>NC_092049.1:19251772-19562203 GCF_003086295.3 Arachis hypogaea
CTCTTTGTTAGTTCTTGCTAGTTTTAAGGATTTAATTTCCTTTCTTCTTATTTGATTTTGTTTTTATTTTCTCTTGCTATCATGAATTCTCACTTTAGTTATGAGTTTGGTTCTCACTATGTTGTAGGAAATGTGGACTTTTATGACAACATGTACCAAGGATGGAATACTCCAAGATGGGAAGAGCCTCAAGAAATTGATCACTCCTATTGGCAACAACCTCCAGATACTTATAGGTATAATTACCATCCTAATGCATGTTAATTTAATGGCTATGGTGGAACTTTATGTGAAAATCAACTACCACCATCATATGCATATGGCTCTTATCCTCAACATGAACCTCAACCATTCTCACAAGCCTCTCATTACCAAACACCTTCCTATGATCCATATCCATCACATAACCAATCACCCCTACCATATTCTTATGACCATTATGAGCAACAACCTTTGGAACCACCACAACCTTATCATGACTACTCTGAAGAACCACCTCAATACACACCATCTCCATACCCTTACCAAGAAGAATCACCTTCCTACTATGAACCCTCTCTCCAAAATAATGAACCCTCTTATCCACCCCAAGCCCCAATAGATGATTCTCTTACCTTGCTACTTCAAGGCCAAGCCGATATGCAAAGGAACACCCTAGAGTTTGTGACTAATTTGACCAAGGTAGTGCATACCTTAGCCTACCAATGCTTGACTACTCAAGGTGCTTCCATAGCCACATGTGAAGAATCAATTGAAGAGCATATCATGAAGGAGAGATTGGAAACTCTGGTGGGAAATGAGGGAGGTTATTTTATATTAAAGCAATTAGAGGAGCCTATGGTTATTGAAAAAAGAGAAGAAGTGGTTGAAGATTTAGGAGATGTTGAAAGTCCATGGGAATGTAGCATCATGGAGCATTCCTCCAAGAAGCTTGATATTGATGTTGAGGAGGGTGCGCAACCTCCAAGGCATATCATAGTTGGAGACTTGGAAGAGGTTTATCAAGAGATGGATTCAATTATGGATGAATTTCTATCTACAATTGAATCCTTTCCCATTGGATATGAAGTTGAAATTATAGAAGAATGTGCACAACCTCCCATATCCTTGGTGAGCAATGAAGAAGAGAGTGAATCGGAAGAGAGCTACCAAGGGAAAAAGGTCGAAATCGAAGAAGCTTGCGAAGAGGTAGAAACAACTAAAGAAGAGCCTAAAAAAGTAGACCTCGCGTTGTCTAAGTGTGGGGAGGTCTCCCTCCCCAAGTCACCATCCAACACAACATTCAAGTGGGTAAAATTCTTATCCCTAAGCTTTACTTTCTCACTTGAATATGGTTTAATTGAAAATAATGGTCAACTTAGAGCTCTTTGTGGAGTTAAAAGTAGAAAAGAGTTGTGTAGTGGTTGGAAACATCACTCTAAGTTCATGATAGTTGCATGCTCAAAGTTGTATAGTAATGATTGGTGGAGAACCAAATTGCATGGGTCTAGGAAGTTGTTTGGTAACTTCATTGAGAATTCATCTTGCTTGCCACCCAATTGGAATCATGATGATCAATTTGAAGATGGGTGCCAAAACAAAGTGTGGGATCCCGGATCATACAAGGCAAATCAAACTTGGGAGCTCATGGTTTGTGAAAAACTCCATCAAGGTTTTGAGGCATTACTTTTGAGGATTGGAGCTTATTGGAGAGTCAAGCATTGGTGGATGTTCCAAGATAAATTTAAGCATAAGCTACCTTGATGAGGAGCTCCCCATAAGTCCAACTTAAGGACAATAAATAAAAGTGCTAGGTAGGAGACACCCCACCATGGTAAACTCTTTCCACTCTCTTGTATATATACTTAATAAGTGATTTGAGTTGCCATTGTAGGTAGTTTTTCCTCTTCATGTAGTTTTGTCTTGATATCTTGGTTGTTAGTTGCTTAAAGTGCAAGTTATGTTTGTTTGCACTTGAATTTTTTTGTTAAATTTGCATTTTAGTTGATCTCGAGTTGTAGGTAGTGTTAGGGAGATTTTTAGCTGTTTATAGTATTTCTGAAAAAAAAAAAAAAGAGTCAAGGATGCATACGCACGCTGTGCGCGTGCGCGCCCATGCGCGGATCCAGCCCATACATTTTTTAGAGAGTTGGGCCAATCTCGCGCCAACTCTGGGCCAATGGCACAACCGAGCGTACGCGTGCGTGCACTGCGCGCATATGCGTCAATACGCACATTTTTGCAATGCGCGCAGTCGTGCACATGCCGCATGCGCGTCGATTCACAAACACAATTTCCAGGCCATGGACCCGAGAGTTACGCGAACCTTGGGCCAACATTGTGCCACTAGCACAACCACCTGTACGCGTGCGCGCACCTGGCGCGTACGCGCCCTTTGGCCAACATGCACATCGACGCGTGAGCGCACTGTGCGCGTCCGCGCCGGTAAAAAAAAGAGTTTTTTTTCCTCTTCCATTTTCTTTTGTTTTTCGCATTCGTATACTTCTATTCTTTACATTTTCATTTTGTTTTTATAGCTTGTTTTTACTTCATTTTTTTCGAGTTTCTCATTTTAATAATGGTGTTGAACTTTCTTACTCAATTGTTGAGAATTTCTTGTATTATTTTGGTGCTTCGTGACTTGTTTAACATTAATGGTCATATTTGTTCTACACACAAGATTAGTGCCTTAGTCTTTCCTAACTCATCATTCTTTGTTTTTGTACCTCATTATCATTGAGTTTGGATGGGACCTAATGCTTTCATGCTTATCACTAATCCTGTTTGTGTCAATTCTTATTTGATCTTGATGCTCAATATGCTCTTTATGCTTTGACTTTACTCTTGCATCAAGTATTAGTTGATATTCCATTAGCTTACATTGTTTTCTCACTCACATGTTGTAGCTACCATGTCGTAGAGAACCATACCCTTATTTGGCATTAGTCCCTGCCTATGTTCTCTTTGCTTTGATATCTTTGTTATAGGCTTAATTTTCTTTCTTTTTTCTCTCCCTTTGGGTTGGCCACCAAGAAAGGAGGAAAAGAAAAAGCTTCGAAATGGGGCAACGAACAAGTCATCCACACAACCTTTCGAAGAAGCTCATCAATTGTAGCAACCCATCCACCTTGCTCTTCTTTGCATGCACCGAGGACGGTGCAATCTTCAAGTGTGGGGAGGTCGTTTGACCGATCTCCATGGGTAACAATTTCCTTTTCAACACCAATTTTTTATTTTCTTCATTAGATAGTTGTTGCATTGCATGATAGGTTGCATGTTAGTTAGAATTTGTACATATTTTTAACACTTCTTTCTTATTAGGACTACTTAGTTATGGTGATGATTTCTTTTTCAAGAAATTGTTTTTAGGGCAACCTACCAATTTGTAAACATTTTGTTGAACTTGCTTGAAAGAATTTATTTTGGAACATGTTTTTTGAGCTAAGAACACACAAGCAAGTGAGATTTGAGCCTAATGGTGTGGTTACATCATATAACCACTTATTTTCATTCTTGTGTGCATTATTCTCTTTCTATGATTGTAATCTTTGATTTGTTTAATTCTTTATGTCCATTATTTTGTGTATTCATGCATTTATATGATTGAGGCCATTGTTCATTTAGCTCACTTACCCAAATAGCCTTACCTTTTATCTTTCATTGTTAGCCAAAATTGAGCCTACGATTAACCCACTTGTTCTTAATTTAGTACATTACAAGCCTTAAAACGGAAAACAATAAATATCCTTATTTGGATCTTTGATTAGCCTAGGCTAGAGTGTGTGTATCATTCAAGTGTGGGAATCTTGGGACATTGGGTGAATAAAAGGGTAGTTTTGTATTTTTGTTGTAAATATCGGAAATTGGGTACATGCTCATGTGTAATAAATGTAAAATCATATGCATTGATGCTTTTGTATATATTTTAATGCAAAGCAAAAAGGAAAGAAAGAAAAATGAGAAAAATAAAAGAAAAATAAAAAGAAAAAAATATAGAAGGAAAAGAAAAAGAAAAGAAAAGTAATAAAAAAGGGACAAAATGCCCCAAAGCAAAGTGAAGCTCAATAAAAATCAATGCATATGTGTTATGATCAAGAAAAGACGCATGAGTATGTGAAAAAAAAAAGTGAAAAATGGGTAGTTAGGCTAGAACTTAATTGTATAGGTTGTTATAAGTTAGGTGGAAAGTTTAAGTTGATCAAAGATTCAAATTCCAAGCTCACTTGACCAAATATGCATCCTTACCTTGACCCTAGCCCCATTACAACCTATGAAAAGTCCTCATGATAGTTGTATGCATGCATGAAATAAATGTTGATTGTTAGATGAAAAACAAATCTTGAAAAGCATGATTAGGACAGAATTGAGTAAATCAACCCTATACACTTGAGCGAATAGAGTACAAACACTTCCGGTGAGGGTTCGATGCTCAATTCCGTGATTCCCGGCTTTCATAAGCTTTCCTCTTGCAAGTCTACTTGAACTTCATTTTGATATTTGAATTGGTAGGATTCATGAGTCGTCATATAACCTTAGCCCTACCCGTTTATACATGCTCTTGGAGGATTGATCTATTATTAACCAAGTAGGTAGAATCATTTGGCATTTAGTTGCATTCATATAGTTTAGGTTGCATTTATATTAGTTCACATTGAATAAATGTTGATACCCTTTGCTTTCTCTTGGTTTAAGCATGAGGACATGCTTGGTTTAAGTGTGGGGAAGTTGATAAACCCCATATTTAGGGTTTATCTTGTGTTGGATTTAGAGGGTTTTGTCAACCTTTCTCCCATTTATCCAATGAAAGAGCATGGTTTTGTAACTTCTCCGTTAATTGTGCTTAAGAGTGAAAACATGCTTTGTAGGTCTTAAAATAGCTAAATTTAATTCACCTTGATTCCATTAGATGCCTTGATATGTTTGTTAAGTGATTTCAAATTTAGGAGGCAAAGATTGGATCAAGGGAATGAAGGAAAAGCATGTAGAAATGGAGAACTCATGAAGAAATGAAGGAATCACAAAAGCTGTCAAGCCGACCTCTTCGCACTCAATCGACCATAACTTGAGCTACAGAGATCCAAATGATGTGCTTTCAGTTGCGTTGGAAAGCTAACATCCGGGACTTCGAAACGATATAAGATTTGCCATAGTTACTACACGTATGGTGACGCGTACGTGCAATGTATGCGCACACGTCGTTGCTGCCATATGATCCACTTAAAGCAATACGTGGCCAGCGAAATCTAAAGCCTTATGGGTCCAATCCAACTCATTTCTGATGTTATTTAAGCCAAGGGGGAATTGATATACTTTACATACTTTTGATCATTAGTCATAGTTTAAATTTTAGAAGTAGTTAGAGTTAGTTTCTAGAGAGAGAAGCTCTTACTTCTCTCTAAGATTAGAATTAGGATTAGTTCTTAGATCTAGGTTTTCATTCATGCTTTCTTCTACTTTTGCTTCTCAATTCTTGTTGTTGCAATCATCATCCTTCTATTCTTTTGTTGTAATTTCCTTTATGTTGTTCTTATACTTTGTTGTAGATCTACTCTTGTTTCTTCTACTTTCTTCCAATTCCATTTGAGGTAATTCATAATAATTGTATCTCTTTTGATTGTTGTTATTAATTCCTTGCAATAATTGTTGTTAGACTCTACTCTTGTTATCAATTTACTATGCTTTTCCTTTATGCCTTCCAAGTGTTTGATGAAATGTTTGGTTGGATTTTAGTATAGATTTTGTGCCTCTTGGCTTTGGTAGAGTAATTAGTGACTCTTGAATTATCTAATTCCTTTGTTGATTGACAATTAGAAGTTGCTAATTGATTTGGATACCACTAACGCTAGTCTTTCCCTTGGGAGTTGGCTAGGACTTGTGGAATCAAGTTGATTCATCCACTTGACTTTCCTTCATGGTTAGAGGTTAACTAAGTGGTAGCAATGGATAATTCTCATCACAATTGAGGAGGATAATGAGGATAGGACTTCCAATTCTCATAACCTTGCCAAGAGCTTTTCATAGTTGTTAGTTTATTTTCATTGCATTTTACATTTCTTGTCTCTTACCCCAAAAACCCCCAAAGATACCTCACAACCAATAACAAGACACTTTATTGCAATTCCTAGGGAGAACAACCTGAGGTTCAATACTTCGGTTTATAAATTTAGGGGTTTGTACTAGTGACAACCAAATTTTTGTATGAAAGAACTATTGTTGGTTTAGAAACTATATTGCAATGAGAATTCATTTGTGAAATTATAAACCGTCAATAGTCCACTCATCAGTACCCCAACCCCAGGGGAAGGAAAACTCACCCCTAATTGGGAAGGCCCGTACAGAATCAAGGCTGCAATCGGAAAGGGAGCATACAAGCTTGAACGACTTAACGGCGACGAAATCCCGAGGACGTGGAACGCCGCCAACTTACGACGATACTACACTTAGACTGACCCCCTAGGTCATCCCTTACCTTGTTTTCCCTTTTTATTTGTTTCCCCTCTTTACTACATTTGTTTTCCCTCTTTACCACAATTTTAATTTCGCACAAGTGTCAATCCCGGGTACTCTTTTCCGCCATAAACAAAGGGTTTTAACGAGACCCAAACATCAATAAAATTCCATCAAGCTATTTTTATATCTTTTCCTTTTTTATTTCCTAAATACGGAATAAAAACACGGCCACAACTGGGGGACCGATCACCCCCCGGGCCCGAGACACGGATATCCACGAGAAATCGACCTCACGACGGTCCGCCCATCCCAAACAAAGGGAACAAATAAAAATCAAAAAACAAAACGGCTTAAAAAATGGAACATACAAAAAGGCCCGAACGGCCTAAACGGCATAAAAACGAAGTTCAGTCAAAGCCACAAATCCACAGTCACACGGTAACACGGCTAAAAACATAAAAACAAAATACTACAATCCAAAACAAGAAGTCATAATCACAACTAATCGAGGTTGACGATTGGTGCGCAGAAATTGTGATTACACCTTGATTATGTAAAATTCATTGCTCTTTCTTTCCCTGGTAATGGCGCCAAAAACATGATGCCAATACCATGGTTCACAACTTCGCACAACTAACCAACAAGTGCACTGGGTCGTCCAAGTAATACCTTACGTGAGTAAGGGTCGAATCCCACGGAGATTGTTGGTATCAAGCAAGCTATGGTCACCTTGTAAATCTCAGTCAGGCGGATATAAAATAGTAATGGGGTTTTTGAAAATAATTAATAAAATAGGGATAGAAATAATTATGTAAATCATTGGTGAGAATTTCAGATAAGCGCATAGAGATGCTTTCGTTCCTCTGAACCTCTGCTTTCCTACTGTCTTCATCCAATCAGTCTTACTCCTTTCCATGGCTGGCTTTATGTAATGCATCACCATTGTCAACGGCTACTTTCGGTCTTCTCTCGGGAAAATGATCCAAATGCGCTATCACGGCACGGCTAATCGTCTGGAGGCATCACCCTTGTCAATGGTTACATCCTATCCTCTCAGTGAAAATGGTCAACGCACCTTGTCACGGCACGGCTATTCATCTGTTGGTTCTCGATCATGCTGGAATAGGATTTACTATCCTTTTGCGTCTGTCACTACGCCCAGCAATCGCGAGTTTGAAGCTCGTCACAGTCATTCAATCATTGAATCCTACTCGAAATACCATAGACAAGATTTAGACTTTCCGGATTCTCTTGAATGCCGCCATCATTCTAGCTTACACCACGAAGATTCCGATTAAGAGATCTAAGAGATACTCATTCAATCTAATGTAGAACGGAAGTGATTGTCAGGCACGCGTTCATAGGGAATGATGATGATTGTCACATTCATCACATTCAGATTGAGGTGCGAATGAATATCTTGGAAGCGAAATAAGATGAATTGAATAGAAAACAGTAGTACTTTGCATTAATCTTTGAGGAACAGCAGAGCTCCACACCTTAATCTATAGAGTGTAGAAATTCTACCGTTGAAAATACATAAGTGAAAGGTCCAGGCATGGCCGAGAGGCTAGCCCCCAAAATGTGATCACAGGATTAAAATACAATCCAGGATGTCTAATATAATAGTAAAAGGTCCTATTTATAATAAACTAGCTACTAGGGTTTACAGAAGTAAGTAATTGATGCATAAATCTACTTCCGGGCCCACTTGGTGTGTGCTTGGGCTGAGCTTGAGTGTTGCACGTGTAGAGGTCCTTTTTGGAGTTGAACGCCACCTTTTGTGCCATTTTGGGCGTTGAACTCCACTTTGCAACTTGTTTCTGGCGCTGGATGCCAGAATTGGGCAGAGAGCTGGCGTTGAACGCCGGTTTGAGTCATCTAAACTTGGGCAAAGTATGGACTATTATATATTGTTGGAAAGCCCTGGATGTCTACTTTCCAATGCAATTGGAAGCACGCCATTTCGAGTTCTGTAGCTCCAGAAAATATATTTTGAGTGCAGGGAGGTCAGAATCCAACAGCATCAGCAGTCCTTCTTCAACCTCTGAATCTGATTTTTGCTCAAGTTCCTCAATTTCAGCCAGAAAATACTTGAAATCATAGAAAAACACACAAACTCATAGTAAAGTCCAGAAATGTGAATTTAGCATAAAAACTAATGAAAACATCCCTAAAAGTAACCAGATTCTACTAAAAACATACTAAAAACAATGTCAAAAAGCGTATAAATTATCCGCTCATCACAACACCAAACTTAAATTGTTGCTTGTCCCCAAGCAACTGAAAATCAAATAGGATAAAAAGAAGAGAATATACTATAAATTCCAAACTATCAATGAAACATAGCTTCAATCAGATGAGCGGGACTTGTAGCTTTTTTCCTCTTGAATAGTTTTGGCATCTCACTTTATCCATTGAAGTTCAGAATGATTGGCATCTATAGGAACTCAGAGTTTAGATAGTGTTATTGATTCTTCTAGTTCAGTATGATGATTCTTGAACACAGCTATTTTATGAGTCTTGGCCGTGGCCCTAAGCACTTTGTTTTCCAGTATTACCACCGGATACATAAATGCCACAGACACATAATTGGGTGAACCTTTTCAGATTGTGACTCAGCTTTGCTAAAGTCCCCAATTAGAGGTGTCCAGGGTTCTTAAGCACACTCTTTTTTTTGCTTTGGACCTTGACTTTAACCGCTCAGTCTCAAGTTTTCACTTGACACCTACACGCCACAAGCACATGGTTAGGGACAGCTTGGTTTAGCCGCTTAGACCAGGATTTTATTCCTTTAGGCCCTCCTATCCACTGATGCTCAAAGCCTTGGGATCCTTTTTATTTGCCCTTGTCTTCTGGTTTTAAGGGTTATTGGCTTTTTGCTATTGCCTCTTGGTTTTAAGAGCTTTTGGCTTTTTCTGCTTGCTTTTTCTTTCTATTTTTTTTCGCCTATATATTTTTTTTCTCTTTTTTTTCTACAAGCTTTGTTCTTTGCTGCTTTTTCTTGCTTCAAGAATCATTTTTATGATTTTTCAGATTATCAAATAACATGTCTCCTAGTCATCATTCTTTCAAGAGCCGACATATTTAACATTCTTAAACAACAACTTCAAAAGACATATGCACTGTTCAAGCATTCATTCAGAAAATAAGAAGCATTGTCACCACATCAATATAATTAAACTAAGTTCAAGGATAAATTCGAAACCCATGTACTTCTTGTTCTTTTGAATTAAAACATTTTTCATTTAAGAGAGGTGATGGATTCATAGGACATTCATAACTTTAAGACAGAGTTACTAACTACTAATGATCATGTAATGAAGACACAAACATGGATAAGCACATAACATAGAAAATGAAAAACAGAAGAAATAAGAACAAGGAATGAATCCACCTTAGTGATGGTGGCGTTTCCTTCTTGAGGAACCAATGATGTCCTTGAGCTCTTCTATGTCTCTTCCTTGTCTTTGTTGCTCCTCCCTCATTGCTTTTTTATCTTCTCTTATTTCATGAAGGATGATGGAGTGCTCTTGATGTTCCACCCTTAGTTGTCCCATGTTGAAACTTAATTCTCCTAGGGAGGTGTTGATTTGCTCCCAATAGTTTTGTGGAGGAAAGTGCATCCCTTGAGGTATCTCAGGGATTTCTTGATGATGAACTTCTTCATGTGCCTGTTGAGATCCATGAATGTGCTCTCTTATTTGCTCCATCCTTTTCTTAGTGATGGGCTTGTGAGATGAATCTTTCCATCTTCCATGGCTCAGAGGTGGAAGCAATTGTCTTCCCTTTCCTCTTTCTTGAGGTTTCTCTGGCCTTAGGTGCCATTAATGGTTATGGAAAAACAAAAAGCTATGCTTTTACCACACCAAACTTAGAATGTTGCTCGCCCTCGAGCAAAAGAAGAAAGAATAGAAGAAGAAGAAGAAGATATGGAGGAGATGGAGGGATGTGTGTATTCGGCCATATGGGTGGGATTGGGTGGGAGAGAGATGTTGAATTTTGAAGGTAGGTGGGTGTATGGATGTGAGTGGTAAATGGAAAACAGAAGGGATGATCATGAATGGAAAGAGAGATGATGAGGTAGGTGGGGATCCTGTGGGGTCCACAGATCCTGAGGTGTTCAAGGATTTACAACCTTGCACCAAATTAGGCATGTAAAATGCCCTTGCACACAACTCTGGGCGTTCAGCGCCAGGTTGGTGCCCATTTTGGGCGTTCAACGCCCATTTGTTGCCCATTTCTGGCGTTGAACGCCAGAACCATGCTTGTTCTGGGCGTTCAGCGCCAGCTCCTCTCCAGGGTACAATTCTGGCATTCAGCGCCCAGATGATGCCCATTTTGGGCGTTCAGCGCCAGAACCAGGCAGGTGCTTCCTCCAGGGTGTGATTTTTCTTCTGCTGTTTTTGATTCCATTTTCAATTTTTATATTTATTTTGTGACTCCACATGATCATGAACCTATAAAGACATATAACTAAGAAAAATATAGTTAGATAAATAAAAATTGGGTTGCCTCCCAACAAGCGCTTCTTTAATGTCAATAGCTTGACAGTGGGCTCTGATGGAGCCTCACAGATGTTCAGAGCATTGTTGAGACTCTCCAACACCAAACTTAGAGTTTGACTGTGGGGGCTCTGGTTGACTCTGTTTTGAGAGAAGCTTTTTATGCTTCCTCTCCATGGATGCAGAGAGAGATCCTTGAGTTGTAAACACAAGGTTGACCTCATTTATTTGAAGGATCAATTCTCCTCTATCCACATCAATCACAACTCTTACTGTGGCTAGGAAAGGTCTTCCTAGGATGATAGATTCATCCTCTTCCTTTCCAGTATCCAGGACTATGAAATCAGCAGGGATGTAAAGGCCTTCAACCTTTACTAACACGTCCTCTACTTGTCCATAAGCCTGTTTCTTGAATTGTCTACCATCTCTAATGAGATTTTAGCAGCTTGCACCCCATAGATTCCCAGTTTCTCTATTACAGAGAGGGGCATGAGGTTTATCCCTGAACCAAGGTCACACAGAGCCTTAAAGATCATGGTGCCTATAGTACAAGGTATTATGAACTTTCCAGGATCCTATCTCTTCTGAGGCAATGTCAGTTGATCCAGATCACTTAGTTCATTGGTGAACAAGGGAGGTTCATCTTCCCAAGTATCAATGCCAAATAATTTGGCATTCAGCTTCATGATTGCACCAAGGAACTTGGCAGCTTGCTCTTCAGTAACATCCTCATTTTTTTCAGAAGATGAATACTCATCAGAGCTCATGAAGGGCATAAGGAGGTTTAATGGAATCTCTATGGTCTCTAGATGAGCCTCAGAGTCCTTTGGTTCCTCAGAGGGAAGCTCCTTATTGATCACTGGACATCCCAGGAGGTCTTCCTCCTTGGGATTCACGTCCTCTCCTTCCCTTACAGGTTCGGCCATGGTGCTTATGTCAATGGCCTTGCACTCTCCTTTTGGATTCTCTTCTGTATTGCTTGGGAGAGTACTAGGAGGGATTTCAGTGATCCTTTTACTCAGCTGGCCCACTTGTGCTTCCAAATTTCTAATGAAAGACCTTGTTTCATTCATGAAACTTACAGTGGCCTTGGATAGATCAGAGACTAAGTTTGCTAAATTAGAGGTATTTTGTTCAGAGTTCTCTGTCTGTTGCTGAGTGGATGATGGAAAAGGTTTATTATTGTTAAACCTGTTTCTTCCACCATTATTAAAGCCTTGTTGAGGCCTTTGATCCTTCCATGAGAGATTTGGATGATTTCTTCATGATGGATTATAGGTGTTTCCATATGGTTCACCCATGTAATTTACCTCTGCTATTGCAGGGTTCTCAGGATCATAAGCTTCTTCTTCATAAGAAGCCTCTTGAGTACTGTTGGATGCAGCTTGCATTCCATTCAGACTCTGAGAAATCATATTGACTTGCTGAGTCAATATTTTGTTCTGAGCCAATATGGCATTCAGAGTATCAACTTCAAGAACTCCCTTCTTCTGAGGCGTCCCATTACTCACAGGATTCCTCTCAGAAGTGTACATGAACTGGTTATTAGCAACCATGTCAATGAGTTCTTGAGCTTCTGCAGGCGTTTTCTTTAGGTGAATGGATCCACCTGCAGAAGTATCCAATGACATCTTTGATAGCTCAGATAAACCATCATAGAATATATCCAGGATGGTCCATTCTAAAAGCATGTCAGAAGGACACTTTTTGGTCAGCTGTTTGTATCTTTCCCAAGCTTCATAGAGGGATTCACCTTCTTTTTGTCTGAAGGTTTGAACATCAGCTCTAAGCTTGCTCAGCTTTTGAGGAGGAAAGAACTTGGCTAAGAAAGCCGTGACCAGCTTATCCCAAGAGTTCAGGCTGTCTTTGGGTTGAGAGTCCAACCATATTCTAGCTCTGTCTCTTACAGCAAAAGGGAAAAGCATGAGCCTGTAGACTTCAGGATCTACTCCATTAGTCTTAACAGTATCACAGATCTGCAAGAATTTAGTTAAGAACTGAAAAGGATCTTCAGATGGAAGTCCATGAAACTTGCAGTTCTGCTGCATCAGAGAAACTAGCTGAGGTTTCAGCTCAAAATTGTTTGCTCCAATGATAGGGATGGAGATACTTCTTCCATGTAAATTGGGATTAGGTGCAGTAAAGTCACCAAGCATCCTCCTTGCATTATTATTATTTTCGGCTGCCATCTCCTCTTCCTGTTCGAAAATTTCTGAAAGGTTATCTCTGGATTGTTGTAATTTAGCTTCTCTTAGTTTCCTCTTCAGAGTCCTTTCAGGTTCTGGATCTGCTTCAACAAGAATATTCTTGTCCTTGCTCCTGCTCATATGACAAAGAAGAGGGCACAGAAAAAATAATAATAATAGGGATCCTTTTTACTCAAGTATAGAGGTTCCCTTTAGGTGAGTGGAAGAAAAGGAGAAGAAAAGAGAGAGAGGGAATTTTCGAAAATTGTTTTTGAAAAATGGTTAGTGATTTTCGAAAATAGTTTTTGAAAAAGATTAGTGATTTTTTTTCGAAAATTAAAATAAAAAATTAAAATAATTAGTTAATTAAAAAGAATTTTTGAAAAAGAGGGAAGATATTTTCGAAAATTAGAGAGAGAGAGTTAGTTAGGTAGTTTTGAAAAAGATAGGAAACAAACAAAAAGTTAGTTAGTTAGTTGAAACAAAATTTGAAAATCAATTTTTGAAAAGATAAGAAGATAAGAAGTTAGAGAAGATATTTTAAAAATCAAATTTTGAAAAAGATAAGATAAGAAGATATTTTTGAAAAGATATGATTGAAATTAGTTTTGAAAAAGATTTGATTTTTAAAATCACAATTAATGACTTGATTCACAAGAAATCACAAGATATGATTCTAGAACTTAAAGTTTGAATCTTTCTTAACAAGTAAGTAATAAACTTGAAATTTTTGAATCAAAACATTAATTGTTATTGTTATTTTCGAAAATTTGATATAAAAATAAGAAAAATATTTTTGAAAAATATTTTTATAATTTTCGAAAATAACTAAGAAAAATGAAAAAGATTTGATTTTTGAAAAGGATTTTGAAAAAGATAAGATTTTTGAATTGAAAATTTGATTTGACTCATAAAAAATAATTGAATTTTAAAAATTTTTGAAAAAGTCAAATCTAATTTTCGAAATTTTGAGAGAGAAAAAGGGAAATATATTTTTTTTTATTTTTGAATTTTTATGATGAGAGAGAAAAACAAGAAAAATGATGCAATGCATGAAAGTTATGGATCAAAACAATGAATGCATGCAAGAATGCTATGAATGTCAAGATGAATCACCAAGAACACTATGAAAACATGATGAACATCAAGAACATATTTTTGAAAATTTTATATGCAAAGAAAATATGCAAGACACCAAACTTAGAAATCTTTCATGTTTAGACTCTATGAATGCAAAAATGCATATGAAAAACAAGAAAAGACACAAAACATGCAAATGCAAAGATCAAACAAGAAGACTTACCAAGAACAACTTGAAGATCATGAAGAACACTATGAATGCATGAGTTTTCGAAAAATGCAAGATGCACATGCAATTGACACCAAACTTATAACATGACTCAAAACTCAAACAAGAAACACAAAATATTTTTTATTTTTTTTTATGATTTTATGATTTTTTTGTATTTTCTTTTAATTTTTCGAAAATCATTTTGAAAAAGAAAAATAAGGATTCCAAAATTTTTAATATGAATTCCAAGAATCTTATGCTCTTTAGTCTAAAGCTCCAATCAAAGGGTCAGGCATGGCTTAATAGCCAGCCAAGCTTTAGCATGTAACAGGTAGATCATGAACAGTAGTAGGTGGATTAGCACCAACTAGCTTGCTCTTGATAACAAATTGGAAGCCTCAGTCCAAATGAATTTAGACATGGCTTTACAGCCAGCCAGGCTTTAGCATGCTTCATGAAACACTAGAATTTATGCTTAAAAATTTTGAATAAAATTATAAAATATTTGAAAACATTTTTATTTTAAAATTTTTTCGAAAACAAAGGAGAAAATTTTGAAAGATTTTTGAAAATTTTTTGAAAAAAACTTGGTGCGCAGAAATTGTGATTACACCTTGATTATGTAAAATTCATTGCTCTTTCTTTCCCTGGTAATGGCGCCAAAAACATGATGCCAATACCATGGTTCACAACTTCGCACAACTAACCAGCAAGTGCACTGGGTCGTTCAAGTAATACCTTACGTGAGTAAGGGTCGAATCCCACGGAGATTGTTGGTATGAAGCAAGCTATGGTCACCTTGTAAATCTCAGTCAGGCGGATATAAAATAGTAATGGGGTTTTCAAAAATAATTAATAAAATAGGGATAGAAATACTTATGTAAATCATTGGTGAGAATTTCAGATAAGCGCATAGAGATGCTTTCGTTCCTCTGAACCTCTGCTTTCCTGCTGTCTTCATCCAATCAGTCTTACTCCTTTCCATGGCTGGCTTTATGTAATGCATCACCATTGTCAACGACTACTTTCGGTCTTCTCTCGGAAAAATGATCCAAATGCCCTGTCACGGCACGGCTAATCGTTTGGAGGCATCACCCTTGTCAATGGTTACATCCTATCCTCTCAGTGAAAATGGTCAACGCACCCTGTCACGGCACGGCTATTCATCTGTCGGTTCTCGATTATGCTGGAATAGGATTTACTATCCTTTTGCGTCTGTCACTACGCCCAGCAATCGCGAGTTTGAAGCTCGTCACAGTCATTCAATCATTGAATCCTACTCGGAATACCACAGACAAGGTTTAGACTTTTCGGATTCTCTTGAATGCCGCCATCATTCTAGCTTACACCACGAAGATTCCGATTAAGAGATCTAAGAGATACTCATTCAATCTAATGTAGAATGGAAGTGGTTGTCAGGCACGCGTTCATAGGGAATGATGATGATTGTCACGTTCATCACATTCAGATTGAAGTGCGAATGAATATCTTGGAAGCCAAATAAGATGAATTGAATAGAAAACAGTAGTACTTTGCATTAATCTTTGAGGAACAGCAGAGCTCCACACCTTAATCTATGGACTGTAGAAACTCTACCGTTGAAAATACATAAGTGAAAGGTCCAGGCATGGCCGAGAGGCGAACCCCCAAAACGTGATCACAGGATCAAAATACAATCCAGGATGTCTAATATAATAGTAAAAGGTCCTATTTATAATAAACTAGCTACTAGGGTTTACAGAAGTAAGTAATTGATGCATAAATCCACTTCCGGGGCCCACTTGGTGTGTGCTTGGGCTGAGCTTGAGTGTTGCACGTGTAGAGGTTCTTCTTGGAGTTGAACGCCACCTTTTGTGCCATTTTGGGCGTTGAACTCCACTTTGCAACTTGTTTCTGGCGCTGGACGCCAGAATTGGGCAGAAAGCTGGCGTTGAACACCAGTTTGCATCATCTAAACTTGAAAAAAGTATGGACTATTATATATTGCTGGAAAGCCCTAGATGTCTACTTTCCAATGCAATTGGAAGCACGCCATTTCGAGTTTTGTAGCTCCAGAAAATCTATTTTGAGTGCAGGGAGGTCAGAATCCAACAGCATCAGCAGTCCTTCTTCAACCTCTGAATCTGATTTTTGCTCAAGTCCCTCAATTTCAGCCAGAAAATACCTGAAATCACAGAAAAACACACAAACTCATAGTAAAGTCCAGAAATGTGAATTTAACATAAAAACTAATGAAAACATCCCTAAAAGTTACCAGATTCTACTAAAAACATACTAAAAACAATGTCAAAAAGCGTATAAATTATCCGCTCATCAACGATCTGGCCATCACGGACAGTCTTGAAAGCTCCCATCATAGACACGTCCGCTCCAGGCGCCAACACCAAATCCTGAGCTTTCATCGTCTCCTCGGTAGCAGCAATAGCTTCCTTCACATCAGCAAGCAACACAGTCTTCTCCTCTTTTAAACCCACAACCTCCGCTTTCAAACTGGCCACCTCATCCTTCAGAGTACCAACATCGGCCAAAAGCACGGCTGCTTAGGACTCGGCATCTGAAGCCTTCCTCCGCTCTTCCCCAAGCTGAGACAAAAGAGAAGTCTCAACCTCGGAAAGGCGAAGGATCTCAGCACCAGACTCCTCGGATGACTTCACTGCCCGCTCCCTCGCCGACTCGGCATCCGCAAGCAACCCCTTCAATCTCGCCACCTCGGCCTGAGATTGACGAAATTTCTTGTCCAGAAGGCCCACCTGAGCCATCACAGGCTCGGCCTTCCGAACAATCACAGCAGAACGAAGAAGGGAACGGTAAAGGGACTTAGCCTGAAAAGTCACATCACATTCACGGAAGAAATCCTCCATGCCGGGCATAAGGTACTCATCGATGAAGGCCGGAGCGTCAAAATGACGATCCATCACTGACGGGACCACACCCTCCCCCTCCACCAAATTCTCACTATCAACATCCTCTGACCGCTTTCGCTTCCGGGAAGCACCCTCCGGCGACACCACCACCACATCATCATCAACCTCCACACCCCGACCTGACCCTTCGGTGCCACCTTCAGTCAACGCCAGATCCTCAGAGACAGTTCTCGTATCATCAGAAGGTCGTGAGGTCGGAGTGGAGGGAGTACCGCTAGAAGGAGTCCCCTGAGACAACTGAGCCTTCAACCTTGCAAGAGTCGTCAAACCCCCAGCCATCTTAACTGCAAGAAAGATTAAAAGAAGAAAAAGCATAAGTACCCAACTCGGAACCACAAGAAAAAAAAGAGAGAAGTGGAAACAAAACACAGATCACATCCCTAGGATTAAGAGGACGCTCCCCAAACAACTGCCACAAGACGAGGGCGACATCCCGGTCTTTCGCAGTCAAAAACTCCTGCGTCACCCGGGTGAGAACAGACAGCCCCCACCACAAAATTCCAATATGTGGGGAACCGCCGCTCACCCTCCAACGTCAGCCAGAACGGATGATGCCCCTTTGTAGGATGGACCTTGAAATACCCACTCTTAAACCCATAAAAAGAATCTTCATACAAGCCGAATACCTGACGATGAGGCTGAGCCCTAAAAGACATATACCCCTTCTTGTGCTTTCCCTCCTTGGAAGGAAAGGTGCACAAGAAGAGGAAAAGGAATACATTCACGGACACCGGAAGCTCCAGAAACTCGCACATGAGCTCAAAAGTCCGGATCGCCGCCCAACTATTCGGATGCAGCTGGGACGGCGCCACGGAACATTGGCTCAACAACTGTTGAACGATAGGGAAAAAGGGCAGCCGCACGCCAAGACAGGTGAACATTGCCTCGTACACCCATAACCAATCCGGAACGGTCGGCGAGTCCAAGTTAGTATAACAAACCCTCTCGTAAACCCCCGGAACGGAAAACTCATAATGATGCTCGGCGTCACCACCCCGCAAACAGCCCCCTCATCACGAAGTCGTTGGAGGTCCGCCTCCGTCATCCGCGACGGTGTCCCCCACACATCACTGGTTACCCAGGAGTAAAGGAAAGGGACGCCCCCGCTGGTATCACCGGAGCCCTCACACCCTCGGTCCTCCGACGCGCTATACCTAAAACATCGATGAGCACCGCCATCAGCCTAAACCACATGGCAGAAAACGGCGAGGGAAAACTAAAGCAAATACCACTACCTACTACCAACTACACAGTGGTGCTCATCCCCCCTACGAAACCCATCACCCAAAAGAACAGAAACACCATACACAAAAAAGACAACCCCAATCCACACTAAAAACACAGAAATGCAAAGCAGACAGGAATAGAATGACTGTAAAATAAACAAAGAAAAAAGAAGGCTAACCTGATAATGCGAAGCGAAAGCCTGAAGAATGCTGGAACAGAAGAGCAGGAACACAACCAGAAACACAGAACAGCACCAGAATAGAGGGAAAGTACTCTTGAAAGCTTAGAACCAGAAAAAGCAACAAGGAAAAGAAAAATGGGAACCAAAATGATTTTTAAACCCAAAGAAGAAAGACGAAAATACCCCAAAGAATAAACAAAACGCAGAAGGGCAAAAAGGAGAAATTTTCCCTTGCAATAAATGCTCCTTCGGGAAACCAAAAAGCATGTCTCGAAAAATTAAACGAGCGCAAGAAAACGGAAGGTTCGCACCAAACGAACGGCACGGAAGACGAACCAAGCCCAAAACATGAAAACTACTACCAGGGCGCCGACCCGCACAAAAAACGACATCTACCGAACGTTCCGATGAAACGACTAAGCGACCAAAACCATACCTCTCAGCGACAGAGACCGACCTCGATCGTCCTCCCGCTGTGGGGGCAACTGTTACGGATCCAACCCACAGATTCTACACCCGGAATAACTCCGGACCCAGTCGCCCAGATCCAAAACCCTCTCCGCCACTCAAAGGGCCCAAAACCAGCCCGATAAGAACTCCTAACTAACTTTCGAATTCAAATGTCTCCCTTATCTTAGCCAAACAAGATAAGATATGATATTCACCACCATCTATAAATAAAGGACTCTAGTCCCTCCAGGTATTCATTCACTCCTCACACCTTATACCTCTCAGATCCATTCTGACTTGAGCGTCGGAGTGTCTTTGCAGGTACCTCCCCTTATCGCTCCAATCTAGTGATCTGGCATCAGCCTCGACCCGCAAGTTCTCGATCCATCCCTCAACCCGTACTAAAAACATCTCGTACAACCATATTTTTTAAAAAGTTTATATTTTCGTAATGTTATTACAAATTAAAATATTAATATATATACTAAATCGAAGTCACTCAAAATGATTTACTATAATCTAATTTAAATCCAATCAATTTAAATTACTATAAACACATACCATAAATTTACTTTAAAAGTTAAAATAATTGGTTTTAATTTATTATAGATGGATTATCACTAAAATAACTAAATCGAATTTAATCAATTCAAATTAAATCAATTCAAATTAAATAATTGGCACTTAATATTTCTGCCTTTAGGGGATTAACATAAAATTGATTGTGATCTAGTGTTTTTTTACGTGAATTGCCCTTTTTTTTTTTTTCATTTTTCCCAAAATAGTGAAATACCCTGTTCCTCTCGCTCTCGCTCTCGCCCGCTTCTCCCATCCCATCAGTTCTCGCCACAACCAAAGGAACCCTCTCTGCTCACGCCATCGCCAAAGTCGCTTTTTACTCTCTAAACTGCCTTCCCTTCTCTTCTTGCTCAATTAAGTAGCTTCTTCCTTCAATCTCATACGAATTCTTTTATGCTTCTATAATTCCATCTTTTTTGTTTGTTGTTCTCTGTTATCACTCGTCATTCATCAACCAACATGTTTAACTCCCACCGTTACAAACCCCTTATCTATCTAAACCTAAAAGTTCTATTCCAAAGAACACAACCACACATGTTCTGCACTTCACAATCACACTCTTTGACGGTTTCATACCTCATCAATAACCTTGGCTTCACCCCACAATCTGCTCTAAACGCATCAAAACGGCATCGTTTCAAGACCCCACACAAGGCAGACTTAATCATCGCATTCTTCAAGACCCATGGATTCTCCCATTCCCAAATCGCTTCCATTGTTGCTAAGCTACCTAAGATACTTTCAGCCAATCCGGAAAGAATCCTGCCAAAGTTTCAATTTCTGGCCTCCAAAGGTGCTTCCACCGATGACATTGTTCTGCTAGCCACTAGGAACCCTAGATTCTTGCATTCGAGCCTCAAGAACAACATAATCCCTACTTATGGAATGATGAACACCTTCTTTGAATCCGATCAGAAAACGCTCCGTTGCATTGCTTCTTTCCCTGCTTTGTTCATGGAGCCTCGCTTGCCAAAAAATGTCAAGTTGTTGGCTGATGCAGGAGTATCTAACTCCGCAATCCGCCATTTGTATCGTACCAGAGTGTCCGTGCTCTTTTCTTCTGATTTGAGGAAGCCTGTGGATGAAGTAAAGGAATTAGGGTTTGATCCGTCATCGGTTAAATTCGCCATAGCTTTGCTAGCCAAGAAGACTATACGGAAATCACTGTGGGATGCGAAAGTCGATATCTTGAAGAGCTGGGGTTGGTCTAAAGAAACAACGTCCCAAGCATTCAGGAGGAACCCTTTATGTATGCTATCATCTAAGGATAAGATTAATGAGGTGATGAAACTTTGGGTCAATCAATTAGGTTGGGACCCTTTGAGTCTTGCCAAGATTCCATGGCTTTTTGGATATAATTTGGAGAGAAGGATTATTCCAAGGGCTTTTGTTCTCCAGTATTTACTTTCAAGAGGTCTGAGAAACAAGAATGATGATTTAAGTACCCCATTTTATGTTTCTGAAGAGTTGTTCTTTAACAAGTTTGTGGAATGTTTTACCAAGGAAAGGTCTCAACTACGTAAGATATACTATGAGAAAAAAGGATGTTCATGATAATAGGCAATGAGATCTATGGCATTTTTCCTTTATCAAGTATCAACTAGTTTTAAACCTTATTCTTTTTTCTTCATCCATTGTTAACTCTCCCTCTGTCTAAATTGTGACTAATTTGACCGATATGGTTTATTTATTTCCGCCGCATTTCATTGCTTGTTGATTGTTGTCATTCTTCAATTCCCTTCATAGTCATGATGTGTATCAACTACTTGGTGTTTAATAAATGATTGATGCATAAGTACAAATTCTTAACATGGACTGATAGGCTGACACACAACTTTGGTGCATCGCCTGAAATTTGTAGATACAAATACAAGTAGGTGGGAGTAAAAATCAGAGAAGAAACAGTAAAATGGAGAGAAGAGAGATAGAGACATAAGTGAGATGTTGATGGGTGGTTTAACTAGGATTTGTTCACATAGTTTCTGATTTCTCTTGTTTGTTTGTAACCTAGCTGATATGTGGATGCTGCTGTTGCTGCTGCCTTCCCTTGCAATATTATCTTCCAATTTTCATATTAGTGATATCTCATTGAAAGGATCTAGTACTTGGTTCTACTCAAATCTCTATTTTAGGTGTAGATAAGTTCATTGAGCTTAGATATGACTATGAGTCATGTATTGATGACCAAGTGAAAGCAAAGTTTGATTGATTGAATAATTGTTCATTCATCATCATATGTTTACCTATATATGGTGTGAGTCACGACAGCTTCTGGGCACAGCATAAGCATGGTAGTTCAGGTAGCAGCCTCGCAGTCTACTTACTACTTGCTTGAGATGGATAACTGTATATGAGATAAATACAGATCAGGATCTTTCTTCTGATTTTCTGTTTTGAGTTCCTTTACTAGACTTGTAATTTTTTATAAAGAAGAAACTTAGCTTGCTTTTCCCTTTGGATCTGTTCTGTGTTTTTTAGGTCAATTTGGTATTCCCAATCCATCTAGTAGAACAAGATTTAATTGTTGTTTTTATTCATTCTCTAACACTCTTTAGTAAATATTTTTATCTACGAGGAAGATGCTTCTCCGTGATTCAAGGGAAAGTTTTGTCCTTATTTGCAGTATGATCATAATTCATTTGAATAACATAGGGTATAAGTTTTGCCGTTGGTGAAAAAATGGAAAACAAAAACTTAAGCTAATTCTGAGTGTGGCATTCTGGTAGAATCATAGGAGCCACAAAGATTTACTTCTTAGATTTGTTTATTTATAAGGTGATGTTAGATGTTGGTATAAGGGTTAAAAATTAATGCTAAGGCTGTCTCGTTTGATTCTATAACTTGCTTTTATTGATTCTACTAATTAGTTTATTCAGTTATTAGTTCAGCTTTCTGAATTGTGAATTCTATTTGAGGTTATGGATATAAAAGAAACTTGTCTCAGTTGCTTTATTCAGATTTGAGTTAATACTTCTCTTTGGGTTTGGAATGAAGGGTGGATGATAGCCCAATTTGGTGTTTATCCAAATTGACTCTAACAGTTGCTTGCTTGCTTCGAATAAACATCATTACAAAGTAAACCAACATGGGGTTGAGGCATGTGAATATGTGATGTAGTGGCGAAGCTGTTTGCCTCAAACTAAACCACACCAAGTTTGGGTTCTAGCCGTGGCTACTGGCTAGGTTAGTGTGTTTGAGTGAGTAAATGTGTATGTATGACCAAAAAAAAAAAAAAAAACTAAACAAACTTGAGTAAAAAATAACTAAACAAACTTGAGTTGGTCTAGTGATTAATTAAAAGTTAGAATCCAATGTACTCTGACATATTAGTGTGTGTTTGGATTAGAGTTGGTCAAATTGAAGTTTGAATAAAAGTGATATATTAAAAAAATAAGATATTGACAAAACTAAAAAGAAAAACATCGTTACAAAGTATAATGTAATATATTGACAAAAAATAAGATAATGTAATATAATAATAGAATTATCATAATCGAGTAAATTCCTGTTTTATTTTTTTCCCTAAACTCCAAAAGTTTTAATTTTTGACTAAATAATTCTCTAAAGATAATAAATAATATTGTAGCTCCTTAAAAATTAACTTCCTCTAAAAATAAGTGGCAATAATTTGTGTACTTAATTTGTTTTGTTTTTGTGAAATATTTAAATAATTATTTAAATGGTATATAAAAGAAAATTAAGACAAAATTGGATTTGGGTTTTATCCCCTTCTCCACCCTCTCCTCCCCCCTCCCCCCGTTTTTTTATATTTTATTTTTTGAACTTTGGTTATTTGCATAAAAAAATAAATTTTTATTTTATATTTTTTGAATTTTGGCTATTTGCATGAAAAAAATATAAAAACAATTGCCACTCGTCGCCAAAAGTTTTCTAAGCATAAAAGATCTTTTATTTTTAGCATGTTTATAAAAAATTTACGTCAACAAATTTTTTTTTTAAATTTACCTTTTTTATATTTGATGTATTTTGTTAGAGAGTATTAATACTTGGGAGTCATGATTTCATAAATATAGTTTTATATCTATTTATAATTTAATTTTAATATATTGATGATATAACTAAAAAACGTATTCGTACATCTAATTATATATTGTTATGTTAATAAAAAATAATTATTTTTATTTTTATAGGATGAATAGTTATAAAAAAATAAATATAAATAAATTATCATGAAAAAATAAATTTTTAATGATTTTAAAATTAAGATAATAAAATTTATATATGATAAAAATTATAAATTCAAAAGTGAATCATTTTTTATTTTTTTATTTTATCAATTTTTTTTATTTTACAAGATTTTTATTTCATAATGAAGTTTGGCTTAAAAATTTTTAGGCTGAGTTTGGATAAACAACTTAATTAAACTCTTTTAGAAAAAAAAAAAAACTTAAAACATAAAGATTTTTGTTAAAAACAGTTTAAAAATAAGTTATTTTGTATTTGAATTTTTAGTTATAGAAATACTTGTTAATAAATGAGAATAATAAAACAGCTTTTGAGAATGAGAAAATCATATTTTTTTTAACCTCTTCAAAAATTTTTAAATAACCTTTTGAAAAGTTAAAATTATCTTTTAAAAATTATATCAAATAATATTAATGTGATTTTTTATAATTAAAAAAAAAGATAATTTTTGCCACTTTTCATACGGACTCTTAATGCAATCAAGTATCATACTAAATTATTCGGTTCAATTGAAATAATTAAAATCCAATTACTTGATTAGTTTGGTTTAAAGTAAAAAAATTAGTGACAAATGAATCGACGAAGATTTGTAAACTAATTAAACCGTCTTATTATTTAGGAGCAAACTGGTTGAAAATTTATTAAAAATGTATTTGAAAATAAATTTTCTAAATAAATGTTGTTTTATTATATTAAATTTAACAGAACTTCTAGAACTTTAAATATTTAGTTTTATTAGGTTAATGACCCGTTTAGTATTCAAAACTTTAAAATGATATTTTTAAAGAATTTAATTTTGATACACTGTCAATGTAAAGTGTAAAGTAGTTTTATTACATGCATTTAATTATGTAATGTTATATCAGTAAAAATAATTATGTTTCACATTTACTACGTAAATGATCATTCAAAAGAACGAATGTAATTGCACGATTATATAAAATGCTTTACACTATCAGTGCATCAAAATTAAACTCATTTTTAAATATAAAAAATTTAACTATAACAATTGAGGGTTAAATACATAGTTTTGAAAACCGAATCGGACCGGTCGGTTCAACCGGGTTAATCGAAAACCGGTCATCCGGCCGATTCGGTTGAGCCTAAGAACCTCTTGCCAAAAAACCAGTCCGTGAACCGGCCGAACCGACGATTAACCGATGAACCGTTGGAATTGGTCGGGTTTTTTTCAAAGTTATCGGTTTGGTGATAACCTTCCAAAAAGGCACCGTTTTGGGTTTTAAAGAAAAAAAAAACCAAAAAAGCCCAATGAAAAATTCCAAATACCCAGCCATCCCACCCTTCTCTTTCTCTCTGAATAATTGAAGAACCCTAATTCCCATCCCACCCCTCTCTTTCTCTGTTCTCTCTGAATTTTGAACTTACTATGAAGAAGAGAAGATTGAGGAACCCTAATCCCCAAACCTCAGCCCGCAACCACCAATCCATCCCTCTTCAAGGTCATCGCTAAACTCTTCTCCTCCAGGATAGACCGTGGGTACCGCGTAAAATGTGGAAGCTCTGTTCGGTGGTCCATCCCTCTTCTCATTGTTCCACCTCTCGTCGCCGTCGCAGAAAGGTGTCCTCTCGTCTCTTCTCCTCTCATCGTTCTTCGGTTGTCGTCTCTTCGATCTCTCTCTCTCTTTGTGTTTTTGTCCGAACTTAACGTCCCTTTTTGAGTTCTCTCTCTCGGTCTCTGTCCAAGCTCGTCTCTGTCCGAGCTCTTCCTTGCCGGCTGTTCCCATTCCTCCGTCGCCGTCAGTTCCCTTCCCTTAAACTGAATTTTGGTTATATGGTATAGTGCTGTACTACATTGTTTATACTGGAATCTCTGATTCTGAGTTGTTTATGCTATGATTCTGATTCTGGGTTGTTTATGCTGGTTTTTTCTGATTTTGAGTTGTTGATTCTGTTTGTTGGGTTTTTGATTCTGAATTGTTGAAGTGCATGCTTCATTGCATTGTGCTGGACTGCTGAAATTTTCTGGTTTTGAGATGTTTATGCTTCATTGCTATGTTTATGTTTATATTTAGTTGTTGATTATTTGTGAAATTTGAATTATACTTCAAAAAAATTGTAAAATTTTAAACTTTATCTGCTTAAAAATTATTAAATTTAAATCTTTAAAATTATATTAATTTTTTAATAATTTTTTCATATATTTAATTATTTCGGTTGAACCTCGATTGAACCTCAGTTGAACCTCTAAATCATTAAACCAGTCACTTTACCGGTTTATTGACCGGTTCTGTTCTTGCAACCTTGGTTAAATAAATGTTTTGGTCTGTCATTTCTTTTGTGGCATTTGCTAAAAGAGCAGAAGTAAATTAAATTATTATATAATTTAACTTTATACTTATGGTTTAAAGAATAGGTATTCACTTCTAAATTAATGTGTATATGAAATAATAATAGGTGTTGTGATAAGGCATGAGGTGGATATTCATTAATGTTTGGGCGGCTAACTTTTTCAAGTGAAAAGTTTAGATTATCAAAGGAAGACTCAAGTTAATTGTATCTGGAACGAGTTGAAACTCATTTTGGCCCCTGAAATTTTTGACTGGCTTCAATTTCGACCGTCAAATTTATAGTTACCCAATTAACACCCCCAAATATTGGATTGTGCCCCACACTTGTCCCTGTAGCTATCTCTGTTAATGGAGATTTGATGTGGTATCCAACTTGCTAGAATGGATGTGTGATGAGTGAATGACGTGGCAAAAATTGATTGAACTGAATTTGCAACCCTCTTTTCCCAATATGTTCGAGACTTTGTTGGAGAATTGAGTTCATTCAACTTTTGCCACATCATTCACTCATCACACATCCATTCTAGCAAGTTGGGTGCCACGTGGATACACATTCTATCAACTTAACGTGCCATATCAGATCTCCGTTAATGGAGATAGCTACAGGGGCAAACGTGGGTCACAATCTAATATTTGAGGGTGTTAATTGGGTAACTATAAATTTGGTGATCGAAATTGAGGCCGGTCGAAAATTTCAGGGGCCAAAATGGGTTTCAACTCCATCTGAAACTTTAACTTTTGTACGTCTATAAATAGAGAGTCTAATGTGAAGAATAATACACATCAATAAGAATAAATATTCTCTCTCTTTATACTGAATACTTCTCTCTTTCTTTATATATATACACATTACAATATATAATATTAGTAAATACATATATGAATTATTGTTATTGAGCTAATTATATTAATATTAGAATATTCTATTTACATATCTTTATTTTATATTTAGTATATCTTCTTTATTTATTTTATAACACGTTATCAGCACGAGACTCTGACCAAATTTCAGGAAGACTCAGGTAACAAATTTTCATTATGTCAAAACACTCTCATCTTGAATTTAATGCTCTTGATATATCTAAAAACAACTATTTATCATGGATAATAGATGTTAAAATCCATCTTGATTCAATGGATCTTGGAGATACCATTAAGGCTGAAAATAATATATCCCAGAAGGATAAAGCCAAAGCCATGATATTCCTTCATCGTCATCTTGACGAAGGATTGAAAAATGAATATCTCACATTAAAAGATCATGCAGATATGTGAAAAGACCTTGAAGAAAGGTACAATCATCAAAAGACGGTGATACTTCCTCAAGCCCGATATAAATGGACACACTTGCGTCTACAGGATTTTAAATACATAAATAAATATAATTCAGCAATATTTCGAATCACCTCACGAATGAAATTATGTGGAAAAAAGATATCTGATAATGATATGTTAGAGAAAACTTTCTCAACCTTCCATGCCTCGAATGTGTTCGTGCAGTAGCAGTATCGAGAAAAAGGATTTAAAAAGTATTCTGAGTTAATTTCTTGCCTTCTTGTTGCTGAATGCAACAATGAATTACTCTTAAAAAATCATGAAGCGAGCCCAACTGGCGCTGCCCCATTTTTTGAAGCAAATGCAGCAAATCATTACCCCAAAAGAGGTAAATGGCAAGGTTTTAGTAACAAGAAAAATTATAGAAGGAAAAAGAATTATGTTCACAAAGGATCTCACCAGAAGTGGGATAAAAAAAGGAATAATGGGCAAAATAAATCAACAGAGGATAAATATTTCCATTGTAGTGGAAAGGGCCATTGGTCACGTACCTGTCGTACCCCAAGGCACCTAGTCGATCTTTATCAAGCATCTTTGAAAAAAGACGACAAAGGAAAGGAGTCGAATTTTGTTTCAAATGATGCTGAAAATTTCCCCACTCATTATGATGTATCTGATTTCTTTGAGGATCCTGAAGGAAATATTAGTCATTTGATCAAGGATAGAATAGTTTAATATGTGAGATTGTTAAGTATTCATGTAAATAAATAATGTAAAGAACTTTTTATTAAGTTTTATTTTCTATGCATTTAAATTTCAAGTACGATGTATATAAATAATGTTTAATAAAATATTTATAAATTTCAAAATTACTGAATGTGTTAAGATAATAATAATAAAATTTTTGGTATATACTATACTTCTTAGAAAAAAATTTTCAATCAAGGAAATAATTTTACTGTGTAAATATTTTTACTAATTTTATTATTATTTGTCTTTGAAGAGAATGTCAAGGACATATAGAGAAGATGTTTGCCTTGCGGATAGTGCAAGTTCGCACACCATTCTCAAAAGTAATATATATTTTACCCATCTTGTGCCAAAAGAAGAATATGTTAATACTATTATTGGCTCGGACAATGTGATAGAAGGCTCTGGAAGAGTTATAATTTTGTTTCCTGGAGGAACAAAATTTATAATAAATAATGCACTATTATCTACCAAGTCTCTAAGAAACTTGTTGAGTTATAAAGATATTCGCCGAAATGGATATCATATTGAAACAATGAATGAGGGAAATCATGAGTATTTATGTATCACAACTTATGATTTAAATAAAAATGTTATATTAGAAAAGTTACCCTCACTCTCATCTGGGTTCTATTATACCAAGATTAGTGCAATTGAGTCACATCACTGTAAACCAGAAGTTTACTAGCCCAAATGAATTCATAACTTCGCATGATCGATTGGGTCATCCGGGAACAACCATAATGTGGAGAATTATTGAAAACTCCCATTGACATTCACTAAAGAACCAGAAGATTCTTAAATCTAGTGAATTTTGTTGTGCTGCATGTTCTTAGGGAAAGCTAATTTTAAGGCCATCACCAATAAAGCTTGGATTTAAGTCCCCTGAATTCCTAGAAAGGATTCAAGGCGATATATGTGGACCTATTCATCCACCATGTAGATCTTTTAGATATTTTATGGTCCTAATAGACGCATCTTCGAGATGGTCACATGTGTGCTTATTATCTTCTTGCAATCTGGCGTTTGCGAGATTACTAGCTCAAATTATTCGATTAAAAGCACAGTTTCCAGAAAATCCAATCAAGGCAATTCGTCTTGATAATGCTGGTGAATTTACTTCTCAAGCCTTTGATGCTTATTATATGGCTAATGGAATAAGTGTTGAACATCCAGTAGTTCATGTTCACACACAAAATAGGTTAGCAAAATCACTTATTAAAAGCCTCCAATTGATTGCTAGACCCTTACTTATGAGAACAAATCTCCCAACCTTAGCTTGGGGCATGGTATTTTACATGCTGCAGCATTCATTCGTTTGAGGCCAACAAGTTACCATCAATTCTCTCCTATGCAATTAGCTTTTAGTTAGCAGCCAAATGTTTTCCATTTAAGAATATTCGGGTGTGCGATATATGTTCCCATTGCACCACCTTCTCGCACTAAAATGGGACCCCAAAGAAAATTAGGGATATATGTTGGATATGATTCTCCATCTATAGTAAGATATCTTGAGATACAAATTGGGGATGTATTTAAAGCCCGATTTGCGGATTGTCATTTTGATGAATCAAAATTTTCAATATTAGGGGGGGGGGAGAGAATAAGCTTCCTGAAAAGGAACTTAATTGGAATGCATCATCGTTGATGCATTTAGATCCTCGATTAGGGCAATGTGAACTAGAAGTTCAAAAGATTATACATTTGCAAAAAATAGCAAATGAATTGCCTGATGCATTTTTCGATACAAAGAGGATAACCAAATCTTATATACCAGCGGAAAATGCCCCAATTTGAATTGATGTCCCAGTCGGACAAATAGCCACTGAAGCAAATTCACACCAAAAGCGTGGTAGGCCTGTCAGTTCCAAAGACAAAAATCCTCAAAAAAGAAAAGAGGTAAATACTATTCCTATTGAAAAAGATATAGTAGAGACACCTGCAGTTGTCCAAAATTCTGATATAGTTTTAACACCAGAAGACATTCAAGTACCTAAAATTTGTGAAAATGACGAGATCTCGATAAATTATGTCTTTACAGAAGAGAAATGGGACCGAAATAAGACAATTGTCAATGAAATATTTGCATATAATGTGGCATTAAATATCATGCATGAAAGTAAGGATCTTGAGCCAAGATCAGTCGAAGAATGTCGACAAAGAAATGATTGATCAAAATGGAAAGAAGCCATGAAAGCTGAGTTAGACTGACTTGCAAAACGTGAAGTCTTTAGACTTGTAGTCCGTACACCAGAAGATGTAAAACCTGTTGGATACCGATGGGTATTTGTTAGAAAATGAAATGAGAAAAATGAAGTTGTGCGCTACAAAGCCCGACTTGTGGCACAAGGTTTTTCACAAAGGCCCGGTATAGATTATGAAGAAGCATATTCCCCTGTAGTAGATGTAATAACATTGCGTTATTTGATCAGTTTATCCGCATATCATAAATTACATATGCATTTAATGGATGTGGTAACAGCCTACTTATACGGCTCGTTAGATCGTGATATCTATATGAAAGTCCCTGAAGGACTAAAGATATCTAAACCATCCAATGAACATTCACAAGGGTTATACTCAATTAAATTGTAAAGATCTTTATATGGTTTAAAGCAATCTGGACGAATGTGGTATAATCGTCTTACTGAGTATCTGGCCAAAAACATATTCAAGAATGATGATATCTGCCCATGTGTTTTTATAAAGAAATCTGCATTTAGATTTATTATAATTGCTGTGTACGTTGATGATTTAAATATCATTGGAACTCCTGAAGTGATTCCAATAATTATCAAAGCTCTAAAAGAAGAGTTTTAGATGAAAGATCTTGGAAAGACTAAATTTTGTCTCGACTTGTAGATCGAGCATACAAAAAATAGAATTTTTATTCATCAAACAACATACACAGAAAAGATCTTGATGAGATTTTATATGGATAAGTCACATCCCTTGAGTACCCCAATGATCGTAAGATCTTTGGATGTGGAAAAGGATCAATTCCGTCCTAAAGAAGAAAATGAAGATATCCTTGGTTCTGAAGTACCATATCTTAGTGCCGTTGGAGCGCTAATGTATCTTGCTAATAATACAAGACCCGATATATCATTTGCTATGAATTTGCTAGCAAGATATAGTTCCTCTCCAACCAGAAGACATTGGAATGGAATCAAACAAATCTTTCGATATCTTCATGGAACGGTTGACATGGGATTGTTTTTCCATATGGATCCAAGTCACAATTAGTTGGCTATGTAGATGCTGGATACTTGTCTGATCCGCACAAAGGGAGATCTCAAACAGGATACATGTTCACATATGGTGGTACAGCTATATCATGGAGGTCCATAAAACAGACGATAGCAGCAACCTCCTCTAATCATGCTGAAATACTAGCGATACATGAAGCTAGTCGCGAGTGTTTTTGGCTCAGGAGTTTGATCTAATATATTCTGTCATCATGTGGACTGATTGATCATAAGATAGCTCCAACTGTCCTGTTTGAAGATAATACAGTATGCATTGCTCAACTTAAGGGTGGATACATCAAAGGTGATAGAACAAAGCATATTTCTCCTAAATTCTTCTTCACTCATGATCTTCAAAATCAAGGGACGATTGATATCTAACAGATCTGTTCAAGTGACAATCTGGCAGATTTATTCACAAAGTCACTCTCAAAATCCTCCTTTAAAAATTGGTACATCAGATTTGCATGCGTCGATTTCGAGATATTAAATGATGTCGACAAGAGGAGGAGACTGTACTCTTTTTTCCTTGGTCATGTTTTTTTCCATTAGATTTTTCTTGACAAGATTTTTAATGAGTCAGTCCCCATCACAAAGGATATTGTACTATTTTTCCTTCACTAAAGTTTTTTTTCCATTGAGTTTTTCTTTAGTAAGGTTTTAACAAGGCATAATCCTGAATAGTCATCCAAGGGAGAGTGTTGTGATAAGGCATGAGGTGGATGCCCATTAATGTTTGGACGGCTAACTTTTCCAAGTGAAAAGTTTAGACTATCAAAGGAAGACCGAAGTTAATTGCATCTTGAAACTTTAACTTTTGTATGTCTATAAATAGAGAGTCTAATATGAAGAATAATACACATCAATAAGAACAAATATTCTCTCTCTTTATACTGAATACTTCTCTCTTTCTTTATTGGTGCACGAATTGTGAATCACACTTTTCACCACTAGTACCACTGACCAGCAAGTGCACTGGGTCGTCCAAGTAATACCTCACGTGAGTAAGGGTCGAATCCCACGGAGATTGTTGGTTTGAAGCAATCTATGGTTATCTTGTAAATCTTAGTCAGGAAGTCAATTATGTTTATCAGTTGAATTGCAAATAAGCAATAGAGCATGGATCAAAGGTTACTTGTTATGCAGTAATGGAGAATATGTTGGAGTTTTGGAGATGCTTTGTCTTCTGAATCTCTGCTTTCCTCTGTCTTCTTGTTCACGCACGCACGTCCTCCTATGGCAAGCTGCGTGTTGGTGGATCACCGTTGTCAATGGCTACCTTCCTTCCTTCCAGTGAAAACTATGCTCACGCGTTCTATCACAGCACGGCTAATCACCGGTTGGTTCTCGATCCGGTTGGAATAGGATTTACTATCCTTTTGCGTCTGTCACTAACGCCCAGCCTTCAGGAGTTTGAAGCTCGTCACAGTCATTCAATCCTTGAATCCTACTCGGAATACCACAGACAAGGTTTAGACTTTTCGGATTCTCATAAATGCCGCCATCAGTTCTAGCTTATACCACGGAGATTCTGATTAAAGAATCTAAGAGATACTCATTCAATCGGATATAGAACGGAGGTGGTTGTCAGGCACACGTTCATGGTTTGAGGAAGGTGATGAATGTCACGGATCATCACTTTCATCATAGTTAAGCGCGAAGGAACATCTTAGATAGGAACAAGCGTGTTTGAATGGAAAACAGAAATACTTGCATTAATTCATCGAGACACAGCAGAGCTCCTCACCCCCAACAATGGGGTTTAGAGACTCATGCCGTCAGAGAATATAAAGTTTAGATCTAAAATGTCATGAGATGCAAAATAAGTCTCTAAAAGTTGTTTAAATACTAAACTAGTAGCCTAGGTTTACAAAAAATGAGTAAACTATGATGGATGATGCAGAGATCCACTTCTGGGGCCCACTTGGTGTGTGTTGGGCTGAGACTTAAGTAATTCACGTGCAGAGGCCATTTGTAGAGTTGAACGCCAGTTTTTATGCCAGTTTGGGCGTTCAACTCCAGCTTTTGATCCTTTTCTGGCGCTGGACGCCAGAATTGGGCAGAGGATTGGCGTTGAACGCCAGTTTACGTCGTCTATTCTTGTGCAAAGTATGGACTATTATATATTGCTGGAAATCCCTGGATGTCTACTTTCCAACTCAATTGGAAGCATGCCATTTCGAGTTCTGTAGCTCCAGAAAATCCACTTTGAGTGCAGGGAGGTCAGAATCCAACAACATCAGCAGTCCTTTTTCAGCCTGAATCAGATTTTTGCTCAGCTCCTTCAATTTCAGCCAGAAAAATACCTGAAATTATAGAAAAACACACAACTCATAGTAAAGTCCAGAAATATGAATTTTTCCTAAAAACTAATGAAAATAGACTAAAAACTAACTAGAACATACTCAAAACTATATGAAATTAACCCCAAAAAGCGTATAAAATATCCGCTCATCACAACACCAAACTTAAACTGTTGCTTGTCCTCAAGCAACTAGACAAATAAAATAGAAGACTAATAGGTTGAGAAGCAATAATATCTCAGAGTTTTTGATTGAAGCTTAGATTCTAATTAGATGAGCGGGACTAGTAGCTTTTTGCTTCTGAACAGTTTTGGCATCTCACTTTATCTATTGAAGCACAGAGTGATTGACATCTATAGGAACTCAGAATTCAGATAGTGTTATTGATTCTCTTAGTTTAGCGTGATGATTCTTGAACACAGCTTCTTTATGAGTCTTGGCCGTGGCCCTAAGCACTTTGTTTTCCAGTATTACCACTGGATACATAAATGCCACAGACACATAATTGGGTGAACCTTTTCAGATTGTGACTCAGCTTTGCTCAAGTCCCCAGTTAGAGGTGTCCAGGGTTCTTAAGCACACTCTTCTTTTTGCTTGGACCTTGACTTTAACCGCTCAGTCTCAAGTTTTCACTTGACACCTTCACGCCACAAGCACATGGTTAGGGACAGCTTGGTTTAGCCGCTTAGGCCAGGATTTTATTCCTTCGTGGCCCTCCTATCCACTGATACTCAAAGCCTTGGGATCCTTTTCATTACCCTTACCTTTTGGTTTTAAGGGCTATTGGCTCTTTCTGCTTGCTTTTTCTTTTTCTTTCTATATTTTTTTTTCGCTTTTTTTTTCTGCAAGCTTTGTTCTTTGCTGCTTTTTCTTGCTTCAAGAATCATTTTTATGATTTTTCAGATTATCAATAACATGTCTCATGTTCATCATTCTTTCAAGAGCCAACATATTTAACAATCTTAAGCAACAAATTCAAAAGACATATGCACTGTTCAAGCATTCATTCAGAAGACAGAAAGCATTGCCACCACATTTAACTAATTAGAATTTCTCTTATTAAAACTCGAAATTTTATTGCCTCTTATTCAAAAGATCTACTACTTTATTCATGTTTGCTGATGATGAGAAAAATAAACTATAGCTTAATTGGAGATAAAATCAAAATAGATACTAATTACTACTATATGACTCCTAAGGTAAATCTTCTATAAGGACACTGTCACAGAGTTAAGGCAGAAATTGGAAATTAACAACCTTTATTCTGGGGGAACGGGGGTTTCTCTGATCCTTAGGGTGCTTGGTCCTACAAGAGAAGACTTTTGGCGCTTCAATTCCCTTAAGTCACGCCCTTGCTCCTCTTGTTCTTTAAACATATAGGTCAGCATTTGATTGTGTTCCTTCTGTTCTTTTATTATTTGCTCCATAGCTTCCCGTATCTTGGTAATTGGACGTCTCAAGATACTCCCAGTATTCAGCTTGAGGGATCTCTGGGAGGAATTCCTGTGCTCTCTTCTTGATGGGATCCTCCTGTGCTTGTTGTTTTTCCATTGATGCTTTGGTGATTGGCTTTTCAATTAGGATATACTCAGTTATTCCCATCCTTACTCCAGCGTCCTTGCAGAGCAGAGAAATCACGTTTGGATAAGCCAACCTGGCCTCTTTTGAATTTTTGTTAGCAATCTTGTAGAGTTTAGTTGCAATCAGCTGATGAACCTCCACTTCCTTTCCCATCATGATGCAATGGATCATCACTGCTCTTTTAACTGTGACTTCAGAACGGTTGCTAGTAGGCAACAGAGAACGCCCAATGAAGTCCAGCCATCCTCTGGCGACTGGTTTGAGATCCTCTCTCTTGAGTTGATTTGGGACACCCTTTGTGTTGGTGGTCCACCTCGCTCCAGGTATACATATGTCCTCTAGAATCTTATCCAGGTCAATGTCTGCTCTCATCATCCTCCTGTTGAAGGAGTCTGGATCATCCTTTAGCTGAGGTAGCTTTAAGATCTCTCTGATCTTGTCAGGGGTGGTATGAACAATCTTCCCTCTGACCATGGTCCGAAATTCATAGAAGGCAGTTCCAGATAGTTTTTGCTTGTCAGTCTGCCACATATTAGCATAGAACTCCTGGACCATGTTCCTTCCCACTTTCGTTTCAGGATTAGCTAGGACTTCCCAGTTCCTGATTCGAATTTGCTCCTGGATCTCCGGATATTCATCTTCTTTCAGATCGAATCTAACTTCCGGGATCACTGATCTCAGACCCATTACTTTAAGATAATGGTCTGAATGTTCTTTAGATAAGAACTTCCCTTGATTCCAAAGTGGTTTTGGAACGCTCTCTTTCTTGCCTCTTGGAGTGGGTTGTTTTCCTTTAGGAGCCATGATCTTAGTGATCTCGGATAAACACACCAAACTTAGAGGTTTGCTTGTCCTCAAGCAAAAGAAAAGAAAGGAGAGGGATAGAAGGAGGGCTAGGTGCAATTGTTGATGGAGGAGGAGGGAGGCCGAACCCAAATTTAAAGGGATGGGGGGTGGGTTTTTCGAAAATTTGGAAAAGATAAGATAAGAAGATTAAGTTGAAAAAGATAAGATAGAAGATATAGTTTAATTTTGAAAAGATATGATAGATTTTTGAAAAAGATAAATCTGAATTTTGAAAAAGATAATATGGAAATTTGAAAAAGATATGGATTAGTTGAAAAGATTTTTGAGTGAAAAAGATAGATTTGTTTTCAGAAAAGTTTTGAAAAGAGTTTGGATTGAATTTGGAAAGAGGGATTTTTAGAAATTAAGGATTTTAGAAATCAGGGTTCTTAACATGTTCATGTAAAAATCATGCATTGAAACATAAAATTTGAAATTAAAATGGAAATACGTGTGGAAAAATGAATTTGGCTCCTCCCTGCTGTCCTGGCGTTTGAACGCCCAAACACTGCCTGTTTTGGGCGTTCAGCGCCCAAATGCTGCTCTCCTGGGCGTTCAACGCCCAGCTGCTACCATTACTAGCGTTCAACGCCCAGTGGGTGCCCCTTTCTGGTGTTGAACGCCCAGCTGCTACCATCACTGGCGTTTTCTTTCCAGTGAGATCTTTTTCTCTGTTTTGTGTGCCGAGGTTTTCTGTAAATGATTATTTACCTTGTTATCAATGAACTCTATATAAACAAATAAAAATAAAAATAGAAATAGGGCAAAAATGCTTAGAGGATTGTTGCCCCATGGCTGGGTTGCCTCCCAGCAAGCGCTTCTTTATTGTCTTTAGCTGGACCTTGCTGAGCTTTTAATCTAGCTTCAGCCTTGAGCATTCTTGCTCAATGTTGCCTTCAAGATAATGCTTGATTCTCTGTCCATTGACAATGAACTTCTTATCAGAATCAATATCTTGAAGCTCCACATAACCATATGGTGACACTTGTAATCACATATGGTCCCCTCCACTGGGATTTTAGTTTCCCGGGGAATAGCCTGAGTCTAGAGTTAAACAACAGGACCTTCTGTCCTGGTTCAAAGATTCTAGATGACAGCTTTCTGTCATGCCACTTTTTTTATTTTTCTTTATAAAGCTTGGCATTTTCGAAAGCTGTGAATCTGAATTCCTCTAGCTCATTTAGCTGGAGCAATCATTTTTCTCCTGCTAATTTGGCATCAAAGTTTAGGAATCTGGTTGCCCAGTAGGCCTTATGTTCCAGTTCCACGGGCAGGTGACATGCCTTACCATACACGAGTTGGTATGGAGATGTCCCTATGGGGGTTTTGAATGCTGTCCTGTAAGCCCACAGAGCATCATCCAGGCTCCGTGCCCAATCCTTTCTACGGGTATTTACTGTCCGTTCCAGGATTCTCTTTAATTCTCTGTTAGAGACTTCAGCTTGCCCATTGGTTTGTGGATGATATGGGGTGGCCACCTTGTGGCGAATTCCATACCGAACCATGGCAGAGTAAAGCTGTTTATTGCAGAAGTGAGTGCCCCCATCACTGATTAGTACTCTAGGGACACCAAACCTGCTAAAGATATGTTTCTGGAGGAACTTCAGCACTGTTTTAGTATCATTGGTGGGTGTGGCAATAGCCTCAACCCATTTTGATACATAGTCAACTGCCACCAGAATATAAGTGTTTGAGTATGATGGTGGGAAAGGTCCCATGAAGTCAATTCCCCATACGTCAAACAACTCAATTTCCAAGATTCCTTGTTGAGGCATGGCGTAACCATGAGGCAGGTTACCAGCTCTTTGGCAACTGTCACAATTACGTACAAACTCTCGGGAATCTTTATAGAGTGTGGGCCAATAGAAGCCACATTGGAGGACCTTGGTGGCTGTTCGCTCACCTCCGAAATGGCCTCCATATTGAGATCCGTGGCAATGCTACAGGATCCTTCTGTGCTTCTTCTCTAGGCACACACCTACGGATAATTCCGTCTGCACATCTCTTAAAGAGATAAGGTTCATCCCACAAGTAGTACTTTGCATCAGTAATTAATTTCTTCTTTTGTATCCTGTTGTACTCCTTGGGTATGAACCTTGCAGCTTTATAGTTTGCAATATCGGCAAACCATGGTGCTTCCTGAATGGCGAATAAATGCTCATCAGGAAACGTATCAGAGATCTCAAGAGAAGGGAGGGACGTCCCTTCCACTGGCTCTATCCGGGACAGATGATCAGCCACTTGGTTCTCTGTCCCTTTTCTGTCTCTTATTTCTATATCAAACTCTTGCAGAAGCAATACCCATCTGATGAGCCTGGGTTTTGAATCCTGCTTGGTGAGTAGATATTTAAGAGCAGCATGGTCAGTATACACAATCACTTTTGATCCTACTAAGTATGATCTGAACTTGTCAATGGCGTAAACCACTGCAAGTAGTTCTTTTTCTGTGGTTGTGTAATTTTTCTGGGCATCATTTAGAACGTGACTGGCATAATAAATGACATGCAGAAGCTTGTCATGCCTCTGTCCCAATACTGCACCAATGGCATGATCACTGGAATCACACATTAGCTCAAATGGTAATGTCCAGTCTGGTGCAGAAATGACTGGTGCTGTGACCAGCTTAGCTTTCAGCGTTTCAAACGCCTGCAGGCACTTTGTGTCAAACACAAATGGCGTGTCAGCAGCTAGCAGATTGCTTAGAGGTTTTGCGATTTTTGAAAAATCCTTTATAAACCTCCTATAGAATCCTGCATGCCCCAGAAAGCTTCTGATTGCCTTAACATTGGCAGGTGGTGGTAATTTTTCAATTACCTCTATTTTTGCTTGATCCACCTCTATTCCCTTGTTTGAGATTTTATGCCCAAGAACAATTCCTTCAGTCACCATGAAGTGACACTTTTCCCAGTTTAAAACTAGGTTGGTTTCTTGGCATCTTTTCAGAACAAGTTTTAGGTGCTCAAGACAGGAGCTGAATGAGTCTCCATATACTGAGAAGTCATCCATGAAGACTTCCAGAAATTTTTCCACCATGTCAGAGAAAATTGAGAGCATGCATCTCTGGAAGGTTGCAGGCGCATTACATAGCCCAAATGGCATCCTTCTATAAGCAAACACTCCGGATGGACATGTGAATGCTGTTTTCTCTTGATCCTGGGGATCTACTGCAATCTGGTTATAACCTGAGTAGCCATCCAAAAAGCAGTAATAATCATGACCTGCTAGTCTTTCTAGCATCTGGTCTATGAATGGTAAAGGAAAATGATCCTTTCTGGTGGCTGTATTGAGCCTTCTGTAGTCAATACACATGCGCCACCCCGTAACTGTTCTTGTAGGAACCAGTTCATTTTTTTCATTATGAATCACTGTCATGCCTCCCTTTTTTGGGACGACTTAAACAGGGCTCACCCAGGGGCTATCAGAAATAGGATAAATAATCCCAGCCTCTAGTAATTTGGTGACCTCTTTCTGCACCACTTCCTTCATGTCTGGATTTAGCCGCCTCTGTGGTTGAACCACTGGTTTGGCATTATCCTCCAATAGGATTTTGTGCATGCATCTAGCTGGGCTTATGCCCTTAAGGTCACCTATGGACCACCCAAGAGCTGTCTTGTGTGTCCTTAGCACTTGAACAAGTGCTTCCTCTTCATGTGAATTTAAAGCAGAGCTTATGATCACTGGAAGAGTGTCACCTTCTCCCAGAAATGCATATTTCAAGGATGGTGGTAGTGGCTTGAGCTCGGGTTTAGGAGGTTTTTCCTCTTTCAGAAGAAAGTTCAGAGGCTCTTTCATGTCCCCTGAATCCTCCAAATCAGGCTTAACATCTTTAAAGATGTCTTCCAACTCTGATTCGAGACTCTCAGCCATGTTGATCTCTTCTACCAAAGAGTCAATAAGATCAACTTTCATGCAGTCTGTTGATGTGTCTGGATGCTGCATGGCTTTGACAGCGTTCAACTTGAACTCATCATCGTTGACTCTCAGGGTTATTTCCCCCTGTTGGACGTCAATGAGGGATCATCCAATTGCTAGGAAGGGTCTTCCTAGAATGAGAGTAGCACTCTTGTGCTCCATTTCCAGCACAACAAAGTCAGTGGGAAAGGCGAATGGCCCAACTCTGACAATCATGTCCTCAATCACGCCTGATGGGTATTTAGTGGAACCATCAGCAAGTTGGAGACATATCCGGGTTGGTTTAACTTCTTCAGTTAAGCCAAGCTTCCTGATAGTGGATGCAGGTATTAGGTTGATGCTTGCCCCAAGATCGCATAAAGCTGTCTTGGTGCAATTATCTTCTAATATGCATGGTATCAGAAAGCTCCCAGGGTCTTTAAGCTTTTCAGGAAAGCTCTTCAGAATGACTGCACTGCATTCTTCAGTGAGGAGAACTCTTTCTGTTTCTCTCCAATCCTTCTTATGACTCAAGATCTCTTTCATGAACTTGGCATAAGAAGGTATTTGCTCAAGTGCTTCTGCAAATGGAATCTTTATTTCAAGAGTCCTGAGGTAATCTGCAAAGTGAGCAAATTGCTTATCCTGCTCCTCTTTCCGGAGTTTTTGAGGATAAGGTATCTTGGCTTTATATTCTTCAACCTTAGTTGCTGCAGGTTTATTGCCTACAGAAGTGGTTGAAGAAGCCTTTTTAGAGGGGTTGTTATCAGCATTTGTGTGTGTCTGATCCCTCACTGGCACTTGAGTGCCAAAGTTAGAAGCTGGAGTGAAACTGGACGCCAGCTCCTTGTCTGCTCCTGGCGTCTGAACGCCAGAACTGTGCTCTTTCTGGGCATTCAGCGCCAGATCCTGCCCATTTTGGGCGTTCAACGCCAGATCCTTGCCCATTTCTGGCGTTGAACGCCAGTCCTGCTGTATTTCTGGCGTTGAACGCCAGTTTTGGCCATGGTCTGGGCGTTCAGCGCCAGCCTTCCACCAATTTTCTGGCGTTTTAGCGCCAGAATTATTTTTCCCTGGGCTCTTACTGTCCTCAGGTGAATTTTGGGTGGTTTGCTCATTTCTTAGCTTTTTGCTGCCTTGAGGTGGGGTATTTAATGTTTTCCCACTTCTTAGTTGAACTGCTTGGCATTCCTCTGCTATTTGCTTTGACAGCTGCTGCTTTGTTTGCTTGAACTGTTCATCCATATGTATATTAGCCATCATTGTCTCTTGTAACCTGTCTTTAAATTCGGCTAGATGCTTTGTTAGAAAGTCCAACTGCTGATTGAATTCAGCAGCTTGTTTTACAGGACTGAGTTCAGCAGTTACTGTTTTAACCTCTTCATTCATGGAAGGGTTGCTGCTTAGGTACAGATGCTGATTCCTGGCAACTGTATCAATGAGCTCTTGAGCCTCTTCAATTGTCTTTCTCATGTGGATAGATCCACCAGCCGAGTAATCAAGAGACATCTGAGCTCCTTCTGCAAGCCCATAATAGAAGATGTCTAACTGAACCCACTCTGAAAACATTTCAGAGGGGCATTTTCGTAGCATCTCTCTGTATCTCTCCCAGGCATCATAAAGAGATTCATTATCTCCTTGTTTAAAGCCTTGGGTGTCCAGCCTTAGCTGTGTCATCCGTTTTGGGGGAAAGTACTAATTCAGAAATTTTTCTGTCAGCTGTTTCCATGTCTTTATGCTGGCCTTAGGTTGGTTATTCAACCACCTCTTAGCTTGATCTTTTACAGCAAATGAAAACAGTAATAGTCTGTAGACATTCTGATCTATTTCTTTATCATGTACTGTGTCAGCAATTTGTAAAAATTGTGCCAGAAACTCTGTAGGTTCTTCCTGTGGAAGACCGGAATACTGGCAGCTTTGCTGCACCATGATAATGAGCTGAGGATTCAACTCAAAGCTACTGACTCCAATGGAGGGTATGCAGATACTACTCCCATATGAAGCAGTAGAGGGGTTTGAATATGACCCCAGAGTCCTCCTAGACTGTTCATTTCCACTTAGATCCATGATGGAGAAAGGGAGATGATGTAAAATAGGAAAAATATTTTTATTTATTTATTTATATATTTATTTCGAAAATGAAATAAATTAAAATAGAATAAATAAAAATTGAGTGAAGATTTTCGAAAAACTGAGGAGAGAGAAAGTGGTTAGGAAGTTTTGAAAATGATATGATCATCACCTTCATCACAGTTAAGCGCGAAGGAACATCTTAGATAGGAACAAGCGTGTTTGAATGGAAAACAGAAATACTTGCATTAATTCATCGAGACACAGCAGAGCTCCTCACCCCGAACAATGGGGTTTAGAGACTCATGCCGTCAGAGAATATAAAGTTTAGATCTAAAATGTCATGAGATGCAAAATAAGTCTCTAAAAGTTATTTAAATACTAAACTAGTAGCGTAGGTTTACAAAAAATGAGTAAACTATGATGGATGATGCAGAGATCCACTTCTGGGGCCCACTTGGTGTGTGTTGGGCTGAGACTTAAGTAATTCACGTGCAGAGGCCATTTGTGGAGTTGAACGCCAGTTTTTATGCCAGTTTGGGCGTTCAACTCCAGCTTTTGATCCTTTTCTGGCGCTGGACGCCAGAATTGGGCAGAGGACTGGCGTTGAACGCCAGTTTACGTCGTTTATTCTTGTGCAAAGTATGGACTATTATATATTGCTGGAAAGCCCTGGATGTATACTTTCCAACTCAATTGGAAGCATGCCATTTCGAGTTCTGTAGCTCCAGAAAATCCACTTTGAGTGCAGGGAGGTCAGAATCCAACAGCATCAGCAGTCCTTTTTCAGCCTGAATCAGATTTTTGCTCAGCTCCTTCAATTTCAGCCAGAAAAATACCTGAAATTACAGAAAAAAACACAACTCATAGTAAAGTCCAGAAATATGAATTTTTCCTAAAAACTAATGAAAATAAACTAAAAACTAACTAGAACATACTCAAAACTATATGAAATTAACCCCAAAAAGCGTATAAAATATCCGCTCATCATTTATATATATATATATATATATATATATATATATATATATATATATAATATTAGTAAATACATATATGAACTATTGTTATTGACCTAATTATATTAATATTAGATTCTTTTATTTATAGATCTTTATTTTATATTTAGTACATCTTCTTTATTTATTTTACAACAATAGGGATCAATTTTACTTACTTTTTGAAAAATTTGAACCGAAACTATAAAAAAAATTTGTCTAGATCAAAACTATCAATTGCTAATTTTAGAAGATTAAAAGTTTATTTATCCCAAAAATTAATTATCTAAAGAAATGGAAATTTTAGTGAACAACTCAATTGTAAAAATGTGTATCTCAAACTTAAAAATCTTTTCCGCACAAATTTAGGGCATGCCACAACTTTAATGTAAAAAAGAAGAAAATTTGGTTTTACATTCTCTAAGCAAAATTTACTCTTATCATACTTAAATTAGTGGTTCTAATAAATATCTGTAATTTAGCCCATTAGATGTTGTGAGTTCTTTTCTCAATTAATGAGTAAATAGCTAAAATCGTCCTAAAAAATACTTCAATTTTCATTTTGTTTCTCAAAAGATAAAGTTAATCGAAATCATCTCCGAAAGATACACGATTAGTCATGTTAGTCCTTCCATCAGTTGGATGATGACGTGGGGGCTAATGCCACGTGTCACAAGATGATTGGTTGACGTATCAGCTCAGTAACACCTGGCATGCCACGTGTCAGGTCAGTGACACGTGGCATGCCACGTGGCACTTGACATGTAAAAAAGTTATTTATAATCAAAATAGTCCTTAAAAGTTCAGACGTAAGTCATTTTCATCCCTAAAATTTTAAAAATTAATCATATTAGTCTTTATATAATTTTTTTATTTTTTCTTGATAATATTAAATTTAAAATATTTTTTGATACTACTAATTTTAATAGAAATGTAATTGACAATCAAAAAATTAGTAATTGTATCTGTTCTTCTTAAAAAAATTTTCAATAAAATTATCTCTCTCATTTAATTCTTGTCAAAAATCTCTCTTATTCTTTTCTAATCTAAAACCTTTTTCTTACATTATTACATTTTGCTGGAATATATATATATACTCAAAATTGAAATGTATGTATTTGTTAACCTAAACAAAGTTAATACAAATTTATACATCTTTTTTTTTTCATTATGGTATTACTTTCATTTAGGTTAAATTATGTTAAAGTTTGAATAGTTGAATCTCTAAAGTTGATATAAGATCAGTATGTGGACGTTATGCACATCATTTTAACCCCAACTTGTGTTATAGCCTTTTGTCGCCTTGCTTTACCATCACATGTTTGAAACATATCATCTTGTACATTAAGCCTATCTTGTAACTTCTGTTTCACATCATACTTATATCCTTTATATTTTTATGCCATATGAAAATTTTGATATTTGAAACTATATGAATACATATATTGAAAACTTTTCGTTTTTTTTAAATAAGTTCAAGAGTGAAGTAATATGAAATCTCTTTTATTTTGTATCAATTTTCGAGGACGAAAATTTTTATAAGGTGGGTAGGATGTAAGACCTAGAATTTTCAAATAAATCTTATTATGAATTAATTTCAATTCATTTAATTCATTAGAAGTTTTATCTTCAGAAATTATTTTATTAAAGCTAATTAAGTCAAAAATTAAATAAGGTTTTGATAATTAATTAGAATTTTACCTAATATTATAATTTTTGAATTATATTCTATATTTAAATTACAAAATTAGTAGTTACGGAATGACAAGAATATTTATGTGACTTAAATCAAATAATTGATATTTTTATGATTTAATACCTCAAATTTTTAGGAATAAAGAAAATTAATCTTATTATTTTATAAATTCAATTAGAGATTTTGATTTTAAACCAATTAGTATTTTAATACAACAAATAATATTTTAAAATAATTTTGAAGATTAAATTAGATTTCAAATTAACGCTCTATACCCTAATTTGATTAAAAATAACCAAAATCCAAATTAAACCCTAAATTGCTAAAAAAAAACCTAATCCTAATTTCATAAACACTCACACTCACATCTCTCAGCCCACAAGCACCCACCGCCACACCCTTTCCCTACCCTCACTTACCCACAAAGAATCCCAGCAGAAGGAAAGAAAGAAAAGAAGAAAAGGAAGAAAGGAGTGGGGGACGCGGGAAAAAGGAAGGAAGGGGAGAGAAGGACGGCGCCGGCGGACGTTCTTGCTATCGCGCCGCCGTGTCGCACCGATGAGGGAGAGCGTCGGGGAGGAAGTAGTTTGCCGCCGCCGAACCCGTTCTTGTTGCCGCCGCTGGAATCACGAACAGGGGAAGGAGAAGACGCGAGCCACCGTCGCGAGGAGAAGCGCGACCAGCTGCGTAAAAACTGTCCCGCCGTGTGTTATTGCCGTCACCGAGCTCCCATGGTTGCCGCCAGCAAGATTCAAAGAGAGAGAAGCTTGAGGAGAGAGAAAGATCGACGGAGGGGTTTTCTGTTCGAGCAGCTGTGCCTCCACCGCCTTTCACCGCCGCAGATCCGCCACCGTCCACCGCGCCGCACCACGCCACGTCGCCGCCGAAAACCGTCTTTCAAGCCTGTATCTGTTGGTAAGCCCTAACCCTGCTTCAGCTTCTTCATCCGTTAAGTTTACCTTTATCGTGAGAGTTGTTGCTGCTGTTGGGTTCGCCGCAGGGAGGAGTCCGAGCAAGAAAAGAAAGGAGGTGGCGATGGATACCTCCGCTGCTACTGATGTTACTATCGGTGTTCCGGAGCTTGCAGTTACTGCCGTTTTTGGTAATGAACCTGGTTGTGTCCTTGCTGCCGATTGATTGTAGTGAGAGACGATGTAGCCACTACTTTTCATCTTGGTAAGTTCATGGGTAAGATCGCTTTTATTCTTCTTTGTGCCATTTTATTTACGCAGCTAGTTTTGATCCGTTTAATTTACCAGAGTCACTATTGTCATATCTAGGCGCTGCCGCCCTTGTTTGGAACTACTGAATGTTGTTGTCTCCGGTAGCACTATTCTTCCTATTTTGATTTCAACTCCTTTAATTCTGAAATTTATAATGTTTCTGCCTTTATCCTACTGCTATTTGGTTTCCTTGTGCTACCCTTACTCTAATTACAGAAATATGTTTCCATTTTTTCCACTGTCGATTTATCTATTGCAAATTCATAATTAATAATCGAGCTGCTAAGATCGCTGCTGCTGCCATGAATTGGGGATAAATCGGATTATTGAGTTAAATTCTGCGATTGGGACATCAAGGTAGGGGTTTTCTTAAAATCTAATTTATATTACAGAGTTGTGATAAATAGATATTAATGTGAGAGAACATATGCCTGTGATTATAATTGTCTTCTAAATGTGGTTGTTTGCTGGACTGAATGATTGATTGCTTGAGTAGTTTGTGATTGCTGAAAAGAAATTAGTTTGAAAGGTTATTTAGTCGATTATTATGAAAAATGGCTTTTCTTGGTTTTGAAGCTATTTTTGATGATGTAAAGGAATTGGCTTTGGAAATTGTTTAATTTTGAGTTAGTGACTTTGTAAATGACTTTATAAATGATTTAGTATTTGAGCTGGTTTGATTTTAAAAAGAGATTTATTATGGGCACTGATTCGCTTTGAAAATAATTTGATATTGGAACTAGCTGAATCTTGGAAAATGATTGAGGTTTTGGAAAGGTTTGAGAAATGTTTGGATGGGACCCGAAAAGGGTGGTAGAATCCGAGTTTTAGAGGAGATGCTGATGAAATTTTATAAAATTAGAAGTTTCATTTGAAGTAGTTATTTTAAAAGGTTTAATTTTAAGCATTATATGATTTAAGATTACTTCATTTATCAAAGAAAAAGTTATGTTTTGGATTGAGAATTGTTAGTGAACGAAACGGAAAGAGGGATGATGAGGATTGATTTGAAATATGATTTTTGAATGAATTTGAAAATGGGATATGGATTGACGAATGATGATGATATTGAGAATGGTTTAGATATTGATGAATGATGAATGAATTATTTATGTGGCTTATAAATTTGAAATATCTGAGATACGAGGTTCCCTGGATTAAGTGTCGTGGCTTGCCACCACGTGTACCAGGTTGAAAACTCGATACTCTGTTGACCCTACGACGTAAGTGTGACCGGGCACTATATAAATTCCCGGAAATGTTACCCCCATTGAGCAATCTTGATTATTTGAGAAAAAGTTATGCATAGACTCTTGGGGATGCACGTCGGGGGACAGTCTAAGGACAATTCAGACTTGTCGGGTTGGCTGGATAACCGACAGATGAGCCTCATCAGCCATAGGACAGGCATGCATCATATGCATTTGCATGTTTTGCTTGGGTTTGAACTTGTTTTGGTTTGCCTAATTGCTAAACTGTTCTTAAATGCTACTTGAACTATTTGCTGTAACTGCTACCTACTTGTGCTTTCCTTGTCTGTCTTGCTTGTGTTTGTCCTGGCGTGCTACATTTGAGAATGAACTTTGGTGCTGAATTGATGACTGTGTTGCTTGATTGCGTGGTTGGCTTCTGATTGAGATTTTCTTATAAGAAAGGAAATGTTTTGAATTTCTGAAAGATTAAACATTGTTTCTTTGAAAAAGTTTTTGAACGATTTCCTATGAGTTTTAAAAGATTCATAAAGCAATGATAATCACTGAGCTTGAGAATAGTTTTCTTATTAAATGTCTTCTTATGACAACTTTGAGATTCCATGGTGAGACCGTGTGGTTAGGTTCTCACCCCTCTACAGCTTTACCTTTTCAGGAACCAGATGAAGAAGCATTAAGAAGAGTTATACTGCATTTGATTTATATGCTGTTGTATTATTTAGATTATTTTCTTCCCTCGTCTTTGTTATTACAAGTTTGTAAGAGGGATAGGAATTGTATGTTTTATATGTATAATATATTGAGTTATTATGTAAGGAGTCTTATATATGAATCTATGCCTACTTGTTTGTTTTTTTTTTTTAAGACAAAGTATTTGCTTCCGATGTTCAAAGAAATCAGCGATACAGTGTCAAGTCACAGGCTCCTATTTTAGTACTTAATATGTAAAGTAGTTGTAATACTTATTTCTATTAGAGTAGCGCAGCCAGAAGCGTGACTTCTGATAGTGAGGGTGTTACACGTGGCATGCTAGTGTCATTGAACTAACACGTCAACCAATCATCTTGTGACACGTGGTATTAGCCCCACGTCATCATCCAACTGACGGAAGGACTAACGTGACTAATGGTGTATCTTTCGAAGACGATTTCGATTAACTTTATTTTTCGAAGAACAAAATGGAGATCGAAGTATCTTTTCAGAGACAATTTTGATTATTTACTCCTCAATTAATGCTACTCTTTATTTTCAATATATAATATAATATGAAATATAGATACTTGTATTTTTCCCATATGTTAAGAGTTTATTATAAAATGTAAATTAGTAAAAGAAAAATGAAAAAAAAGGTACTTGCGTGTGAATGTAGTCATGAATCATGATCACCATGCATCTAATGTTTCTCAAGTTGATAAAAGTCAATTTTTGATTTGCAGACAACACGATAATACACTTTTGATATGATCAGGGATGGACCAAGGTTTAGAAGGAAGGGACACTTGGCCCCACTAAATTTAAGAAAAAAATTAATAATTATATATAAATTAATATATTTGTCTTAATGTAATTATATTTTTACTTCACAAAAATATATAAATTTTTATTTTAAAATTTATGTTAAAAATAAATTTTTTATTAAATTTAATGTATAACAATATTTTATTTTATTAAATTTGATTTAATATCAAATTAAAAATAAATAAATAAATTAACTCAATAAAAAATTGATAAACAGTGATAATATACTTTTTTTTTAATTAATCAACTAGTTAATTATTAAATTAAATCTCAGTTTTTTAAATATAAGTAAAATTATCAATATTTTTTTTTGCCTTAAAAAATTAGTTGAGATAAGAAAAAATAGTATTTATCTATTAATTAATATTCTTTATTTTAAAATTATATAATATTTTTTAATTTTATCTCTTAAATAATCTTGCTTGTAATAATTATTTTAGATTAAAAAGTATTTTATATCATAAATATTAGGGATAAGTACGATTTTGGTCCCTCACGTTGAGGGTCAGAATCGAAATCGTCCCTCGTGTATATTTTGATTTAAAATCATCCTTAACGTGTTTTTTTGTATTAAAATCGTTCTTTTTTTAAAAAAAAATAATTTTATTCCTAAAATACCCCTATTTTAATAATAAAAAACTAAAAATTTTATTAAAAAAAAAGAAAAGAACACGTTTTGGAGGGGGGAGAGGAAACGCGTTTTTGGGGGTGGAGGGCCGAAAGGAAATGCGAAGGGGGGAGGGGAGGGAGAGGGGGAAGGGGAAGGGGGGAGGGGACGGTGCCGGCGAAGCTTGGAACTGCCGTCGCCGTCGCCGGAAAAAAGAAGAAAGGAGAGGAGGTTGTGACGGGGAGCAGAGAAGAGGGGAAAGAAAGGGATCAGAGAAGCGGGGGTGGGTGGGGACTGGGGAGAGAAAGAAAGAAAGGGGGGGGAAGGGGGGCCGAGAAAGGGGGTGGGTGAGGGTGGAGGGGGGAGAGAAAGGGGACGCACCGCCGCCCGCCGCTTCTTCTTCTTGCCGCCACCGCACCGCCGCCCGTTTCTTCTTCTTCTTCTTCTTCTTCTTCCCGCCGCCGCACCGTCGCCCGCCGCTTCTTCTTTCCACGGCCGCACCGCCGCCCACCGCTTCTTCTTCTTCTTCTGTGAATTCTGTGAATTTCTGGATTTCTTCTTCTTTTGTTGTGGAATATTATTGTTGCTGATTTGTTGATTTGTTGCTTTTCTGTTTCTGCTTGTGTTAAATTTGTGCTTGAATTTGTTGATTTTCTGTTTCTGTTTCTCTGTGTGGAGGTGGAGGTGGAGGTGGAGGTGGGGGTGGGGGTGGGAGAAGGGAAGACGAGGAGGGGGAGGGGACGGGTGGGGACGCGGGGTGTGGGGAAGGGGGAGACGGGGAGGGGGAGGAGACGGGTGGGGACGCTGGGTGGGGGGAAGGGGGAGGCGGGGAGGGGGAGGGGATGCGGGGTGGGGGGAAGGGGGAGGCAGTGAGGGGGAGGGGACGCGGGGTGGGTGTAGGGTGGGGGGAAAGGGGAGACGGAGGGGGAGGGGGAAAGGGAAGGCGGGGAGGGGGACGGCGGCAGCATTGGTGGTGGTGGAGTGGCAGTGAGTGTTGATGATGATGATGATATTGTTTTTCTTAGTGGTGGAGGTAAATGTGGTGGTGGTGGTGGTGGGAGTAAAGGTGCTGGTGGTGATGGAGGTAAAGGTGATGATGGTAGTGGAGGGCATTTTTGTCCAAAAAAATTTAAAAGGACGATTTTAATACAATAAAACACGTTAAGGATGATTTTAAATCAAAATATACACGAGGGACGATTTCGATTCTGACTCTTAACGTGAGGGACCAAAATCGTACTTATCCCTAAATATTATAACAAATAAATTTCTTAATTAAATGTGCGGTAAATTAATATTTAAAAATTATAATAAATAGTAGAATAATTGTTTAAAAACATAGAAGTTAATTTTGATGTATTAAAATATGTATATTTTTTTTACATAGTTATTTAATTATATTTATTTTTTTAGATAATTATCTACGTGATGAATATAAAAAGGTATTTTTTAATTATAATACATAATTAAATAGATGCATAAATTCTTTAATTTAACAGTATATTAAAATTAAATTAAAAATATATATAAAAATTAATTATTTTAAAAGAAAAAGAGAAAATAATTGTAAATTAAATTTTTATTATTTGATATAAACATATTTTTTATTTATAAGTTTATTTTTTTATGGTATTTATATACAATTATGGTTTCAACTTATAAATACCCGTGTATTAATAGACGTGAACGTGCCAATTGATTTAATCTTTTATTATTAAATGTATATAAAAATAAATAAAAATAAAATTAGTTAGGATGATAAATTATTAATTGAAATATTTTAAGTTTAATTTTTAGAAATAAAAAATATTTTTTTATAAATTATATATAATGAATAGTATTTTAAGAATGAAAGTATTCACTGATTCTTTTTTATTTTTATATCTCTATTATATTTTTAATATAATTAGCAATGTTCAGTAAAATTTATTTTAGGATATATATTTTCGCCTCTACTCTTCAAATTTTTTGGGTCCGTCATTGGATATGATAATATGACTATTAAATATTCATATGAAAATGTTCTTCAATCTTTCACTCACATTTCCAACAGAATTCGTTATCACTCCAATTCCACTAGTGTCTGCTGACAAAACTCAATCTTCAGGAACCATGGCTAGGGTTTAAAAGTTGTAAAGATGGTGATGATGTGATGATTTATGTGAAGTTGATTAAAACAATGAACACCACAATTTATTTTTTTCATTCCACAAAAGGGTTAATTTGTCGCTTGGTGCAAAATTATTTTTATGTTAGACTCTTGACTCTTGAGTCACCTAACAGGCATATCATTGACCTAATAGAAGTAAGATATTTAATACGAGCCTCTTTAGTTATTTTTTTAATATTTTTTAACAAAAATTAGTAATTTCGTTATTATTAATTAAGATTTTGGTACTTTAACCAATATTTCTTAAAGTTACTTTGAGTTTTAGTATATATAGAAAAGTGTTAAAAATAAATAAAAATAAGAATGAAAATGAATAAGTAACCATAACACTAAAAAGCAAGGAGATTTTAGAAAAAAAACAAGCAATAATAACAAGCAAGATAAAGATAGAAAGAGCATTTAAGTCCACTCTCAGGGGCTACTCTCACCCCTGCGCCTCAGGCACCAATTGATGCGCCTCACGCAGCTTATGCTGCACCTCTCGTGACCTTGATTGCACCTCACGCAGCCACTAACCTCACCTCCAGGGATTGCCTTTTCTTCATGCGCCTCACGTCCCTTCTGCTAGGGGTGTGCATGACTCGACCCGACGCGAAGATCCGGCCCGATTCCGAACACTTTAGGGATTAATTTGGTGTGATTTTATCGGGTTTAGGAACGGGTAAGGGTCTCAAAAATAGGTCCTGTCATTATTTCGGGTTGGGTCCGGGCCATGACTTGGGTCACCCGAACTCGGTCCGATGGCCTAGTCATCATACACAATTAATATTTTGTGTTATTAGTGATGGATGATGACTATTCTTATGTGGAATTTAAGTATTATAAATCTTAATATTTTGTGTTGTTAGTTATTATAAGACTATAAGTTAATGTTTTATGTTTAAAATGATAATATTTTAGACTAATGCATAATATTGTGTTATTTGTATTGATTTAAATATTTGGTGTTATTAGACAATATTAGTATTGATTATGGTTATGCTTTAATTTTAGAGAAGAGTTAGTTCTTGTTATATTTTTCTAAGTAAATTTTACCATGTCAAATAATGGTTGGAGTCTTAAAAATTTGGATATTTTTACATGCTAGCTTACAAGAAGGTATTAAGGTAATATAATGTTAACGGCCCGGTTTTCACCCGGTTTTACCCGGTATAATCGTGGCCCAAAAGTGTAAAGGTTTCATCGGGTCTAAGGCCGGGTTTGGGTCTAACAAATAGGCCCGGTATATATTTTGCGCCGGGTCTGGGTCATATCAAATCCGATTTCACCCGACCCATGCACACCCCTACCTTCTGCTACGCCTCACACCCCCTCCTTGCGCTTCACGTGGCTGTTGGTGCGCCTCACGTAGCATCACAAAGGCCTTTAATACCTCCACTTTGGGCTTGTGCTTCACGCAAACTATACTGCGCCTCACTTACCACTCATGGGCCACTCCCAGGACTTGTGGATCTTTCGATTATCTTCCTTACTTTCTCACTAATCTCTAATCCTTTAAAGCTATTAAATTGATGATTGAAGTTTGAACACAAGTTCCATGATTTGAAGCATTGATTGGCAATTATAAAGAATTATCTATAGCTTGACTTGATATTTAAAAAACATTAATTAGTTTAGATTTGATTTTAATTTAATTTGATTTGGTTTGAATTCTAAAATAATTAGGTTTATGGTTAGTATTTAAAGAAGAGAAACACTTATGTGACTTCACCTTCTCCAGCCGTTTTGGGATTTAGAGTTTTTGTTTTTATTTACATCATGAGCAACTAAACTCCTTTATTAAGGTTAGAAGCTCTGTTCATTCTTTTATAGATTATTAATCTAAGTGTTTTACTTTATTTGAGGTTTATGCTTTAATTTAGTTGATGATTGAGTTTTCATTCTTTATCCCTAAAGTTTAGAATTGTTGGAAAATATTCTAACTTCGTTTTGAAATTTAAATATTGTTTTGGAAAAAAGTAATATTGAAATTAGCTTGAAAACTCTTTCTCACAACTTTTTTATTTAACCAGGAATAGTATTTCAAAGAGCGTGCGGCGTTTTGTGATTTTTAATTACTCTAGTTTGAATAAGTGACATAAAATTTGGATTAGAAAACTTTTGCAAATCATTCTTTCTTGTAAGTTTCAATTGTTTAAGACTAGCTTGGATAAGTGACATAAAATTCAACGTAAGGACTATTATTGAATCTTATTTGAAACTAAGTTAGATTTATGCTTCATCTCTTTTCTTAAATAATTGACTAAGAAATTAGCGATTAATTAGGTTAAAGAGGAATTGAATTGCCAGGAAATTGAAGTTTGATTATTTATAATTTGTCGTAATTGATCTTTGCATGCCTCAAATAAATGAACATAAGAATTGTTTTCCTAGATATTGAACATCTGTGAAACCTTAACATTCTCATTATTATTGTCCTTACATTCACTGTTTGCTATTTTTATTGCTCTATGATCACACGTTTACTTTAATTCCTCACTTCTTTGTTTATTTGATCTGTCTAATTAAAATAATCAATTAATCTTTATTGCTTAGCCTTTCTGGTGAGAATGATAACTCACTCACCATAATATTACTTGATACGATTCGATACACTTGTCGAGTTGTAATTTTATAAAATTTTACATCAATATCTAATCCAAAAATTAATGTGTCCAAGTCTAATCATTTTGATGTATGAGAAAAAAATTATCATTTTTAAATGTTTATAAACATTTTTTTTCAAAATTGTAAATATTTGTATACAGTTATTTTTATATAAAAATAATTAAAAATTATTAAATAATAATTTAATAAAATATATTAAATTATTTAATTTTTTTAATTATAAATTTTACATAAAAATAACTGTACATGAATTTTTATTTTTAAAAAATTAATAAAAAATAAAAAATTACTCTATAAATTACCAATTTTAACGTCTACAAGTAGTCAAGTACGGCTTGAATCTCAAGAAATATTGTATTTAATTTTTTTTAAATTTAGATTTTTTTATTATTATTACTATTTGTTATTTTTTTATTTATGTTTTTTTGACTCTATATTACAATTAAATATTTTCCAACTAAGCCACGTGTTTTTTGACTTTTTTCTTTTTTTCGTTCGTTTTCTTTGCCTCTTTCTTTTTCCTCTTCGTCATTTATTCTTTCTTTCTCATTTAATTTATTTTATCTTTCTCCTCCTTCTTCGTCAAAATCTTCACCTTTTTTCTCTCCTTTTTCCAAAATACCCTTTTCCTCTCTTCCCTCTTCTCCCATCAGTTCTCGCCACAGCCGGTGGATTCCTCTCTGCTTTCACGCCATCGCCAAAGTCTCGCTTTTTACTCTCTAAACTGCCTGCCTTCCTTTCTCTTCTTGCTCAAGTAAGTAGCTTCTTCCTTCAATCTCATAAGAATTCTTTTATTCTTCTATAATTCCATCTTTTCTGTTTGTTGTTTTATGTTATCACTCCATTCATCAACAAACATGTTTAACTTACACCGTCAGAAACCCCTTATCTATGTAAACCTAAAAGTTCTATTCCGAAGAACACCACCACACATGTTCTGCACTTCACAATCACACTCTTTGACGGTTTCATACCTCATCAATAACCTTGGCTTCACCCCACAATCCGCTCTAAACACCTCAAAACGGTATAGTTTCAAGACCCCACACAAGGCAGACTTAGTCATCGCATTCTTCAAGACCCATGGATTCTCCCATTCCCATATCGCTGCCATTGTTGCCAAGCTACCTAAGATACTTTCGTCCAATCCACAAATGATCATGCCAAAGTTTCAATTTCTGGCCTCCAAAGGTGCTTCCACCGATGACATTATTCTGCTAGCCACTAGGAACCCTAAATTCTTGCAATCGAGCCTCAAGAACAACATAATCCCTACTTATGGAATGCTGAGAACATACTTTCAATCCGATGAGAAAATGCTCCGTTGCATTGCTTCTTTCCCTGTTTCGTTTATGGAGGCTCGTTTGGTGAACAGTGTCAAGATGTTGGCTGATGCAGGAGTCTCTGACTCTGCTATCGGCTATTTGTTGCGTACCAGGGTTTCGGTGCTCTTGTCTGCTAACTTTAGGGAGCAGGTGGACGAAATAAAGGAATTAGGGATTGATCCTTCAACTGTTAAGTTCGCCATAGCTTTGCGTGCCAAAAAGACTGTACCGAAATCACTGTGGGATGCGAAAGTCGATGTCTTGAAGAGCTGGGGTTGGTCTAAAGAAACAATGTCCGAAGCATTCAGGAGGAACCCTTTATGTATGCTATCATCTAAGGATAAGATTAATGAGGTGATGAAACTTTGGGTCAATCAATTAGGTTGGGACCCTTTGGCTCTTGCCAAGTTTCCATGGCTTTTTGGATATAGTTTGGAGAGAAAGCTTATTCCAAGGGCTTTTGTTCTCCAGTATTTACTTTCAAGAGGTCTGAGAAACAAGAATGATGAATTAAGTAACCCATTTTTTATTTCTGAAGAGTTGTTCGTTAAAAGGTTTGTGGAATGTTTTCCCGAGGAAAGGTCTCAACTACTTAAGATATACCATGAGAAAAAAGGATGTTCATGATAATAGGCAATGAGATCTATGGCATTTTTCCTTTTATCAAGTATCAACTAGTTTTAGACCTTATTCTTTTGTCTTCGTCCATTGCAGGACAGATAGGCTGACACACAATTTTGGTGCATCGCCTGAAATACAAGTAGGTGGGAGTAAAAATTAGAGAAGAAAGAGTAAAATGGGAGAGAAGAGAGATAGAGACATAAGTGAGATTTTGATGGGTGGTTTAACTAGGATTTGTTCACATAGCATTTCTGATTTCTCTTATTTGTTTGTAACCTAGCTGATATGTGGATTCTCTTGTTGCTGCTGCCTTTCCTTGCAATATGTATCTTCCAATTTTTGTATTAGTGTTATCTCATTTAAAGGATATTCTAGTACTTGGTTCTACTCAAATCTCTATTTTAGGTGTAGGTTAGCTCATTGAGCTTAGATATGAGTCATGTATTGATGACCAAGTGAAAGCAAAGTTTGATTGATTGAATAATTGTTCATTCATCATCATATGGTGTGAGTCATGACAGCTTCTGGACACAGCATAAGCATGGTAGTTCAGGTAGCAGCCTCGCAAGGGTGCTACTTGCCTACTTACTACTTGCTTGAGATGGATAACTGTGTATGAGATATTAAATACAGATCAGGATCTTTCTTCTGATTTTCTGTTTTGAGTTCCTTTACTAGATTTTTATAAAGAAGAAACTTAGCTTGCTTTCCCCCTTGGATCTGTTCTGTGTTTTTTATACTTTATGATAGGTCAATTTGGTATTATTTGATTCATGTAGTCCAACCCATCTAATAGAACAAGATTTAGTTGTTGTTGTTGTATTCATTCTCTAACACACTTTAGTAAATATTTTTATATACGTGGAAGACGCTTCTCCGTTATTCAAGTTAGGGGAAAGTTTTGTCCTTATTTGCAGTATGATCATGATTCATGTGAATAACATAGGGTATACGTTTTGCCGTTGGTGAAAAAATGGAAAACAAAAACTTAAAGCTAATTCTGAGTGTGGCATTCTGGTAGAATCATAGAAGCCACAAAGATTTACATCTTAGATTTGTTTATATATAAGGTGATGTTAGATGTTGGTATAAGGGTTTAAAAATTGGATTTGGATCCTCTAAATTTGGAATTTCGCTTTAGAGGATAAAGTGTGATCTTTTACTATTTATTTTATAGGTGGGATCAAAAGAAAATATGAGAGAGAAATAATTTAAGGATAAAAGACCACATTTTATCCCCTAAAGTGAAATTTTAAAATTTAGAGGATCTAAATTCTTAAAAATTAATGTCACGTCTGTCTCGTTTGATTCTATAACTTGCTTTTTAATTTTGATGTTGGCCGAAACATGGTGTGTTTTTCTTTGAGGTGGAAACTACAAATCCAACTCTCGGATTTGTTATTTTTTATTTTAAACTTTTTTAACATACAAATTTAAGGGTCGATATGTTATTTTTATTTTTGGATTAAAAGATTTAGAACCTCTAATTTATTTTACGGCAAAATAAAAAATTTATTTTAACACAAATCGGAGTCTCTGATTTGTGCACAATAAAAGCTAACTGTTAGATTTTTCTATAAATTTTATAATCTCTCAAATTTGAAGGTCAGGTTTGTTAATTAAAATTAAAAAAATAAATTTATATTAGAGAAAAACACACTAACTAACTATTACAATGTATTACACAATCTTCTTCTGATTTTACAATAGTTTGTGCATGCAATAATTTTTAAATAGAGCGCTGATTTGTGACAAATTAATTTTTTGCTTATTGGACTGGAGAATATTGTAAGAAATAAAAAAAAAATATTGTTACAAAGTATAATGTAATATAATGACAAAAAAACAGGATATGTAGTATAATAATAGAATTATCATAATTGAGTAAATTCTTGTTTTGTTCTCAAGATTTAATTTTTGTCTAAATAATAGTCGAAGATAATAAATGATATTATGGCTCCTTAAAAGTTAACTTCGTCTGAAAATAAGTGGTAATAATTTATGTATTTAATTTGTTTTGTTTTTGTGAAATACTTGAATAATAGGTATATAAAAAAAATTAAGACAAAATCGGATTTGGGTATTATCTAAAGTATTTTGGGATAATTTCCACGACTCCATCCCTCCCCTCCCTCCGCCCTTTTATATTTTATTTTTTGAACTTTGGCTATTTGCATAATTATTTTTTTTTTCGAAATTTGGCTATTTGCATAAAAAAAATAAAAACAATTTCCACTCATCTCCAAATTTTTTCTAAGCAGAAAAGATCTTTTTTTAGCATGTTTATAAAAAGTTTACGACAACATTTGATTTTTAGAGTCATTTTTAAAAATGTCTTTTTAATATTTGATGTATTTTGTTAGAGAGTATTAATATTTGGGAAGTCATAATTTTTATATATATAATTTTATATTTATTTATAATTAAATTTTGATGTATTGATGATATAAATAAAAAATTATACGTCTATCTAATTATTTATTATTACGTTAGTAAAAGATAACTAGTTTTACTTCTATACTGTGAATAGTTATAAAAAAGATAAATATAATCAAATTATCGTGTATTTTACACTTAATATATTAAATAAGTTTTTTTGGCCTAATGAGTGGCAACCAATATGTGCTTGTTTGGGCGCCATTATTTTGATTAAAAAAAATTTTTTTTAATAAAAAAATATTTTTTTATTTTTTAGCGTGTTTGGTAAATTTTTAATAGTAAAAACAAAAGTACTAAAAAAATAAAAAAACATCTTTTTTTTGAGAAACTATAATTTATATATTTTTTTAAAAGATATTTTTTTTTAAAAAAAAGATATTTTTTATGTAATAAATAAACAAAAAAGTAATTTTATATTGTTATACCCAAATATAATTGATAGATAAAAAGATCTTTTTGTATGAGATATCCAAACATAAAATTATTTTTACTTTTACATAAAATTTTCTAAAAAAAGATAAGTCGAAAAAAAAAATTTTTTTAGAAACTTACCCAAACAAACTCTATATTTGACCTTTGTATTGTACCATGAGGTTTTGTCTTGTTCTGTTGACTTGTTCTGTTGAGCTATTGTGTTTGTAGGATAAAGTTTATCTAAAGTAAAAAGATTGGTAATGTGAAAAAAATAAATATTTAATTATTATAAAATTAAGATAATAAAATTTAGATATGATAAAAATTGTAAATTTAATAATAATTAATTTATTATTATTATTATTATTATTATTATTATTATTATTATTATTTTGCTTTAGAAGGTTTTTATTTCAGAATGAGGTTTGGCATAAACGTACTTAATGCAACTAAGCGTCGTATTAAATTATTCGGTTCAATTGAAATTAAAATCCAATTACTTGATTAGTTCTGTTTAAAGTAAAAAAGTTGGTCACAAATAAACCGATGAAAGACTTGTATACTAATTGAACTGGTCTTATTATTTAGGAGCAAACTGGTTAAAAAATTATTAAAAATGTATTTGAAAATATATTTTTTAAATAAGTATTGTTTTATTATATCTTATCGAGACTGTTACAAGATCAACATTTCTATGATCAAGACCATTATAAAATTGGCATTAGAGATTATAACTCGGCAATTTATGTTATTAATCGGCGCTGCATTATTAATCGGCATTACTGTTATCTTACGTTACAAATCAGCTTAACGGACTGCTTCATAAAAGTGAAACGTCCAACCTAACATTTCACTCTTATTATTGCCCTTTAATATAGGCAATAAAGCAGAAGCATAACGGACTGATACATTCTCGCCTACAAAAAGGTATGATCTCCTATCCTAAAGACACATTGAATTCTTAATACTGACTTAAGTTTCGGAGTGCCTTTGCAGGTACACTCCCCCTGTTTCTTGCTCAAAGCTCTACGCGATTGGACATCCCCTTGGAGTAAAGTTCGGATTACCACAAAGCTTAAAGGTCGGCACCGAAGATAACACCTCGGCGTCGATTCCCAGAGACCGAGCTCTCCCTCCAGGTATCCATACAAGAACAATTGGCGCCCACCGTGGGGCCGAGAATATAATCTCTTCCATATATCATCGGCCTCGAAGTTCTCGCCTGAGTCATGGCTGAACGACTTCCGCCCACACCATCCAAACTCCTTCAGATGGTGACCGAGTTACAGCAAGCCAACCAGTGCATGACCGAGGAGAACCAAAGAATGGCACAACAAATTGCCAACTTGAATAACACCCGAATTGAAAACAACAATGATTGGCAAGAACGAACAGAAGAAGCCGAGCAGCAGTCAAGGCCAACACACGTCTCAGACACTGCTCGGCAGGAAGAGGAACAACCCGAGCATAATGAGGAAGCTCGGCAAGACAACGAGAATGACGATCAGGAAAGCTCCCCTGGGCCATTCACGGCCGAAGTGATGAACTTCGTGCTACCCCGGAGGTTTACTCTGCCGACCACCCTAACTCCCTATGATGGGTTAGGTGACCCGAAGAAATACATCAAGAAGTTCACCTCCATAATGATAGTAAACGGTGCATCTGATAAAGTTTTATGTTGTTGCTTTCCATCTTACTTAGACGGTCCTGCACTTGATTGGTTTTGTTCTTTGCCTGCAGGTTCTATTTCTCGATTTCGAGACATATCAAAGCCCTTTGAGGAGCACTTTGCTGGATCGGCCATCTACCTACATGACTCCGATTACTTGAACACAATCAAGCAAGGCCAGCACGAAAGCCTCAAGGACTACATGACGCGCTTCACAAAGATAGCCATAAGTATACCCGACCTCCACCTCGAGGTGGAACTACACGCCATAAAAAGCGGATTGCGACCAGGAAAATTCCAGGAAACTATTGCTGTAGCCAAACCTAAGACTACGGCCGAGTTCCGCGAAAAGGCAAAAGGTCAGATCGACATCGAAGAACTTCGGCAAGCTCGAAAAATAGAAAAGCTTCATTACAGAGACGACGACAGAACTCGGGACAAAAAGAAGAACTTCAAACTGACTTTGCGATATGAGTCCTACACTCAATTCAACACTAAGCGCGACGATATCATCAAGGAGATCTTGAATTCAAAATTAATCAAGCCACCAAGAAAAGCCGGCAGTTACCCAGATTCAAAAGGCGCGGACCGATCAAAATACTGGTCTTTCTACCAGAAGCATGGACACACAACTGACGACTGTGTTATCGCCAAAGACCTACTAGAGCGACTAGCTCGGCAAGGTCATCTGGACAAATACATCGGCGACCACATATAGCGGCGAGCACCCCCCTCTGGAGACCAAAGCTCGGCCACACAACATGGCCGAGATAAAGATCGACCGAACAACAACCATCCCGAACAACCAACACGTATAATTAACTGTATTTCCGGAGGTTTTGCAGGTGGAGGAGCCACAAGCTCGGTAAGAAAGAGATCTTACCGAGCTATGCTTTCCATCAACGCTGATCGAACTCAACAGCAGACACTACCACACTCCCCGCAGATAACGTTCCAGCCAGCCGACCATAACAACAGTATAGCAAATCTCGATGACCCAGTCGTCATCTCTCTACAACTCGGAGATCTCCTAGTAAAAAAGCTGTTGCTGGATCTTGGGAGCAGTGCCAATGTCCTATTTTACTCCACATTCCAGAAGATGAAATTGAGCAGCAACATCCTCCAACTTTCTACTGGAGACCTGGTAGGTTTCTCAGGTGAGAGAGTCCCGGTTATGGGCTCCGTGTGGTTACAAACCACACTTGGTGAGTTTCCTTCGTCAAACTCTTCAGATATTCAATACCTGGTGGTTGATGATAAACCATTATTTTATGGTTTATATTGTGTTTAATTGTGTGTTTTTATCAAATCTTTACCCACTTATTCATATGATTAGCATGTATTTACAATTCCTTCCCAAAATTACTCCATGATTGAAAACTTGCTTCCTAGAGACTTTTAATTATGTGTTTTAATTCTCCTTTATTCCATTCGATGCCGTGATCCCTGTGTTGAGTGTTTCAGGCTTTATAGGGCATGAATGACTTGGAAATTGGAGAGGAGGCTTGCAAAAATGGAAGAAACACAAGAAATTAAGGGGATGACCAGCGAGAAGCGACGCAGACGCATGGCTCACGCGACCGCGCGAAATGGAGAAATCGTAGTGACGCGCTCGCGTGCCTGACGCGAACGCATGGCTTGGAAGCCGCACAAGTGACGCGAATGCGTGGACGACGCGCATGCGTGGCAAGGCAAAACGCTGGATGACGCGAACGCGTGGATGACGCGATCGCGTGACGTGCGCGATATGCAGAATTTGCAGAATTCGCTGGGGGCGATTTTGGGCCATGTTTTGACCCAGTTTTTGGCCCAGAATAGCAGATTAGAGCCAGGGAACATGCAGAGACCGGGGGGAGATTCATTCTGCATAATTTTCAGTTTTAGATCTGACTTTACTCCTCCTCTAGGTTTTCTCTCTACACATTCATAGTTCTTAGGATTTTGTTTTTATTGCTTTTTGGATTGGGATATTGAGAAGAGTTATTACCTCCGCCAAGACTTCATTATTCTAGTTTGTTTTTCTCTACTTTTCACTTACTCTTTCATATCCTTAATTTGTTCAGAGTTACTATTGGATTATTTTGAGAATTTATTAATACAAGAACTATTTTTAATTTTAATTGGTCTTTTTGATTATTATTTATCATGTCTTCCTTTATTTCCCTTTCTTATTTTGTGAAGTTTACATTCATAATGAGCGAGTAGTTCTCTAACTTGATTGGGAGTTGATTGAAAGGAGAACCTTGAGTTGGAATGCTCAAGAGTAAAATTGTAATTGGGTTTATTGTTGGATGGCTCTCTAGTCACTGACACTAATCCTTCCCAAGGGAGAGGATTAGAATTTGTGAATAGAAGTAGACTTCCAACTTGCTTGACTTTCCTCTACCTAGTAAAGGATAACTAAGCAGAACAACATTCAATTATCAATTAATCTTGGGAGAACTCCAACAAGGATAGAACTTCCGATTCATCAACTCGCGGTCAAGATTTTTATTTAAATTATATAAATTTTCTGATTTAATTTCCTGTTTATCAAACTCAAAACCATTTTGGAAAATCTCTGATTAATAAAATAGCACACCTTTCTGCAACTCGTTGGGAGACGACCTGGGATTCATACTCCCAGTATTTTAATTCTAATTTTGTGACAACCCTTCTAAATTGATAAGCGGATTTTTGTTGGTTAAGAACTATACTTGCAACGTATCTCTTATATTAATTTCTTAATCCGCCAATTTTCGCAACGTCAATTTTTGGCGCCGTTGCCGGGGAGTTGCAATAGAGTGCTAAGTTATTGATTGGAATTTATTTATTTGCATTTTATTTTATTTTGCTACTATGAGCTGCATGTTTCTTTCATTGAATGACGCGCTCACTTCCTGATCCAAGCTTGCCAGTATTTGATCCTGAGATTGAAAGAACTATTTCACGTATAAGGCAAGCTCGGCGTCGGTTAGTCCTCTCCGAGGACGAATCTGAAACGTCACTTAAGGAAGAAACAAGCTCCCTTTCTACTGATTCGGTTGATTTACGTGCAGGTGACATGGCAGCACCTAGGAGAGTTACTATCCAGGAAGCTGGAGCCCTTAATTTTACAATGCAACCGTATCAAGCGCATCACCCAGCGGTGGCTGCAGATTTTGAACTAAAGACTGCACTACTCAACTTGATGCCTAAGTTTCATGGCTTACCTGCTCAAGAGCCTATCAAGCACCTTAGGAATTTCTAGGCAGCCTGTTCTACTGTCAGGCGTGATGGTGCAGATGAAACTTCTATTTTGTTAAAAGCCTTCCCATTCTCTCTTGAGAGAAAGGCGAGAGAGTGGTACTACGCCTAACCTAGAGCAACTGTTTAGCTGAAGTTACTGATAAACTGAGGAAAGACATTTCCATGATTGTTCAGGACGAATCCGAGACTCTCTACGAATACTGGGAGTGCTTCAACAATCTTCTGGAAGCATGTCCCCACCATATGATTGACAAGATAGTGTTGCTCGGCTACGTCACACAGGGCATGAAGCGTCAAGATAAGACCACATTGGAAAGTGCTAGCAATGGGTCTATGAAAAAGTACAAGACCACTGATGAGGCATGGTAATTGATCAGCGACTTAGCTGAATCTACTCGGAATCACAGGCAGAAACAAAGCCGGTCAAAAGCTGTTGCAGAGGTATCCTCTAGCAGAGAGACTACTGCTCTAACTCAGAGCATATGTGAAATGACCAACTTACTGAAGCAGATGCAGTTGAGTCAACAACAAGCTCAGCAAGCTCAGCCCTCTCCATCACAGCAAAGCCAACAGTTGGTTCCACAGAGAGTGTGCAGAATCTGTGCTGATTATAGTCATTATACTGATGAATGTCCGCAGCTCCAACAGGAAGACAATAATATAGCAGCCACTCATAACTTTTATGACCGCCCGAATCAAAGATACATACTCAACAAGGAGGCAACTACAACCAAAGTGGAAACTATAACCAGAGTTGGCAAGATAATTCCAACCAGGGCTGGAGGGACAACAATAACAGAAGAGTCAGAGACAATCAGAGAAATCAGAGGTGGAATAATAACAATAATAGGCAGCAGAACCAGAACCAGCCTTACAGAGCACCTCACCTGAGGCAATCCCAAAGACCACAGCACAACCAACAACAAGTTTCGCAGATCACTTATTCTAATTCTTCTCCGAATGACGAGATGCTTCAATCCCTTGTGCAAGGACAAAAGAGCATGGATAGTTCACTTAACGGTCTAACATCCGCTATACAAGCTCTCATCTCTCAGATGGGATCATCCAATACTTCAAACACTCAACATGCAAGCTCCAGTGGAATTCCTTCTCAACCCTTACCCAATCCAAAGGGTGGCATTAATGCCATTACCCTGAGGTCCGGAACTACACTGCAAGAGAGGAATCAGGAGGAGCCAAACCCACCAGAACACGCCCCAGCTGAAGAGGTGGTGGAGGTAGAAGATGCTGAAGAGGAAGAGGACGTACAAGACATGGTTGAAGAAGAAGAAGCTCAACCACAGAAAGAAGCACCAAAGGATGCAGACGTTGCAGAAAACGCCCTTCCTATTCCATTTCCACAAATTGCAAGGAAGCCCAGAAAGCAAATGGAACTTGATCCCAAAATGGTAGAAATATTCAAAAAGGTTGAGGTAACTGTTCCCCTTTTTGATGTTATTCAGCAAGTACCTAAATACGCAAAGTTTCTAAAAGATTTATGTATACATAAAGACAAAATTAATGAATTAGAAACTATTCCTTTAGGTAGTTCTATATCTGCTTTAATGGGAGGTATACCTGAAAAGTGTAGTGATCCAGGTCCATGTATGGTTAACTGTACCATTGGAGGTGTGATATTTTCTGACTGCATGTGTGATTTAGGAGCGTGTGTTAGTATAATGCCTTTGTCTATATATGATATTTTGAGGCTCCCTTCCTTAAAAAGGTCGGCAGCTCATTTTGTGTTAGCAGATAAAAGCATTATTACAGTGGTTGGAATTGCTAAAGATGTATTAGTAAGCATTAAGGGGCTCATATTTCCCATTGACTTCTATATCCTGGAAATGCCCCCTAATGACTCAGGAAGGCCATCATCAATTCTGCTTGGAAGACCATTCCTGAAGACTTCAAAGTTCAAGCTGGACGCATTTTCAGGAACTTATTCTTTTGAAATAGATGACAGAATAGTGAAATTCAGTTTAAATGAAGCTGTGAAGCACCCTCCGGAAGATCATTCTATCTCCCAGTGTGACATCATAGATGAAACCGTGGCTGAAGTTCACCAGGAGGAATTAGAAGAGAAGTACATAGGGCAAGGTCCAAGTGTGGGGACATTTTCAGAGGACAATGAGAGCACTTCACCATTATCACTAGCTCCAGATAATCCAGAGCCTGGCCATGAGCAGAAATTAGAATTAAAACCCCTCCCTCCATACCTCAAGTATGCTTACCTTGAGGACAAGCAGAAGTTTCCAGTTATCATTGCGAGGGAGCTCATTTCCCAATAAGAAGAACAGCTACTCAGTGTACTGAGAAAACATAAGAAAGCGATTGGATGGAGCTTGGCGGATATAGTAGGCATCAACCCTCAGGTTTGTGAGCACAGAATATTCTTAGAAGAGGGAGCAAAGCCTATCCATCAACCTCAAAGAAGATTGAATCCCACCATCTTAGAAGTTGTCAAGAAAGAAGTGACCAGGCTACTTGAAGCAGATATCATTTACCTCATCTCAGATAGCGAATGGGTCAGTCCAGTACAAGTGGTGCCCAAGAAGTCTGGAATCACAACAGTAAGAAATGAGCATGGAGAGCTTTTGACAACTAGAGTGTAGAATTCATGGAGGGTTTGCATTGCCTATAGGCGTCTCAACCAAGCCACTCGCAAGGATTATTACCCCTTGCCATTCATTGATCAGATGCTTGATCGCCTGTTAGGTAAATCCCATTACTGCTTTTTAGATGGTTATACAGGCTATTTTCAAATTCATATAGCTCCTGAAGATCAGGAAAAGACTACTTTTACATGTCCTTTTGGAACTTATGCTTATAAGAGAATGCCCTTTGGCTTATGCAATGCACAAGCTACTTTCCAAAGGTGCATGATGAGTCTTTTCTCTGACCTTATTGAGAACTGTATGGAGGTTTTCATGGATGATTTTAGCGTTTATGGTGATTCATTTAGCCTTTGCTTAGATAGTTTATCTAGAGTGTTAGATAGATGTGTTAGTACGAACCTTGTATTAAATTTTGAAAAATGTCACTTTATGGTAAAACAAGGGATTGTACTAGGACATGTTGTGTCTAATATTGGAATTTCTGTAGATCCAGCAAAGGTGGACGTTATTTCTAGTTTACCTTACCCCTCCTCCGTGAGGGCAGTCCGTTCGTTCCTTGGCCATGCAGGTTTTTACAGGAGATTTATTAAGGACTTCAGTAAGGTTGCATTGCCTTTATCCAAATTGCTGCAGAAGATATTGAGTTCGAGTTCAGTGAGGATTGCACGCAAGCGTTTGATAAGCTGAAGACCGCCCTGACTCAAGCTCCAATTGTGAGAGGACCAGACTGGAGCCAGCCTTTTGAGATTATGTGCGACGCCTCCAACCATGCAATAGGAGCGGCGCTGGCTCAGCGTGAAGGTAAGGATCCTTTTGTAATTGCTTATGCGTCTAAGACTTTAGACGCCGCTCAGTCTAATTACACTACTACTGAAAAAGAGCTTCTTGCTATTGTTTTTGCTCTGGATAAATTCTGAGCCTATTTACTTGGTACTAAAGTAGTAGTGTACTCAGACCACGCAGCTCTAAAGTATTTATTAGCTAAAAAAGAATCCAAACCAAGGCTTATACATTGGATACTGCTACTACAAGAATTTGATTTAGAAATTAAGGATATGAGTGGCAACCAGAATCTAGTGGCAGACCACTTGAGTCGCCTTGAGCATATTAGGGATGACTCCACTCCTATAGATGATAATTTCCCATTTGATAACCTGCAAGCAGTATCTGAAGTAGTCCCTTGATATGCACCTGTAGCTAATTATCTAGTTAGCCGCACTTTTCCTCTAGACTTTACTAAGCATCAAAGAGACAAGCTGAAAAGCGAGTCCAAATATTATATATGGGATGACCCATATTTATGGAGGTGTGGTGCTGACCAGGTAATTAGACGATGTGTGCTTCAATCAGAATTTCAATCCATTTTAGAGGCCTGCCACTCATTTGAGAGTGGAGGACATTTTGGCCCTCAAAGAACAGCTAGAAAAATTTTAAACTGTGGATTCTGGTGGCCTACTCTTTTTAAAGACGCTGCTGAATTTTTTAAATCTTGTTCTCCATGCCAAAGGTTTGGTAATATATCCAAGAGGGATGGGATGCCTTAACAGATTATGCTTTTTTGTGAAATTTTTGATGTTTGGGGCATTGACTTCATGGGTCCATTTCCAAATTCTAATGGTTATTTTTATATATTGTTTGCTGTAGATTACATTTCTAAATGGGTGGAAGCAATTCCTACCCGCACGGATGACGCTAACACTGTTGTTTCCTTTGTTAGAAACCATATTATTTGTCGCTTTGGATCACCACGAGCAATCGTGAGCGATCAAGGCACCCATTTTTGTAACAGGAGACTAACAGGATTACTGAAGAAGCATGGGATAATTCATAAAGTGGCAACAGCCTACCATCCCCAGACTAATGGGCAAGCCGAGGTGTCTAACAGAGAGATAAAGCGTATATTGCAGAAGATAGTCAAACCTCATAGAAGAGATTGGAGCACCAGACTACAAGATGCACTCTGGGCATACAGAATGGCATACAAGACACCCATTGGGATGAGTCCCTTCCGCTTGGTTTATGGAAAAGCCTGTCACCTCCCAGTTGAGGTAGAGCACAAAGCCTTCTGGGCAGTGAAAGAATGCAACATGGGATTTGAGAAAGCCGTAGCTGAAAGGAAGTTGCAACTGCAAGAATTAGAAAGCCTTCGCCTAGAAGCTTATGAGAACTCAAGGCTATACAAGGAAAAGATGAAGGCTGTGCATGATAAGCACATCAAGAGGAGAGAGTTCCAACCTGGGGACTTAGTCCTCCTTTACAACTCTAGACTGAGGCTCATGCCAGGCAAGTTGAGATCAAGATGGGAATGTCCATATAGAGTAGAGAAGGCCGAGCCATACGGAGTTTTCCACCTGAGTCATCCTTCAAGCTTTGAATTCATCAAAGTTAATGGACATCGCTTAAAGCTATATCATGGTGAGAAGATGATGAAAAACAAGGAGCTAGAGATCTTCCTCTTGGAGGATCCACCAACAGCAGAAGACTAAGCTAGTGGAGCGTCCAACTTAAGGACGTTAAAGCAAAGTGCTGGGTGGGAGACAACCCACCATGGTATGATCGTTCCTTTCTTTTTTCTTAGTTTTCTTTTTCAATAACTCTTCTCATTCTTAGCACATATAGTTTGCATCTTCATTTGCATATTGTAAAAAAAAAAACCCACGTGACGCGACATCATCACTGACGCGCCCGCGTCACAGGTGCGTAAGGAAGAAAAAAATCGAACAGAGAGTCACGCGAAAACGTGCCTTTGGCACAATTTGACCCACGCGACCGCATCGCTGACGCGTCCGCGTCATGTGAAAAAAATGCCTCCCACGCGTTCGCGTTAAGCACGCGAACGCGTGCCCTGAAAAATCGACTTAAGAAAGGGTGCATGGCAGCAAGTTGTGATGGAGTGGGGCTGGAATGGTGCTAGACGCACAAGACCTACCACGCGAACGCGTGACCCACGCGTCCGCGTCGTTTTTCAATCTTAGCCATTCACGCGATCGCGTCCACCACGCGAATGCGTCACCCTGAAATTTGGCAAGAATGAGTTTCGAACAGAGAGTTGTGCGAGTGCGAGGCTGCTCTCGCGCCACTAGCACAGATCATGTCACGCGTTCGCGTGACCGATGCGTCTGCTTCGGTTCATCTAAGCGCCATTCGTGCGAACGCGTACTCCACGCGTCCGCGTCGCGTGCACCAGACAACTTACCCAAAGCTGCCAAAATATCTTATCTTTTTCTTCCCCAAATCCTACTTTTTCTTTTCCCTTCTTCTTTCTTTCTTTCCCCCTTCTTCCTTCCTACTTCTTTCTCACTTTCTACTTTCTCTTTCTCACCACCATCATTAAGGTTTTTTTCTTTTCTTCTTCCCTCCTTACTTTTCTATTCTTCTTCTTGTTTTTATGTTTTCTTCTTCTTTTCTTTTTCTTTTTACTTTTATTATCCATGTTTTCTTTTTCTTTCTTTTCCTTTTTTATTGGTGTTGGAAATTTATTTGGGTCATTGTTTCTTATGATTTGCTTGTAGATTGTTAAGGAATTATTTGACAATTATATATTATTTTTTTAAGGATTCTTGCATGTTCAATCCAACACTTTCAATACCTTAGTTAACATGCATGCTATGTGTTTGTGAAAACGCCCGTATGGCATTGTGCACTATTTTTAGATTTCTTTTAATCTATTACTCTAAATTTTTGCTTTTCACATAACTCTTTTTATATTTTATTAATTTAATATAATTGTTATTACAAACACATTGCTAGTTTGACAGACTTGGTAATCTAACTTGGACATTGAATGCTTGATCTATGCTACTCATGCCTTTGTCGGCATGCCAATAAACACCTTGCATTTAATTTTCATCATATGCACTTGCTATATTTCCATTGATGATTTTTCACATGTAGTCATGACCATGTGTTAACATCATTCATCTTTAATGTGCATTGATTACCACCTTTCCCGTTCTCTTCCATGCTCTAACCCTTGAAGTTTTAACATCCTTACTCTTTCCCTTTCAGGATGGCCACCAAGAAAGGAAAAGAGAAAGCTACTCCCAAACCACCAGCAAGAAGAGGAACAAAAAGAGCATTAGTAGCAGAGCCATCTTCAACTGCAGTTAAGCCCTCAACAAAACGAATTAAGAAGATTATAAAGGTCAATGAAAAAGAGAAAGCCTTCCCAGCAAAGGACACTGCGCGATTTCCCAACCGCTACTGTGAGTAGATGTTCCCCATCCTGGAAGCAAGGAATTACAACAACGAATACCTGCTTATCCTCCCGACCCGCATTGCTGAATTTGTTGAGCCGCGAATCGAACAAAGACACTGGGGATTCCTACAATGACAGCCACGACAGGTTAATCTCTCATGGGTAGTCGAGTTCTACTCTAATTTCCACTTGCCAACCCTGCAGTCTGTCCATGTCCGTCTGAAGCAAATCCCATTATAGAAGAGGCCATTCAACGAGCTTTGGATCTCCCCCCTGCTCTAGTAGAACTGGACGCATTTCAAGAGGCCGCACTCAAGTGCCAGACGTACCAATTTGACTGGGACGCTGTTCTCAGAGTTATCGCACTACCTGGCAGCAGATGGATTTATGGATACCATCGTTCCCGACCTAAGGGAATATCAGCTTCCGTACTTACCTTGGAGGCTCGCGTATGGGCACAGATTATGTCCCATTACGTCTTTTCGAGCACTCATGAGTCCTCCTTCACTGCAGACATGGCCGTTCTACTATGGTGCATCCTTACAAACCAGTCTCTAAACCTACCAAGACACATCCGGAATGCCATGGGACACGTACAAATTACGGGCAACTTACCTTTCCCGCCTTAGTCTCAGATCTTGTCTCAACAGCCAGAGTCTCCTACAGAGCGGGGACACCAAAGCCATGCTTCCACGGGATGATCAGTACGTTCCTAACGGGAAATATCTTAGGCCACCAACAGCCGCTACCAGCCAGTCCGCAGAATAAGCTGTAGACACTCCCCCTTCCACACCACAAGCACCTTCAACAAGTCAGCTGCTCCATCAAATACTGGAGAGGTTGGACCGGCAAGACCAGAAAGCGAAGCTACGAGAGCGCCGCAACCAGCGCCGATTCAAATACCTCAAGGAGCTACTCACAGGCAACCACAGACCTGACAAAGACCCAGATACTTTGGATTCCACTTCCTTTACCAGCACAGGGAGCCATGACGGTCCCGACTGTGGAGATACTGCTACCAGCCCACCTTTGTTCCTGACAGATGGCACCGAGGATGGTGCAAAGCCTTAAGTGTGGGGAGGTCGGTCAGTACCTGACTTCCGGAGGTAATTTCTCTTCCTTAACACCAATAAAATAGGATATTTAGTTAGTTTTTCTTTTGTAGAATAGGATAAATTGCATAGTAATAGGTTAGTTGCATGCATGTTCTACTTGATTGAAAAGATAATAAGTTTCTTCTAAGACCCTATTTTTTTAGAACAAAATTTTACTAATTTTAATCAAAACTTTTATGTTAAATTTGCTTGAAGTTGTATTTGGAACATAGTTTAAAAAGCTAAGAACACACAACCCGTAAGATTTGAGCTTAGTTACATGGTTATATTATTTAACCATAAATATTTTATTCTTGTGTGTTTACTTCTCTATGATTGTAATCTATATTTTGTTTCATCCTATATGTCCAATGTTTAATATATTTATATGCTTGCATATGATTGAGGCCATTATTTGTTTAGCTCACTTATCCCAATTAAGCCTACCCCTTAAGTTACCTTTGTTAGCCACTTTGAGCCTTTAAATCCCATTTGTTTTGTATTTTACCACATCACTAGCCTTAAGCAGAAAAATAATTATATATCCCAATTGAATCTTTGGTTAGCTTAAGATAGAATTATGTGTTAATTGAGTATGGGAAGATTGTGGGAACAAAAGATAATAAGGGAATGTGTCATGATAATATAATGGAAATTTGGGTACCTACTCATGTGAAACTATAAAAATTAAAAATCCATGTGCATTGATAAGCTATGTTTATTTTCATGTTCAAAAATAAAATCCAAAAATATTCAATAAATAAATAAGGAGACAAAATTACCCCAATGCTAAGTTAAAATTCAAAGATCAATGCATATATGATAAAATTAAAATAAAGTTGATACATGAGTATGGAATGTGAAAGGAAAATTTTGGGTAGCTAGGTATGAAATTTAAAGTTATATAGAATATATATATATGTTAGGTGAAAGTTTAGGTTAATTAAAGATTCAATCTATAAGCTTACTTAGCCATATATGTACTCTTACCCTTACCTTAGCCCCATTACAACCTTGAAAAGACCTCATGATGTTTGCATTGGTACATTAAATGTTGTTGATTGGTTAGGTGTAGAACAAATTTTAGAAAGCATGATTAGAGAGGAGTAGAGTGAGTACCCTATACACTTGAGAGACTAGAGTGTACATACATCATCAGTGAGGGTTCAATGCTTAAATTCTATGTTCCCTGCTTTCATGAGCTACCTTCTTGCATTTTTATCTGTTCTTACTGTATAAGAATTGAATTAGTGGAATTTGATTTGTGATTGTCTTGAAGAGCTTATTTACTTTTAACCAAGTGGACAAGAATCATATAGTTGCATTCACATGTATAGGTTGCATTGCATTGCATGAGTTTTACATGTTCCTACTCATTTATCTTATCTTCTTCGACTAAGCATGAGGACATGCTAATGTTTAAGTGTGGAGAGGTTGATAAACCATTATTTTATGGTTTATATTGTGTTTAATTGTGCGGTTTTATCAAATCTTTACCCACATATTCATATGATTAGCATGTATTTACAATTCCTTCCCAAAATTACTCCATGGTTGAAAACTTGCTTCCTAGAGACTTTTAATTATGTATTTTAATTCTCCTTTATTCCATTTGATGCCGTGATCCCTGTGTTAAGTGTTTCAGGCTTTATAGGGCATGAATGACTTAGAAATTGGAGAGGAGGCTTGCAAAAATGGAAGGAACACAAGAAATTAAGGAGATGACCAGCGAGAAGCGACGCGGACACATGACTCACGCGACCGCGCGAAATGGAGAAATCATAGTGACGCGCTTACGTGCCTGACGCGAACGCATGGCTTGGAAGCCGCACAAGTGACGCGAATGCGTGGACGACGCGCACGCGTGGCAAGGCAAAACGCTGGATGACGCGATCGCGTGACGTGCGCGATCTGCAGAATTTGCAGAATTCTCTAGGGGCAATTTTGGGCCATGTTTTGACCCAGTTTTTGGCCCAGAAAAGCAGATTAGAGCCGGGGAACATGCATAGACCGGGGGGAGATTCATTCCGCATAATTTTCAGTTTTAGATCCTACTTTACTCCTCTTCTAGGTTTTCTCTCTACACATTCATAGTTCTTAGGATTTTGTTTTTATTGCTTTTTGGATTGGGATATTGAGAAGAGTTATTACCTCCGCCAAGACTTTATCATTCTAGTTTGTTTTTCTCTACTTTTCACTTACTCTTTCATATCCTTAATTTGTTCAAAGTTACTATTGGATTATTTTGAAAATTTATTAATACAAGAACTATTTTTATTTTTAATTGGTCTTTTTGATTATTATTTATCATATCTTCCTTTATTTCCCTTTCTTATTTTGTGAAGTTTACATTCATAATGAGCGAGTAGTTCTCTAACTTGATTGGGAGTTGATTGAAAGGAGAACCTTGAGTTGGAATGCTCAAGAGTAAAATTGTAATTGGGTTTATTGTTGGATGGCTCTCTAGTCACTGACACTAATCCTTCCTAAGGGAGAGGATTAGAACTTGTGAATAGAAGTAGACTTCTAACTTGCTTGACTTTCCTCTACCTAGTAAAGGATAACTAAGCAGAACAACCTTCAATTATCAATTAATCTTGGGAGAACTCCAACAAGGATAGAACTTCCGATTAATATACTCTCGGTCAAGATTTTTATTTAAATTACATAAATTCTCTGATTTAATTTCCTGTTTATCAAACTCAAAACCATTTTGGAAAACCTCTGATTATTAATAAAATAGCACACCTTTCTGCAACTCGTTGGGAGACGACCTGGGATTCATACTCCCAGTATTTTAATTTTAATTTTGTGACAACCCTTCTAAATTGATAAGCGGATTTTTGTTGGTTAAGAACTGTACTTGCAACGTATTTCTTATATTAATTTCTTAATCTGCCAATTTTCGCCACGTCAGTTGACTGTTTTAGTCCTTATAATTTAATACTTGGCCGACCTTTCTTAAATAAATTTAGCGCTATAGTATCTACAATTCATCTTTGTGTTAAGTTCCCTTTGCAGGATAACACAATTGCAACCATTCACAGTGACACCCGAGAAGCCAGGGAATGTTACAACAACAGTCTCAAAAGACCTAACCGAAACACAACAACCCATGTTCACAACATCGGTAGCATGAACGACCTGCCAATCCTGGCCGACCTTGATCCCAGAGCGGGAACACTTGAAAGACCAACCCCAACAGAAGACCTGCATAAAATCTATTTCACAAAAAGCACAGACAAATTCACATACGTCGGCTCAACATTATCCTCAAAAGAAAAATCATCATTCCGAGCATTCTTACAGCAAAATGCCAACCTGTTTGCTTGGACCCCAGCTGATATGCCAGGCATCGATCCATCCATCATATCACACAAGTTGGCATTAGATCCATCTGTCCGACCTGTAGCACAGAAAAAGAGAAATCTCGGCCATGACCGAAAATAAGCTTCCCTAGAAGAAACCAAGAAGCTCATCAACGCGGGCTTCATCTGAGAAATCAGAATCACAACATGGCTGGCGAACATTGTCATGGTTAAACAACATAACGGTAAATAGCGCATGTGTGTTGATTTTACCGATCTCAACAAAGCATGCCCCAAAGATTTCTACCCTTTGCCATCTATTGATTGCTTAGTTGATAATGCCTCTAGTTTTGAAAAACTCAGCTTTATGGATGCATATTATGGTTATAACCAGATCCAAAATCATCCATCCGATCAAAATAAGACAACCTTTATTACTGAATATGGAAACTATTGTTATAAAGTCATGCCATTTGGCCTTAAGAATGCAGGTACGACATATCAACGTCTAATGGAGAAAGTCTTTGCCAAACAAATCGGCAGGAACATTGAGGTCTACGTCGACGATATGGTCGCCAAGACAAAGATTGGCAATAATCACCTTGATGACCTCATAGAAATCTTCGGACAGCTAAGAAAATACAATATGCGATTAAATCCCGAAAAGTGCGCATTTGGGATTCAGAGCGGTAAATTCCTCGGCTTCATGCTTACTAGCCGAGGTATTGAGGCAAATCCAGAAAAATACCGAGCTATTTTAGACATGACAAGTCCACACACCATCAAGGAAGTCCAGCGGTTAACAGGGAGACTTGCTGCACTCTCTAGATTCTTACCTTGCCTAGTTTCTAAATCTTTATATTTTTTCCAAACTTTAAAAAAGAAAAAACCTTTCGAATGGACTGATGAATGTGAACAAGCATTTAAAACTATCAAAGAAACTCTTTCGAAACCACCAATTTTACAAACCTCCCTACAAGGGGAACCATTATTCTTATATTTATCTGTCACTAACTAGGCTATAAGCTCCGCTCTTGTTGCAGAAAGGGAAAAGAAATAGTTTCCGATCTATTTTACCAGCAAAACATTACAGAATGCCGAGCTTCGATATCCGAGCATTGAGAAACTTTCCCTAGCCCTTGTCTTTTCAGCCAGAAGATTCCGACCATATTTTCAGAGCCATGAAATACATGTTCGGACAGATCATCCTTTGCGGCAAGTCCTTCAAAAACCTGAGCTGTCTGGCCGACTAGTCAAATGGTCGGTGGAGCTATCAGAATTTGACATCGAGTATGAAGGCCGAGCATTCATCAAACCCCAGTTTTTGGCCGACTTTATCACCGAATTCTTGGTGCCAAGTACAACTGAAGACTACATCGAATGGTCTTTATACGTTGATGGGTCCTCGAACCCACAAGGGTGTGGAGCAGGTATCATTCTTAATGATAGCCACGACAACATCATCGAATATTCCCTCAATTTTCCCTTTAAAGAAAGCAACAATCAAAGTGAGTATGAAGCGCTAATTGCTGGCCTTAGACTCGCTGCCGACCTAAACATCACCGAACTTAAGGTATATTGCGACTCCTTACTTATCGTCCAGCAGGTAAACAACTTATACCAAGTAAAGGACCCTTTGCTTTCTAGATACCTGGATGTCGTACAAAATTTACTTTCAAAATTTTCTAAATATGAAATACAGCACATACTAAGGAAGAGTAATGGCCGAGCTGACATTCTGTCTAAACTCGCTAGCACTCAACCAAATGGGTCATCACTTTATCAGTCAACACTGCTCAAGCCAAGCATTGAACTAACACAAATCTTAAGTGTAACACAGGAAGCAGATTGGAGATCTCCATACATACAGTATCTCCAGACAGGGATCTTGCCAGGCGACGTCAAAAATGCTCGACACTTTTGCCGACAAGCCTCCTTTTTTACAATTTATAATAATTGCCTATATAGACGGGGATTCTCTCGTCCATTACTTAAATGTCTTTGCAGATCAGAAGCCGAGCTTGCACTTGCTGAGGCACATGAAGGGATTTGTGGTACACACCTCGGAGCCCGAAGTCTGTCTTCAAAAATCCTCAGAGCTAGATTATATTGGCCGACAATACGACAGGATTGTCAAGCAAAAGTTAAAAGCTGTAACAACTGCCAGAAACACAGTCCAATCACACATCTCCCAGCCGAACTCCTACACTGTTCCGAGGTCAGTTGGCCGTTCAACCAATGGGGCATTGATATCATCGGCCCTTTTCCCACAGCAGCAGGTCAGGTAAAATTCCTTGTTGTAGCAATTGATTATTTTTTCAAATGGATAGAGGCACAACCTCTAGCCAAGATTACATCACAACAAATGCTTTCCTTTGTTTGGAAATATATTATTTGTCGATTCGGCATTCCTCGGCACATTATCAGAGATAATGGTCGCCAGTTTGCCGATCAAAAATTCACATCCTTCTTGCAGAACTTGAAAATCAAACAATACTTTTCATCAATAGAGCACCCACAAACAAATGGGTTAGCTGAAGCTGCAAATAAAGTAATACTACACGCTCTAAGAAAGAAACTAGATGAAGCAAAAGGCCTATGGGCCGACCTTATCCCAGAGATCATATGGGGATACAACACCACTGTCCACTCAACAACAAAGGAGACACCCTTTCGGTTAGTCTACGGTTCAGATGCAATGATACCAGTGGAGATCTCTCAATCCTCACTGCACACTAAAATGGCCGACCACACTACAAAAGACACAACTCGGCAATCCGAACTTGACCTCATAGAAGAAGTCAGAACGTCCACAGCAATAAAACAAATGGCTATGCAACAACTCATCGCTCGAAGATATAATAAAAGACTTCAACCAAGGTCTTTTCAAGTCCACGACTTTGTGCTCAGAAAAACAGAACAAGCTAGGAAACCATCAGCACATGGCAAACTAGCAGCTAATGGGGAGGGCCCTTACAGAGTCACAGAAGTAATCGGCAATGGAGCATACCGACTACAAACCTTAGAGGGTAAAGATCTCCCTAACACTTAGAATTTATCTTCCTCAAAGTTATACTACAGTTAAAACCAGGGACAGGCCAGTACTCTTTTTCCTACTACCAAGATTTTTCCCACAAGGATTTTGCTTGGAGAGGTTTTAACGAGGCTAGCCTACCTGGGCCTTTGGAATCAAAGGTTCTCCAATAAATGTATTATTTTATCAACTCATTATTTTCTCCATTTTTCGCTTCATCTATAAACATATAATGCCGACCTATACTATCATTCCGACCATCCGGATACAATCAGTCATTCCGACTTTCGACCTTACAACGGAATCCGATCACTCGGATACAATCAGTCAATCCGACTGCGACCTTAAAACAGAATCTGATTATTCGGATACAATCAGTCATTCCGGCTGCCGACCTTAAAACGGAATCCAATAATTCGGATAATATGATTCAATCCAATAACCGATCTAAGTCAGAATCCGTTCATTCAAATTTCATCACTTAATCCCTCAAATAACTGATCTTAATCCGACCACTCGGATACAATCATTTAATCAAATTACCGATTACAATCCAAATCCGATCATTCGGTACATTTCCGATCTTATACCAAATCCTACCACTCTAAATAAATCACTCGAACAGATGCCAGAGCAATACTCAGAAAACAACTTTTCAAAATTTAACACAAATTACTGCCGACCATTCAAAAGAGTCCAGATATTATCAAACAAAATCTATGCCTATCTCATTATGCTCAGCCTACTTAGCCTTTTTATGCTTCTCCATCAAATAATGGCATTTCACCATTAACATAATTTTACCTAATAAAGATGTCTGCCTCAAAACCACATTCAAAAATCATATAAATACCCATTCAAGCAATAATATTATCTCATAAACATAACATGCATAAAAAGCATGTAACCAGAAACACCAAGAGTTTGTTTTTCACAAAACAGCATCAAAAATAATATCACAAAATTAAGCTCAACTCAGGAACAAAATAAGTCTACCAACAAGCAAAAAATACAACAACAGCAAAACAACACACAACTAAATATTTTCATCTCCTTGCTCAGCAGCACCAACATCTTCAACCATAACGCCATCCTGCACTATTTTGCCTGGACCCATCGCCGAGAAATCCACCCCGGGAGCCAAAAATCTCGCCTGAAGAGCAGCCCTCTCAAATCCTTCAAGGAAAAAATCAAGAATTTATCCTTGCTTGTTCTTCTCCACCTCCTTCAACTGAGCAGTAACCTCGATAATACGAGTACTCAGAGCAGATAAGTCAGCTTTTTTCTTTTTTAAATCTTCAACATCTTTGGCATAGCTCTCCTTCACCTCTTTCAAATACTTCTCAACCTCAACTAACTTCACCTCCAGCTCTGAAATCTTAGCAGCCTTTATAGCCAACTCTTCCTTCAAACTCGGATCCTCCTTTTTCTCAACGAACTTCCGATGAATTTTTTCACAGCTCCGTCCTAAACTCGCCAGCCGTAGTCCCACCACTTGAGGATCATACATTATAACATTAATTTTCTACAAAACAAAAACACAAATTCAAACTATTTACCCCAAAAATAAGATCACTTGCATATATTGATCAATCGCCACATCCCCACCTCTTCCGCCAAAATTACATCGGACGGGGTCTGGCATACCTCATCAGCAGTAATCATGAATGGATAATCCTTCCCACAGAGCGAAGACTCCTCACTCCGCTCGACAAAGTCATGCAACTTCTTCTGATTATCATAAAACCTCTGAACCTCCTCCATCGAAACATTATCCTTCTCATCATCAGAAACATCGGACAAATCCACCACATCACCCTATCTTTTCTTAGCAATAACTTTCTTCCTCCCCGGCTTCGGTTGATCAACCTCTCCAGCACCAACAACTTTCTCAACTTTGGACGTTGAGCCTTTCTTATCCAAATTCTTACTTTTCACACGTGCCCTCAAGTTTGCCGCAGATACACCAGGATATTTTCCACCTGAAAACAAAGAAAAACAACTTTTCACCAATGTATGTCAAATACTGAACACAAAATAAAACCCGAACAAACTCACCTAAGTAATCTACCACAGCCTGCTTACTTTCCTTTCAATTCCTTCTGATCAATAGCTTCGATAAGATACTCAATAATACACTCATCCCTAGGCTTGATAAACTCCGGGCCGAGTATATTATTGGGCTCAGAACACCACCAAATCGGGAATTTCTCCCCTAAATTCTCATCCACATAAAATGGAAAATCCCCTTCAACACTCCTCACCTTCAAATACATCTCCTTAAATTCCTTAAATGATGACTTATACAGCTTAAATATTGCAAACCTCGGTGAACTATTCAAGTTCACCCACCCACCTTTCCACATACCTTTTGCTTGAAAAAGTGAGAAAAATAACTCTACAGACGGGACTTCTTCCAAAAACTCCATCAATACCTCAAATGCACAAAGAAAATTCCACCCATTCGGATGTAGCTGAGAAGGAGCACAGTTCATCTGCTTCAAAATCTAACATTCAAAATCACTAAATGAAAGTTTAACCTTCAACTCTTCAAGCACACAACTATACATAAAAAAAATGTTCAAAACCCTCACCCCTATGAAAAACCCTATCACTTTCAGAACAGGGCAGCAGCTCCAGTCGAACTCCAGAACCAGAATTAACAACTTTACCCTTATCCACTTCATCTACAGCTCCCTGATCCAAGAACAATGACACACGACTCCTAACATCCTCATTAACCCAGTCATAAGACTAGTCTATCCTCTCTTTCTTATCCTTCTCAAACCTCATCAACACTAACAAACAAAAACATAGGAAGAAGAAAAGAAACTCAATAGAGAAATAGAAACAAAGTTCTTTCACATACCTCTTTTACTCATTTTCTCCCTTTTGGAAAACTCCACAGCTAACTTTATCTCACAAACTCAAAAAATGATGTAGATCCTACACTATTGGCATTCTAGTAACAGTTACCAATGAGTTACAAAAACCCCTTCAAGTAACAATAACCCACTCAGTCACATCAACCACCCAAAGAGCAGTCTTGGAAATGACAGCACACTTATTGCCATCATTACTTCTCTCTCTTCATTTAAAAACTGTTTACTTTTTAATATAACTTTTCTTTTACTAACCCTTTTTAATAAAACATCTTGAGCTGGGGGCTCCAGGTCTAACACATTTGCCGACGTAATACACAATTGCCGACTTATGCTTCATTTAAAGCTCAACCTGCTTCATTAAAACATACTCTCAGGCTAAACTTGGGGGCTATGATCGGGACTGTTACAAGATCAGCATTTCTATGATCAAGACCGTTACAAAATCGGCATTAGAGAGCATAACTCGGCAATTTACGTTATTAATCGATTCTGCATTATTAATCGGCATTGCTGTTATCTTACGTTACAAATCAGCTTAACGGACTGCTTCATAAAAGTAAAACGTCTAACCTAACATTTCACTTTTATTATTGCCCTTTAATACAGGCAATAAAGTAGATGCATAACGGACTGATACATTCTCGCCTACAAAAATGTATGATCTCCTATCCTCAAGACACATTGAATTCTCAATACTGACTTAAGCTTCGGAGTGCCTTTGCAGGTACACTCCCCCCTGTTTCTTGCTCAAAGCTCTACGCGATTGGACATCCCCTTGGAGTAAAGCTCGGATTACCACAAAGCTTAAAGGTCGGCACCGAAGATAACACCTTGGCGTCGATTCCCAGAGACCGAGCTCTCCCTCCAGGTATCCATACAAGAACAATATCAAATTGAACTAAATTTCTATAACTTTGAATATTTAGTTTTATTTGTTTAATGACCATTTTAGTATTTAAAAATTTAAAATGATATATTTTTAAATATAAAAAGTTTAACTATAACAACTGAGCGTTAAATAAATATTTGGTCTGTCATTTCTTTTATGGCATTTGCTAAAAGAGCAGAAGTAAATTAAATTATTATATAATTTAAGTTTATATTTATGGTTTAAAGAATAAGTATTCACTTCCAAATTAATGTGTATATGAAATAATAATAATAGGATCAATTTTGTTTATTTTTTGAAAAATTTGAACCGAAACTAAAAAAAAACTTTTTTGTTTAGATCAAAACTATCAATTACTAACTTTAGAAGATTAAATGTTTATTTAGCGCAATAATTAATTATCTAGGAAAATGGAAATTTTAGTGAAATCTCCCCCCCCTTCTCACCCCCTCCCAAATTCAGGACATGCCAAAACTCTAATGTAAAAAGGAAGAAAATTTGGTCGTACATTTTCTAGTAAAATTAATTTTTTATCATATCAAGTTAGCGGTTCTAATAGATATCTATAATTTAGTCCATTAAATATTGTAAATTCTTCTATCAATTAATACTATTTTCTATTTTCAATATGAAACATGTGAAAGTTGTAGAGGGCTTAGAGAAGAGGGGTTGAATCTATGACCTTCTTTTACTTTAATGAATTAAGTCTTTATTTGCAAACTTTTCTTTTGAATCTATTTGAACTGTGCAGCAGAACCTTTATGAGACAATTTTATTTTGTCTCATAAATATCAGAAAACAGAACTTAGAAGAAGATAAGAAGAGTGACACAAGCATATATCCTGGTTCAGTTGCCTGGTGCAATGCAACCTACATCCAGTCTCCACCACAACAGTGACGGAATTTCCACTATAGTTAAAGTATTACATACACCAATTCCAAAGGATTGATACAATCTTTTTCCTCTCAAGTTCTAACCTAACTTGACTTGGTTATGCTAATATCTAACTCTTCACTCTAAGTGCTAACCCAACTTAGGAAGGGGTACCTCGCTGGTACAAGACACAAGACATTTGAAAGTACGTAAAGAAATCTGAAATCACTCTAGACTTTTTACTCAAGCATATCACTCAGCCTTTTACCTCTCAAGAAATTACAAAAAGATATACATTGAAAAATAAAATTACAATCTGTAAAACATGAAGGAGATTAATTGCTTCAACAGCCTCTGTTGCTATATGCTAACACTGATTAAGTTCTTCACATTGGAGGAATGCTTCTTTCTCTAGAAAACACTGTCCAACATGTTGAACTCTTCCCAGATTAGCTTTTCAGAACAAAAACTCAAAACTCTGGTTCTCTCTCCTTACCTTCAGCAGGATGAAAAATTTTCTTTTGTATCTCCTTGCATGTTGCTTAGTTGCTCTCTTCCAAGTCAACTCCTCGAGAGCTGTGTGCTTCACCAACTTACCGTTTCACTTTTTCAATTAATCCCTAAGTTAGGAATTTTGAATCTGATCCCTTTTGCTTGACCCAAAGCCTCAGGTAAGCAGAGAAAAAGTTGTTCAATGATAAACCCAGATCTGAACTCTTGAGGTACAACTTTGTCCCTAAGAAACAATTTTGGCCTTTGATTCACAGCAGTGATTATCAGAAATCACTTTCTCCATTTATCCAAATTGGTATAGCAAAGAGTTGGAGAAGAGATGAAGAAAGTAAATTACATGCAAATGGAAATAAATCACCTTTAACTTCTGACTTAACTTGAAATGGTTTGATTTGGGTGATTAGACCTTTGTCTTTTGGATTAAGCTTTCTCTTTTTTTTCTTCTATGGTGAATGAATGGGGAACGAAGCTCTGTCTCTCTTTTTTATTTTGAGTCTGACCGAAGGAAAAAGTGAACGTTGAGTTTGGAGTGTACTAACTTGGAGGGATCAACTTGGGTGAGCAATTCGGGCTTGGGTTTTGTTCACTTACCTCTCAACCCATGTAATTTCTTTGGCATTTCTTATTTGGGCTTTTGTTTGTAAATGTTACCCACAATAGCAGATTCTTTTTCTTGTTCCATTTTTGGGCTGCTGCTATGCTTATATTTTTAGCCTGCATTACTTAATCAAAACTGATCAAAATTAATTGGGTAGTTAACCCAGTAAAAATAATGTTTGTCATCATCAATTGAAATTAATTGTTTACTAAAATCAACAAGCTGTCCCTTGATGACAAACATAATTGTAACATTGATCAAAGAAATTGAATTTGAATGAGGTTAAGGAACTTCCCTTTAAGTGATGTCACTTGCTTTTGTGTTGCTCTTCCTTTCCGTTTCAAGAGTTGCTCCCCATAGATTTATACTCTTCTCTTCTTTCCTATTTTCATATACTCATAGGAAACACAATAATGACTGCATACAATATATTATCCATGGATGAAGCACTCAGCAAGGTTTTCAAACAATTTAACCTCTCATGAAATATCCATTCCAAAACTGAACAAAACATATAAGCAATAATAACAAATATCCAGCCTAAAACTGCTCAAATCTGAATAAAATAGAGCATCAAGACTAACAATGGCAAACCAGAGCAATAAATCATGTAAAGCAAATTTACAACACCAAATTCACATGCTACTACTCCTCCTTTTGTCATCAAGGGTGGAAGAGCACTCAATATCAGATTTAAATCTGCAACTTAAAACCTGCAACAAATGGTTAATGCAAAGTCCAAACATCTAATTAACTGAAATTAAGTGCCACAGTTGTTAAATGGTTTACAATCATCCGAAACAAAACAGAGAGTAGTTCAAAAATAAACAACAACAGTTTTTATGAGACAAAAGTGAACACTGGGCGGCAGTACTATGAGACAAATTCAGGCATCTGAACCATCCTCATCAGAACTAGCATCTTTTCAAGATCAGTGGCAGCATTTTCATCCTCTTGGTGGCTAGTTTTCTTTGCTTTTTACTCATAGCAATCATATGGTTTGACTGAGAGACAAACTCTTGCACCACATCTTTAACAACTTCATACAGAATAGTTTTGTGTCCAGTGGAGGCTAAAGTACCAAAGGCAGATAGAGGAGGGGATTCTTCTGGTTCATATTCATCATCATCATCATCATCATCAAGAACCACCCTTTCAGAACGAGTGGGTCCCTTTTTCTGCTGTTTCACTGAACTACCTCCTTTTAGATATGAGTGTCTATTTTCATATGTCTCATTTGACAAGTCAACACCAAAATATTAAAAAATATAGGTTAAGAACATGCCATAAGGAAGAGCTTTATCCTTCTCACTTCTAACAGAATCAAACATATACCTTACCATTAAATATGCAAAAGAGATTTCTGTTTTTGTGAGAATAGCATACAAAATTAGAGTATCATTGTAAGACACCCTTTGATATGAGCCACTCTGAGGAAGGATGACATGGTTCATTACGCGATGCAATTGAGCACGTTTGTAACCCAGGACTTTGTGAGTAGGAGTGATGCCATCAATCAAAGAAATGTGTTCACATACATAGGCCAGGGCATTATTGAAGGAGAGACCTATTCCTTCATTCCACTTACCCGAGGTGTAAGTACAAGCACCAACATCAGTGTATTTCAAAGAATCACTGATGTTTTCATTATTTAAGATAATGTCACGGCCTTTGACATAGGAATGAACACTGCCCTCATGATATGTCATATTAGCATAAAATTCCTTGACTAAAACTGGATAAACTGGTTTTTTGATTTTAAAAATATGATTCCAGTCTAGAAATTCAAAATTTTCAGCAAAAGAAAAACCTTTCTTTTTCAGATTAGGTAAATCAACAAGAAAATTGGGACACAATGTGCGATGAGCAATAACCCCTTCATAAAAATTATGATTCATGGCAGATCTAAAACGATGTGGGTTTTAGTTTGAGTGGGAGGTCATGAAGTGTGATTTGTGTGCAAAAGGGTCAATGGAAGGCCCTTTAACAGACTTAAGAGGGATACGAGTTTTACCTCTCTGAGGACGAGTAGGAACAGACTTAGGTTTAGGTCTTGTAGGTTCAGATGCGGGTTCCTCTGCAGCAGGGCGTTTCCCTTTCGAGGTATTGGGCTTAGAAGGAATACTGGGAGGAGTGCTGAGAGTTGCGATTGGCTTGGAGGAAGATGGAAACCTTGAAGGATTCTTCGTTCGAGCCATGGGGTCTTGAGAACCTTTTCATGAGGAGGCTTTTGAAGAACGGTTTTCTTCCTCATTTGGTTGGACCTTGGTTTCGAATGAAGAGGAGCACTAATGGTAGTGGGGAGAAACCGAAGAGTTGGAGGAAGGGGTTCTGAAGGGAGAAGATTGAAGATTGGTAACTGCACCAAAATTTTTTTTTTGAAACATGCAACTGCATCACCTATGATTTGACCTTGAAAAGACTTAACATCATGAAAAAGTGATTTGATTTAAAAATTGAATATTTTAAAAGAATAAAAACAAATTTAAATGAAACTTTTTTCACTAAAAGACAAAGCAAGAATCACACAGATTTTAAGGAAACATATTGGACCACCATATGTAACACTCATTGGGCCCAGAGATGGTAGTGTTTAAGGAAACATGTTGGACCACTTAGAATCTGAAATTTAAGATTGGCCCAGATGATTCAGCACTTGTATTAGAGTTTAGAGATTTAAGTTCAGAGAGATAATTCTTCATTTGCCCAGAATTGTCTCATACCTTCCTGTGAGACAAAAACTTCAACAAACACATTAGCAATGCGTAAACAAAGAATCATAATTTATAATCCCTAGACTAGTCCTAAGCATGCAAAATCTGTCTTCAGCTAGTGGTTTGGTGAAAATATCTGCTAATTGGTCCTCTGATTTAATAAATTGAATGCTAATATTCTATTTTTGAATATGTTCTCTTATTTAGTGAAATCTCACTTCATATGTTTTGTTCTAGAGTGCAAAACTAGATTTTAGAAATATTAATGGCACGCATGTTGTCACACAACAAAGGAATATTTTCAGCATTTAATTTATAATCAGCGAGTTGTGTTTTTAACCACATAAGCTGAGAACAACAAGAAGAAGCAGCTATATACTCAGCCTCCAGTGGATAAAGCCAATGTGGACTGCTTCTTACTTGACCATACGTTTAGAGACTTTCCAAGGAAGCAACAAATGCCTGATTTGCTCCTTCTATCAACTCTATCTCCAACAAAATCTGCATCACAATAACCAACTACAGAAAAATAATCAATCTTAGGATACCATAAACTAAAATTGGATGTGCCATGAACATATCTAATGATCCTTTTAACTGCTGAAAGATGTGATTCTTTTGGTTTTGATTAGAATCTAGAACACATTGCAACACTTTGTACAATATCAGGTCTAGAGGAAGTTAGGTACTTAAGAGATCCAATCATTCCTCTATACCTAATCTCATCAACATCTTTCTCAGTTTCTCCTTTTTCTAGTTTTGAATTAGGGTGCATGGGAGTTCCCATGGGTTTGACATTTTTCATACCAAATTTCTTAACTAGTTTCTTGGCATACTTCTCTTGATGAATAAAAATACCATTTTCAGTTTGCTTAATTTGAAGCCTAAGGAAAAAATTAAGTTCACCCATCATACTCATGTCAAATTCACTTGTCATAAGTTTTCCAAATTCAGTACAAAGGGATTCATTGGCTAATCCAAAAATAATGTCTGTGGCGAAAAAATTATTTGAATTCTTAATAAATAGAGTAGTGTCTGTGGTGCTTCTTTGAAAACTATTTTTCAAAAGAAATGAGTAAGTCTCTTATACCAAGCTCTAGGAGCTTCTCTTAAACCATAGAGAACTTTTGATAGTTTAAAAACATGGTTAGAAAATTCCTTATTTTCAAAATCAGGTGGCTGTGCCACATACACTTCTCTATCTATCACACCATTCAAGAATACACATTTCACATCTATTTGATACAATTTGAAACCACAATAAGCAGCATAAGCTATAAGAAGTCTTATGGCTTCCATTCGGGCAACAGGGGCAAAGGATTCTTCAAAATCTATTCCTTCTTCTTGGTCATATCCTTGTGCCACCAATCTTGCTTTATTTCTAGCAATGCTTCCATCTTCACCCAGTTTGTTCCTGAATATCCACTTGGTGCTTGTCATTTTCTTGTCACTTGACTTTGGAACTAATGTCTAAATTTAGTTCTTTTCAAACTCATGAAACTCTTTCTCCATTGCCTTTACCCAAAATGGGTCATCAAGAGCTTCCTTGATGTTTTGTGGCTCCATTTGAGAGAGAAAAGTAATGTTTGTTTCTTCATTTGCTTTTCTAGTAGATGAATAATTTTTGTCACCTTCTGAGACATCCCCAATGACAAACTCCTGTGGATAGTTCTTTAAGAATCTCCATTCACGAGGTCTTGTGAACTTAGAAGCAGATTTGTTCACTAAGGGATTCAAGGAACTGGTGGTTTCAGGATTTTCTCCAGATTCATGAGACAAAATAGAATTGTCTCATGCAGGATTTTTAGCAACTGCAGTTTCTAGGGGTGTGCATGGTTCAGTTTTTCCATAAACTGAACTGAAACTGCACTAAACCATTTTAAATGGTTTAGAAACTGAACCAAACTGCTTTGTCATATAAGAAATTGGTTTTAAACCATTTTATAATACAGTGCACCAGTTTAAACCAGTTCATAAAAATAAAACTGGTTTTAATTAAAAAAACCAGTTTAAACTGGTTTATGCCTAAAACTAGCTTTCACACCCTCTCTCTCCCTCTCTTCCTTTCCTCTCTCTTTCTCTCTTTCTCTCTCTCCTTCCTCTCTCTCTCTCTCTCTCTCTCTCCTTTTCTCTCCCTTCCCCTCTCTCTCTCTCCTACCCTCCTCTCTCTCTCTCTCTCTCTCTCTCTCTCTCTCTCTCTCTCTCCCCCCTCTTTCTCCCCCTTCCTCTCTCTCCCCCCTCTTTCTCCCCCTTCCTCTCTCTCTTTCTCTCCCCTTTTCTCCCCCTTCCTCTCTCTCTTTCTCTCCCCTTTTCTCTCCCTTCCCCTCTCTCTCTCTCTCCTACCCTCCCTTCTCTCTTTCCCCCTTCCCCCCTCTCTCTCTCTCTCCATCCACTCTCTCCCTTCTCTCTCTCCCCATTTTTCCATTCTCTCTCCCTTCTCCTCTCTCTCTCTCTCTCTCTCCTCTCTTTCTCCTACCTCTCTCTCTCTCTCTCTCTCTCTCTCTCTCTCTCTTTCTCTCTCTCCCTCTATCTCCCCCCTTTCCCACTCTCTCTACCTTCTCCTCTCTCTCTCCCCCCTTCCTTTCTCTCTCTCTCTCTCTCCCCTTTCTCTCTCTCCCTTCCGCTTTCTCTCTCCTCCCTTTCTCTTTCTCTCTCTCTCTCTCCCTTTTACTTTCTCTCTCCCCTCTCTCTCTAAATCAAAAGTTGAAAGAATCATAAAGTATTCACATACTAATAAACTAAAGCATGGTCTTACTTTTTGTTCAATGACAACATTCAAAATATGATATAATATGATACTAACCTAAATGAAGTTAAAATAAACTAATTCAAATCTAACAGACTAACACAATATTGGCCCATTACAATATTCTAATCATCTTCAAGAGAAACAAGCGTGCCAACATTTGTTGAAGAATTTCTCCCTACATAAAAAAATATCTCATTAATTATAGAAAACTAACAATTAGTAACAAACAAGAAATAAGAAAAAAAATATATTACCTTGTTCAGCTTTTTCAATCTCTTCAAAATTTTCAATTAGTCCAAATGGGTCATCTATTACCCAATCTTGAGTGCATACAAGAGCTTCCACCATATATGGTGTCAAGGAGCTCCGATAAGGGTCAATAATCCTTTCTCCTGTACTAAACGCACTCTCAGAAGCAACTGTAGAAACCGGTATGGCTAAAACTTCTCGAGCCATACGTGCAAGAATAGGAAATCGGGTTGAATTTCTCTTCTACCAACCCAAAATATCCAACTCTGCCGACTTGTTTCTAGGCTCACAATCTTCTTTCAGATATCTGTCAAGTTCAGATTTAGCATCTGAATCACGTCCAGTTGACTGCAAATAAATATTCAGGATATCATCTTCATCCTCTTCATTGATCATTGCATCTTGATTGCTTTGAGATTCATCTTCTTTGCCTTGGTAGTGATTATAAAGGGAATTCAAGCAAATAGATAATTTTGACTTGAGTTCTCCTCCTTTTTCAACACCAAATGACTCATCCAAGATCCAATTTACAAAATTCAACTTGTGACATGGATCAAGCACAATTGCAATCAACAATAACATGTTAATGACATTTGGAGTTCTCCAATACTTGTCATATTTCCTTTGCATCTTGGACGCCATTAACCTTATGCTCAAATCAGTATTTTCACAATGCAACTTGATTTTTCTAAAGACTTCTTTCATGTATTTATTACTAGTGACATCCAAACTCCCAGAAATGCGCAATGTAGCATCATAGAATATTTTCAAGAATGGTAAAATTGACTCCGCATAAGTCCAATCATCATCTGTAGGCACACCATAAGATTTGCTCAGCTCATTAATATATTTATCATCTTGCAACTCAAGCAAATCAAACGTTGCTCGAAGCTTCAATGCTGCCTCCAACATTAAATATGTCGAATTCCACCGAGTTTCGACATCCAAAGAAACAGGCCCTTTATAATTGATGCTCTCCCGCTCAATGCACGCTTTGAAGCTTTCACATCTCATAGGAGATGATTTGACATATTTTACTGCATTGCAAATTCTTGTAATTGAATCATCAATCTCTTTCAAGCCATCTTTCACTATCAAATTTAGGATATGAGCACAACAACGCATATGAAGATAGTCCCCCTTTAAAACAAGACTATTCCATGCATTTAATCTCTTTTTCAAGTATAAAATTGCACCATCATTAGAAGTTGCGTTATCAACCGTTACAGTAAAAACTTGATGCAATTTTCAAGCATCCAAACAACCTTCAATAGCTCTACCAAGTACTTCTCCTGAATGACCCTCAACCCGGCAAAAATTCAATATCCTCTTTTGCAACTTCCAATCATTGTCAATAAAGTGTGCCGTTAGAGACATATAAGTCAAATTTTGACTCGATGTCGTCCAAGTGTCAGTTGTAAGGCACACTTTTTGACAATGATGAGAGAGATAACTTTGTAACTTCATTTTCTCTGTTTCATAAAAAGAAAGTATGTCACGGGCCAATGTAGTACGCGAAGGGATTTTAAACTTAGGTTGCAAGCTATGCAATAGCCTTCGAAACACATTTCTTTCTACAAATCGGAAAGCTAGCTCTTCAGTCACAAACATCTCAGTGAGGATACTTCGAGATACTGCTTGGTCAAACTTTGTAACACTTGGTGAGGATATAGGTCCACTTGTTTCCCCTTCTATCCTTTGTCGCTTGCTCTGTTCATTGTTCGAGTCAAAACATCGCTTCCAATGTTGCCGCATAGCACTTGTTCCCCCCGCATATTTTATTTGACCGTTGCAGTTTTTACATCTCGCATACTTCTCTATCCCTTCGATTGGAATGAAATGTTCCCATATCTCTGATTGATTCTTACGCCCAGAAGATCCACTAGGTTGAGGAGGTAATGAGGGATGAGCAGGAAGAACAGCAGGATTTGAATGCTCCTCTCTCTCAGACATTTTTAATATGAGCAACAAACCTAATTGTAAATTAAAAGTGTTATCTATATATAATAACCAATAATAGGAAAGAGATATATATGTAATGAGGGGAGAAGAGATTTAATTATATCTATGCAGAAAACCCATCTCACTTTAGGTGTTTGGCTTTGTGTTTCAATTGTATAAACTAAGTTCTGCTTATGAGCTGAGTAAATTTGAGGATCCAAACAACATTTATAAATTATAAACAATCATGTAAGTGGATATCGAAAATTATATACCAAATTAATTACCAATGTACAATATACATTAAAATATAAAATACAAACTAAAAATAGGTTAAATAATATATATTATATAAATATATAATAACTAATTTTTTGTGTGTCTAACTATTTTTGTTATTCAATTTAGAACAAATAAAACCTCATTTATTGGAGATATGGCAGCAACAGAAACCAAAGAAAACCATATTCACCTGATTTGAACATGAACTCTTTCTAATAAAGAATGAGGTTATTTAATTTTTTACTCATGAAATTAAATTCTTTATAAAGTTTAACTCATACATTCAATTTACTAAATGCACTAACTTAAGATTGTATGCTTTCACAGATTTTAATTGGGAAGAAGACTTAGAAGATAGAAAATCTGTTACTGCTATTGTGTGTATTTGGAGAGTAATTTAGTGTCTTGAAAAAGTAACAAACAAGATAAAGTGAGCAGGAGCAGTACCAAAGTTGTTAGCATTAACTTGAGTTAGTTAGAATTAGTTTTACCAGCTGTGATTAGTGTATGTTTAAGCTAATCTCAGTTGACATCTCTTATATATACGACCAACTCAGTGTAATCAATATACAGTAAATTCAATCACAATTCAATCAATATACATCATATTTCATAGGAGAGCAAGATTTTGTTGCCCCGTCGGAACCAAACAGCATCCAAAAATGACACATGTGACTAATGCAAACAACTTAACAACACTTTAAAAAGGAAAATAAATAAATAAAATGACACAAACTATGAAGTAATAAATATATCATTACATGCTAACACTAACAGGGTTACTTAGACCAAGTTTGGAACTTACTTTTTCTTCAGCAATGCTCTCTTTAGAAATCTGAGAAACGCCTCCAAAAAATGAAAGCCGCAGGAACCAGTTTGCAAGTCAACAATGCAAGGGCATTCTAGAGCTCTCTGAGCTTTCACCTCATTTAGTCTACAACAACATCAACAATAAACAAACGTAAGAGTACTGGAAAGCAAACAGAAGAAATAGCACAGTTAAGACTAACAGTGAACTGGAATGAAACTATATAGACCAAAATTATAAAATAAAGTTTATAAGATCTGACAGAAAGCTTTTCTACAAATTGCATACCAACACATTAATTGGGCATTAGTTAGAAATACTAGTATCTAGTTAATTTGGGTACAATATATTATTCAATAACCTACGAGAAATTTGTGGCACAAATTGCAGTAGATTCTTCGTGTAGTTTTTAAGATATATATAACTGGGAGAAAAATCCTTCATTATGTAGGCCTATACACTATATATATATATATATATAACAAGTTAAAACTGACCCAGACCCAAATTTTCTGCAGACACCCCGCCTTCAAAATCTTTCTGAAAGTGTCCCAGAACATCTTGGATTTTTTCATCCTTATCAAATGAAATCCAAAAGTAAATCATCAAGGAAAATAACAAGAATAGATGATTAAAAATTGAAGACGGTCTCAAATTATATTAATGAAGTTGAATACATGTAATGTAGGCATGTTAATATAGAAACATATGCCAATACATTTGGATGTGTCAGCTAGCCATCTTACAGTCGGCTAGTTTACAAATTAAGGAACAGAATTTCCATCATAAGTTATATCACTTTATGGACCTGATATAATGTATGCATTTCATGCTATCTCATAATTAATAAGCGGACTACACACATAATAACTCCAATATTTGTATGTGCACAGTGGAAATTGTATTTAAGTTTATGTAAAGGGAAAGGAAATTCCAAAACTGTGAATTTTTAGCATTTTAACTGAAGCAAAAAGCACATCAATAATGGAAAACTTTCTACTTCAAAAAAGGTAAACCATGAAAAACCAGAGAAACAGAGAGGGAGGGAAGGAGAGATTGAGAAATCTTTTACACAACCAAGCTAGTTCAAATTGCATTCCCATCAACATCTGATCAAACAGGTTGACCAGAGATTTCTTCAACAATCCAAAACTTTCTCTAACATCCTTAATGTAAAAAACACCAAATCCATTCAACTCACACTAACAAAAACACAATTCAGCACAGCAAATCACAAAAAGTACATAAATCATACCAACCAAATTTCAGGTTTTGGATCTAGCAGGCTAAAACAAGTAAACATCAACAATTCAAAGCTTCCGAATCAGAAAAGAGAAATGGGTAACTGTAAAAATGGCTTACTAATTGACTATGTAAAAAAGTATTGTCTCCCCTGCTTCCAATCATAGTAAAACATAAGAGAAAAGAGATTACCTACTGTGTTAGATGGCAGCAGCAGGGGTTGGTAGCGACGGTGATGATGGCGGTGGTGGGTTGGTAGCGGCGGCAGCAAGGGAGAGACGAGAGAGGAATGGCAGCGATGGCAGCAACCAGCAAGGGAGAGACGATACTGTGTTAGACGACGGTGAACGACAGTGAGCGACGGCGGTGAATAGTTCGACGGCGGCTCTGACGGTGGCAGCGGTGGGTTGGTTGCGGCGGCAGAAGGGGAGAGACGAGAGAGGATGTTGAAACGCGATTAGGGTTTTTGCATTTTCAGTTTTCACATTTTCAATTTTTGAGTTTGGAAGATTGAATTGAAGTTACTGATGTGAATAAACCAGTTTTGATTTGGTTTAAAACTAAACTGAACCATAAAAACTGGTTTTTAATAAACTGGTTTTTATAAAAAACTATGGTTTCAGTTCAGTTTTTTATTTAAAAAAACTGGTTTATTTAAAACAGTTTCAATTCAGTTTCAGTTCAGTTCAATTAAACCAGTTTTTTTGCACACCCCTAGCAGTTTCAGATTCATTTTGTTCAGAATTTTTATTTTCATGATTTTGGCCTTTTTCATCCTCCTTTTGAACTTGATTTCCTCCATCATAATCTTCCAAAATACTTTGAACCAAGTTAGTGTCACAAAATGTAACATGTATGGACTCCTCAATTATTCTAGCATCTTGATGATAAACTCTATATGATTTAGTATTTGTGGAATATCCTACAAATAAACACTCATATGCCTTTGGATCAAATTTTTCCAAATTATCTTTGTTATTCAGAACAAAACATTTGCATCCAAATATGTGCAAGTAATTTAAATTTGGTGGGTGTCCTTTCCAAAGTTTATAAGGAGTTTTCTTCAAAAATTTTCTTATAATAGTTCTATTCAAAATGTGGCAAGTAGTGTTAACCGCCTCAGCCCAAAGGAATTTTGGAACATTACTCTCACAAAGCATAGCTCTTGTCATTTCTTGAATAATTCTGTTTCTTCTTTCCACAACACCATTTTGTTGTGGTATTCTTGGACAAGAGAAGTTGTGTGATATTCTAAGTTCCTCACAAAAGGATTCAAATAATTAGTTTTCAAATTTGGTTCCATGATTACTTCTTATAGAGGTGATCTTTAAATCCTTTTCATTTTAAACTTTCTTGCTAAAAATTTCAAAAGCCAAAAAGGCTTCATTTTTGTGTGTAAGAAATAAAATCCAACCAAATCTAGAGTAATCATCCACAATTACTAAACCATAATGTTTACCACCTAAGCTTTGAGTTCTTGTTGGACCAAATAAATCAATATGTAGCAATTCAAGTGGTCGTTTAGTAGAGATGTCTTCCTTTGATTTAAATGAACTCTTTGTTTGTTTTTCCATTTGACAAGCATCACAAGTGATATTTTTGTCAAATGTTATCAAAGGAAGACCTCTCACTAATCCTTTCTTGACAAGCTTGTTTATTTGAAACATGCTAGCATGGCTCAATCTCATGTGCTATAGCCACTTTTCAGATTCTTTAGAATGAAAATAAGCTACATTTTGATCTCTTAGTTCATCAAGAGTAAGTCCATACACATATTATCACAACATTTAGCAATAAACAATACATCATTAGTTTTTTCACTTACAACACAGCATTCCAATCTTTTAAAAATCACCAAATAACCCAAATCACACAATTGACTTATGCTCAAAAGATTATGCCTCAAACTATTAACCAAAAAGACATCATTAATAAAGGTAGAATGATTGTTACCTACTTTTCCAACAGCAACAAGTTTACCTTTTCTATCATCTCCAAAGGTCACAAAACCTCCATCATACTTGTTCAGTTTGATGAAGAAAATTGACCTTCCAGTCATGTGCCTTGAGCACCCACTATCCAAGTACCACATATCTTTCTTATTCTTGGATGCTAGGCAAATCTGCATAAAATTTCAAGCAACCTTAGGTATCCAAATTAATTTGGATCCTTTGAAGTTAATCCACCTTAGTTGTCCAAGAGCATTAAAGTCACAAACAACATTGTAAATTTGGTTTCCTACTTTTTTTTTCAATGAAGCGTTGTAAGTAAGAGTGACCAGATTTCTTACAATTTATGCAATTATTTTTTGAAGCATGTTGTTGAAATTGATTTATGTTTCGATGCTGGAAATTAAATGATTAAAAGGTTGAGTTTTTTTTTTTTATTTTTTATGGATAAGCATTTCTCTTGACAAAATAATTTTTGTTGTTGCTTTTTCTTTTTGCAAATGCATTCGAACCAGAATTTTTGAAAGCATATGGGCCTTTTGAAGATAAGGTTCTGTTTTGAAAAGATGATTTTTTGAATGTAACCTCATTGGTTGAAATATAGCTCAGACCCGACTTGTTTGATATTGGATAAGTTCTTGAAGATTATTCAGTTTCCTCGAAATAAGAGTTTTCAAATTCCTCTTCATAGGTGGGAATAAGTCCTAGACCAGATTTGTCGATAATAGATTTTGTTTTTGAAGAAGAAGCCATGAATTTTGTTGAGGAGTTATAAAAAATTACATGATCTTTTGTCAAATATCCTAATCCAGATTTTTCAAACAATGGTCTTTGATTTGCAAGTAATTTGTCTAAGTTGCTGGAACTTTGAGCAAATTTTGCTAAATCACCATTCAATCTTTTAATCATTTCATTTAATATTTTATTTTCAGCAATAAGCTCTTGAAAAAAATCCACAATGTGCTTTCCTTTTACTTTTTCAGGTTCAGATTTCAGAAATCTGTTTTCTTCAATAATATCTAAAGCATATTCGATTTCTTTCACCTTTTCTTTCAAAAAAATCATTTTCAGCTTTCAACCTCTCTTTTTCAGATTTGCTTTTTTTTTTGTATTTTTCCAGTAGTTTTGCAGAATTTAGTGTGAGATCATCAATTATAACATGTAAATCATCTATTGACAAGTCATAGTAATTTACCTCATCAAGTTGATCATCACCAGCCATGAAGCAGATTTGTGCTTCGCATTCAGTGTCTTCTTCTTCATCCGAATCATTCTCAAGATCTTCCCAAGATGTCATGAGCACTCTTTTCTTTTCTTTCTTCCCTTTGTCCTCCTTTTTGAGTTTTGGACAGCTGTATTTGAGATGTCCAGCCTCCTTGCAATGGTGACATATCACTTTTCTCAAGTCCTTCTTGTACTCCATCGAGATTGAGCCCTTGTACTTGCCTTTTTTCTTCATTAGCCTTCTAAGTCTCCTAGCAAAAAATACAAGTTCATCATCTGAAAAGCTATCACTAGACTCACTCTCTTTTGATTCTATTTTTGACTTAAGGAATATTCCTTTTTTCTTTGAGTCCGAGTTTGTGTGTGGTTTCATAGGCAAGGAGTTTTTCTCTCAACTCATCATATGTTATGGGACTTAGATTGTTGCTTTCAGCTAGGACAGTGGCCTTTGTTTTCCATTCCTTTGTGAGGCTTATAAGGGTTTTTCTCACTAGGGTTTGTTCTGAGTAGGTTGTACCCATAGCATCAAGGTTGTTGATTATGATTGAGAATCTCTCAAACACTTCATCAATACTTTCTCTATCCTTCATGTTAAACATCTCGTACTCTTTTCACAGCATATCAATCCTTATTTTTTTTGACCTGTTTAGTGCCTTCGTGTGTAACCTCGAGTTTCTCCCAGATTTTTTTGGCTGTCTTGCATCTAGACACCTTTCGATCCTCTTCAAAACTAATAGCACAGTGAAGAAGGTTGACGGCTTTAGCATTCATTTCCACTTTCTTCTTGTCGTCGTCATTCCATTCAATTTCTTTTTTTGGAGTCACCACTCCATCAGCGCTTATTTTTGTTGGAATTTTGGGGCCGCTTACAATAATCTTCCATATGTTGTAGTCAATGGATTGGATGAAGATCTGCATCCTCTCTTTCTAGTAGGCATAGTTCTTCCCGTTGAAGAAGGGAGGCTTGTTATTTGACTGGCCTTCAGTTAGAGTATAGGCAACTGTGGTTGTGCTCAAGTTGTTTGCCATTGGACCTTTGCTCTAAGCGATGAAGCTTGATTCTTGAGACCTTGGCTCTTGATACCAATTGAAAGTTGTAGAGGGCTTAGAGAACGGGAGTTGAATCTATGGCCTTCTTTTACTCTAATGAATTAAGCCTTTACTTGCAAACTTTTATTTTGAATTTGTTTGAACAGTGCAGTGGAAACTTTATGAAACAATTTCATTTTGTCTCATAAATATCAGAAAACAGAACTTAGAAGAAGTTAAGAAGAGTGACACAAGCATATATCTTGGTTCAGTTGCCTGGTACAATGCAAACTACATCCAGTCTCCACCATAACAGTGGTGGAATTTTCACTATAGTTAAAGTATTACATACACTAATTCCAAAGGATTGACACAATCCTTTCCCTCTCAAGTTCTAACCTAACTTGACTTGGTTATGCTAATACCTAACTTTTCACTCTAAGTGCTAACTCAACTTAGGAAGGGATACCTCATTGGTACAAGACACAAGACATTTGAAAGAACCTAAAGAAATCTGAAATCACTCTAGGCTTTTCACTCAAGTGTATCATTCAGTCGTTTGTCATTCTATGACTTTTTCTTAAGCTCTCTCTTTCATCCTTTTACCTCTCAAGAAATTACAGAAAGATATACATTGAAAAATAAAATTATAATCTGTAAAATATGAAGGAGATTGATTGCTTCAACATCCTCTGTTGTCATAAGATGAACCGGATTGTGCTAACACTGATTAAGTTCTTCACATTGGAGGAATGCTTCTTTCTCTAGAAAACACTGTCCAACATGTTGAACTCTTCCCAGATTAGCTTCTCAGAACAAAAACTCAAAACTCTGGTTCTCTCTCTGTACCTTCAGTAGGATGAAAAATTTTCTTTTGTATTTCCTTGCATGTTGCTGAGTTGCTCTCTTCCAAGTCAACTCCTCGAGCTGTGTGTTTCACCAACTTACTATTTCACTTTTTTTAATTAATCCCTAAATTAGGAATTTTGAATCTGATCCCTTTTGCTTGACCGAAAGCCTCAGGTAAGCAGAGAAAAAGTTGTTCAATGATAAATCTAGATCTGAACCCGTGAGCTACAACTTTGTCCCCAAGAAACAATTTTGGCCTTTGATTCACAGCAGTGATTATCAGAAATTACTTTCTCCATTTATCCCAAATTGGAGTAGTAGAGAGTTGGAGAAGAGATGAAGAAAGTAAATTGCATGCAAATAGAAATAAATCACCTTTAACTTCTGACTTAGCTTGAAATGGTTTGATTTTGGTGATTAGACCTTTGCCTTTTGGATTAAGCTTTCTCTTTCTTTCTTCTGTAGTGAATGAATGGGGAATGAAGCTCTTTCTCTCTCTCTCTCTCTTAGTCTGACCGAAGAAAAAAGTGAACGTTAGCTTTGGAGTGTACTGACTTGAAGGGATCAACTTGGGTGAGTAATTCGGGCTTGGGTTTTGTTCACTTACCTCTCAGCCCATGTAATTTCTTTGGCATTTCTTATTTTGGCTTTTGTTTGTAAATGTTGCCAATAATAGTAGATTCTTTTTCTTGTTCCATTTTTGGGCTGCTGCTATGTTTATATTTTTGGCCTGCATCACTTAATCAAAACTGATCAAAACTAATTGAGTAGTTAACCCAGTAAAAATAATGTTTGTAATCATCAATTGAAATTAATTGTTTACTAAACTCAACTACATGAAATACAGATACTTGTATTTTTTCCATATGTAGAGTTTATTATAGAGTGTAAATTAGTAAATAAAAATAAAGTTACTTGCGTGTAAATGTAGTCATGGATCATGATCATGGTATATCTATTGTCTCCAAGTTGATAAAAATCAACTTTTGATTTAGAGAACATACAATAATGCACGTAGGGTATTACGAACACTCAGCTAAGAGCCCAAGTTCAAGAACTAAGAGGGTTTAGTAACGTGCGAGAAGAGCCCAAGAGATTGAGGAAGCTACCAGGGTGGTCTCGAGAGTACCATATGGGATAGGATGTGTTGTAGGAAATTGTATGAGCACATGAGAAAGAAGCTTGTTACGTAGTTAGTTAGGCATGGAAGTGTTAAATAGAAGGATAGTGGAATAGAAGAATAATGCATATGAAAGAATTGTGATAGAGAGGAGTGTTTTCTCACTCCAATAGGGACTTTTATATTCATATATTACCTTCACACTTTCTACACAAATAATACACACTATACATTCTTCATTCATGATATACTCTCTCAGCATAATTGTTGTTGTGCTGTTGTGCATTTAGCTATTTTCTGCAAGTGTGCTATCAATTGGTACTTTCATTGAGAGGTGCTGACAGAGATGACAGACGGAACTCGAATGACCAGCTTGTAGGAGCTCACACTATCCAACAAGCATGAGGAGACTACGCTCCAAAGGGGACTGGTTGAAGCAAACAAGCGTATTGCTGACAATCAGTTACAACTGTCCGTCATGGATACATCGTTGAAGATGATCCATAAGATGTTACGAGAGAATATGAAGATGAAAGCCAAGATGGGAAACTCGAGCCATGGCACTAATAACGTGGATGACATTGGCTCTGGCGCAGGGTCGTTCGGTGGCAGACCCGATTCTCAATGGCCCATAGGTGTGAAGATGAAGATGGTTGATCTACCCTTGTTCAAAGGCAAAAGGGTGGAGGACTGGGTTTTCAGGACGCGACAGTACTTCAAGACCTTCGATGTACTGCGAGAGCAACGAATCCGATCGAGTGCTCTTGTTTCACCTTGTCGGAGCCGCTTACACATGGTACAGATGCGACATCAATAACCACATCAATTATACTTGGGAGACTTGATGCGCGGCCCAAGGCGGGTTAGGAAATTGTTATCTCAAAATAAGGTTGACGTTGCGGGTATAGTCCCAACCCGACAATCGGCCGACATCAAAGTTTAGATATTCAACAATACCAAACAATAAAATTGAGATCAAGAGTAATTCAACCTCGGGTCATTCTCCCTAGGAATGCAATTGAAAGTGTTACACTTTTGGTTGTGGAAAAAAGGGAAGTGGTTTCCAATTCAAAGAACAAAAGATTAAAAAAACTTGAGAAATAAAAGAACTAAAGAATAATCAAAATTGGTAATTAATGCAAGTAAAAGGAGACAAGATCAAAACTAGTGAAAATACTATAAATGCATAAAAGAACCTTGACTTGGGAATGAGAATCTAAGGAATCCTATCATGGCCATAACCACAACTATGGTAATTATCATGAGTTAGTCTCGCTTAGTTAACACCAAACATCGAGGAGTAAGTCAAACAAGTATAATTGACCTTAATCCATAAGTCCTAACCAACTTACCCAAACTAGTTGATAAAAGGCTAGCGTTAATGGAAACAAGAGTCAACTAACTCCTCAAGAATTACCACTAAATATCGGACATTATGACTCTAGTATCCTAGGAACTCAACCCACAAGCCAAGGTGTGAAAATCTACTCAAGATCATCAAGTGGCATTTTCACAAACACTTGGTGGGCATAAAACCAAAACATGAGAACTTGCAAGAAAAAATAGGAAACTATAACCAACTACCAATAAAACCAAACATAAACAAGCAATCGAACATAAAGAGAGCATGAAATAGTAAATTCATCAATCAAAACTTTAAGAAACCCAAAATTGCGAATATAAATAAAATAATTTAAACCAAAAGAAAATGAAAGTAAAAGTGCTTTAATTAAAGAGAAAATTGAGAGTACATACAATTAAAGAAGCAAAATCCAAAATCAAAGCTTGCTATAAAATGCTACAATGGAAATTGATAAACCCTAATTAAAACCCTAAGAGAGCAATGCTATACTACTCCGACTCCTACTCCTAATTATGTTCTAAAAACTATCTAAGTGAGCTCCCTTGATATGTGTTGAATTCCCCTTGATATAGCATCAAAATTCAGCCTTCAAGCCTTCCAAAATGGGCAAGAGGCCTCAGAAATCGCGAAGCACGTGTTTCATTAATGAAACCACGTGCAGGGACCTGTGCGTATGCACAGGTGCTTGTGCGCAAGCACACTTCGCTGTGTGTGCTTTTCCTTGTTTTCTTCATGTGTTCTCCCTTCTACATGCTTTCTTCTACTTTTGCCTAGCCAATCTTGTCTAAATGACCTGAAATCACCCACAAAACATATCACGGCATCGAATGGCAATAAAGTAGAATTAAATTGTTCAATTTAAGCACAAAATTGTATGTTTTCACATTTAGAATCAAATTAGGGAGAAATCACAAAAGTATGCTATTTTGGTGTATAAGTGTGAGTTCATGTGCTAGAATCCATCTAAAATGAGTCAAAATATATCATCAAATATGGACTCATCAATTCTCCCACACTTAAACAATAGCATGTCCTCATGCTAAACTAACAAGGAAAATAATCAAAAGGGGTAATCAACTTATTAAATGCAACTATCTATATGCATGCAACTATATATATATATATATATATATATATATATATATATAGTTTCCTATGAAGTTGGTGAAAACAAACAATCAAGTTCCCAAGTAAAAGTATGCACAAATAGGGCTAAGCAAGGCAATAATCCAATGCAAGCAAAATCTAGAGAATTGATTCAAGGCATCAAAATGAAGCAACTTGCAAGAATTCATAATAAAAAGTGTGGAAACATAGAATTGAGTAATTGAACCCTCACTATGTGTGTATACACTCTAATCACTCGGTGTCTAGGGTTTAATCACTCAAATCTCTTCCTACTCATGCTTTCAAGGATTTGCTCTTCATCTAACAATCAACAAACAAGTGATGCATGAATGCAATTATCATGAGGACTTCATATGGTTGTAATGGGATTAGGGTTAAGGTAGGATAGATATGGCTAAGTGGACTAGAATGATTGAATCCTTGATTAGTTTAAGTATCCAACTCAACCTTTATCAATCCAATAACAAAAATATGACTCCTAACTTCCCATCATTTCTTTTTCACCAACACTCATGTATGCTTTATCATTTACATCACATATGCATTTTTTTATTCATCTCTTTTCTCTTTGGGGTAACTTTCATCCCCTTTTTAAGATGATTATTATTATTATTATTATTATTATTATTATTATTATTATTATTATTATTATTATTATTATTATTATTATTATTATTATTATTATTATTTTAGAGTAAAATAAATGCATATGGTTTAGTAGTTCATACATGAGTGCTCCCATTTTCCAAAATCTTCAATGAAATACCCAAAACAAACACTTTCATTAATTACCAATGTTTTTCAAAATTCCCCCACACTTAAATGAAACAAACTTCTCAACCTAAGCTAATCAAGGATACAATCCAAGGTAAATCATGGTTTTCCACTTAAGGTTGTAATGTGCTAATATCAAGAACGATGGGGTAAATAAAGCTCAAATGGGTTTAATAATGGTAAATGAAAAAGGTAGGCTATATGGGTAAAGTGAGCTTTTAACAAAGATGGCCTCAATCATGCTCAATGCAATTCAAAACATCAATCCTTGGAAATAAAGAATTAAGCAAAACCAAGATTACAATCATAGAAGAGATATAACACAATGAACAAAGTTAGTGGTTAAAATGTGTAACCACTTAATATAGCTCAAAACTCACAAGGTATTTGTTCTTTCCTCTTCTATGTTCCATAAAAATTCATTCAAGCAAGTTTGAAAACAATTTTTCAAATCAATTCAATAGAATGCCCTATAAGGCTATAACCAAATTCTTGGAAAATTCTTGTTGTTTTTCACCAAAATTATTTCCTATATGTATGTATGTTGTGATGGATGCACATTTTTCAAAATTTTCTAGTTCTTTTCTAATTTTCAACAAGCAAAAATTAACATGAACAATTAGGATAAAAATAAACTAAGCATATGGTATTCACATCATCCAATCACAATCCATATCTATACTATATACCAAGCAAAATAAAATGCAATATATCTATATACCAAAAGGAAAGTGCAATATTAAATATAACTAGAAACAACTAATATATATATATATATATATATACCAAAATGTAGCAAAAGATAAAGTACTATAAATATCTACAAAAGCATAATAGAACTGAAATAAACTAAATAAAAAGTGTTCAAGAGAGAATGTTTACACCCAAAAATCGTAGATCCTCTCCCAAACTTAGATGATGCATGGTCCTCCGTGCCAGAAACAGACCGGGAGTGATCAACTCTGCTAAGCTCCACCGGCTGGCGGTGGTGAGTGGTGATGACGCTGGTACACAATGATGGCGCGGGAAGTCTCTGTGGTGGTCTCAACTGTCGGCTCCTCAACTCTCTGGCTAGCTTCAGCTACTGGCTCTTCCAGTGCCGCCTGATGAGCGGATAATTTATACGCTTTTTGGCATTATTTTTAATATGTTTTTAGTAGAATCTAGTTACTTTTAGGGATGTTTTCATTAGTTTTTATGTTAAATTTACATTTCTGGACTTTACTATGAGTTTGTGTGTTTTTCTGTGATTTCAAGTATTTTCTGGCTGAAATTGAGGGACTTGAGCAAAAATCAGATTCAGAGGTTGAAGAAGGATTGTTGATGCTGTTGGATTCTGACCTCCCTGCACTCAAAGTGGATTTTCTGGAGCTACAGAACTCAAAATGGCGCGCTTCCAATTGCGTTGGAAAGTAGACATCCAGGGCTTTCCAGCAATGTATAATAATTCATACTTTGATCGAGTTTAAATGACGTAAAAGGGCATTGAACTCCAGTTCTACGCTGCTGTCTGGAGTTAAACACCAGAAACACGTCACAAACCAGAGTTGAACGCCAGAAATATGTTACAACCTGGCGTTCAACTCCAGAAAGAGCCTCTACACGTGTAACATTCAAGCTCAGCCCAAGCACACACCAAGTGGGCCCCGGAAGTGGATTTATGCATCAATTACTTACTTCTGTAAACCCTAGTAGCTAGTTTAGTATAAATAGGACTTTTTAATATTTTATTAGACATCTTATGATCTTTGGATCATCTTTTGATCATTTTTAGATCTCTAGACCTCCATGGGAGGCTGGCCACTCGGCCATGCTTACCCTCTATTTACTTATGTATTTTCATACGGTAGAGTTTCTGCACTCCATAGATTAAGGTGTGGAGCTCTGCTGTTCCTCAATGATTAATGCAAAGTACTACTGTTTTTCTATTCAATTCAAATTATTCCGCTTCTAAGATATTCATTTGAACTTCAACCTGAATGTGATGAACGTGACAATCATCATCATTCCCCCACGAATGCGTGCCTGACAACCACTTCCGTTCCACCTTAGATTGAATGAGTATCTCTCGGATCTCTTAATCAGAATCTTCGTGGTATAAGCTAGATTGATGGCGGCATTCATGAGAGTCCGGAAAGTCTAAACCTTGTCTGTGGTATTCCGAGTAGGACTCTGGGATTGAATGACTGTGACGAACTTCAAACTCGCGAGTGCTGGGCGTAGTGACAGACGCAAAAGGAGGGTGAATCCTATTCCAGTATGATCGAGAACCTCAGATGATTAGCCGTGCTGTGACAGAGCATTTGGACCATTTTCACAAGAGGATGGGATGCAGCCATTGACAAGGGTGATGCCTCCAGACGATTAGCCATGCAGTGACAGCGCATCGGACTATTTTCCAGAGAGGATTAAAAGTAGCCATTGACAACGGTGATGTCCTTACATAAAGCCAGCCATGGAAAGGAGTAAGACTGATTGGATGAAGACAGCAGGAAAGCAGAGGTTCAGAGGAACGAAAGCATCTCTATACACTTATCTAAAATTTTCACCAATGATATACATAAGTGTTTCTATCCTTGTTTTCTATCTATTTATTATTTATGTTCGAAAACTCCATAACTATTTTATATCCGCCTGACTGAGATTTACAAGGTGACCATAGCTTGCTTCATACCAACAATCTCCGTGGGATCGACCCTTACTCACGTAAGGTTTATTACTTGGACGACCCAGTGCACTTGCTGGTTAGTTGTATCGAAGTTGTGAATGAAAAACAATTTATTAAGACGTGCGTACAGAGTTTTTGGCGCCGTTGCCTGAGATCACAATTTCGTGCACCATCACCTCCTCAGTGTCAGGCTCGGGCTCTGGTGTATTCGAAGGAGGTGGCCCGGGGTCTCTACCCTCAAACTTTGCCACAATCTACTGGAAGCGGCGAGCGTTGCGGCACTCGAAATGGTGGAGGGTCTCAAGGATCTCCCGACCCAGCTCATATAGTGTCTGAAGTTGGGGTGTAGGCACAGGAGGTGCAGGAGGTGCTGAAGGCTCTGCTGATGCTGATGCTGATGTTGGCTCAGAGGTCTTCCTCTTCTTCTACAGCGGTCTGTCATACTCGCCGTAAGGTAGGAATGGCTGGGTACTCTAAAGGACAGACGTCCGGTCTGTCGGCGTCTCTCCACTCCAGACAAAGCAACTAGTCTGGTGATCATCGAAGGGAAGGAAATGTTGTACTTCTGCTGTTGGGTCACCTTCCACATCGAGTCTCTGATAAGGGAAAGAACAAAGATCCTCTTCCCCTCTAGAATAGCCCATAGGAGAACGGCCACACGGACGCGAATGTGGGTGGCATGCATGCTTGGCAGAATGTAGTCGACAATGATTTGCTGCCAGATTCTCGCCTCAGAATTTATGTCGGTGCACGCGATGCTCTGTGGAACTGCATTCTCTCTTCTACTGTACTCCCATTTGGCCTCAGGAATGCCAATCTTCTTCAGAACCACGTCCAATGACAGCTTGCCCATTGTCAATTCCTTCACTATCTGAGGGTAAGCATCGGGCCGGAGGAATAAGGAATCTGTAAGAGGGCCTCTAAGGCATGATCAGAGGTGTCCAGTGTGACACCTCTCAGAAAAATAGTTGGTGCATCCCTCTTAAGCAGATTTCTATAGAATTCTTTGACCTGGTGTTCATTGATTTCCACCGGGTCGAATCCTACGAACTTCCACTGGTAAAAATTTAGTTTGTCAAGAATTTGATCCGCATATTTCTCTGGTAAGTTCAGCTTCCTCTCGTAGTGAAAGACTTTCCCTTCCACTTTCTTGTATTGTTCTTGGGCTACCGCATTGATGATCGTATCCGGTTGGGTACTCTGAGGCATAGGAGGAGAAGGAGCCAAAGGGTTGGCTTTCTCCTTTCCTTTTCGACGCATCCTGAAAAAGACAAAAATAGAATACAACTCAGGAGAAACAGATGAAAATCACAGAAACACAGAGGAAATAATCAAATAATGCAAATTAGAGCCAATAAGATAAACAAACACTCAATTGAGAAAAAACATGTATAAATTAGCCAATATGCTAAAAAAGAACCGTATTTTCCTACAATCAAGCAACCTAAGTAGCATAAAAGAGAATGAACAACAATTGAAGGACATATATGACTTAGGTGTACAGTGGAAGTGAATTGAATTGAGAGGAATTGATTATTGCAATGTTGCATTTGAATTGAAAAGATTAGCAAAAATTGGCACAAAAGGAAATAATCAATTTGACAATTGAAGCACTTGCCTATTCACGAGAAAAAAAATGGCAAAATGATCATGTATCCATACCCTTGTTCCAAAAGCAACACTTGATCAAAATCAGAGTGCATTTCTCAAAAAGATTTGTAAGGAACAAGTTATTGTACATGATCATTGATGTTAAAGAACACATGAGTAAGCATTTAGTCAATTCACTCAACAAACACTATATGTATTGCTGCCAATTTCACCAAACAGATTTCAAAATTTGTAAGTTTAAAGCTAGTTTGGTGTTTAAGCAAAAAGAGATGAGCAGTAAGTACATAACTCAGCAAATTACCAGGCTAAAGGAAAATGCAAAGCTAATGTTAACACCAAACAGAATAATCACAACTGCGTATTTCAAGTTCAGATTGATGTTTAAGCATAAATAACACAAGGTGCATAAACAAACTCAAGCTCAGTCCTCATCCAAAACTGACATAAAACTACACAAGTATAAATAACAATGCATAATGGGAAGAAAATTCAAAACTATGCTGATCAGACACAGAAATTGAATAAAAAATCCATTCAGGCATTACATTAAGCATGTTATGTGCATCAGTAAAAAACAGCATTCACAGTACAATCATAGCAGCATTCTAGCAACTCAGAAAATTCATGAATAATTAGCCGACATCAACATTCAATCCAAAAAACAGAAATCATCTAATCTAATGCCTCCTAATTACTAAAATAGAAATTAAAAGCAGTGAAAATAAAGGAAACAAAGCAGAAATAGGGGGAAACATGTGAAAATCCTAGTTACAGGGAAGGAAAATGGAACCTTCGTTGACGGGAAGAAGAAGAAATGGGGAGGCGAGGGTGGTGGCGGATTGATGTCGCGGTGGCACAGAAGCTCGCCACCGCTAGTGGTTGGTCGCCGGACTGGAGGCGCGACTGGGGTTGGCTGGTACAGCAGGGTGCAGCGCAGAGACAGGAAATGGAGGAATGTGGGAGAAGGAAAGGGAAGAAGGAAGAGAGAGGGGCGACGGTGGTGTGGTCGCCGATGGTGATGTTTAGGGTGGACGGAGGTGGTGGTTGGGTGACGGTGGCTGTTGGGTGTAATGGTGGTTCAGAGAAAGAAGAGAAGAGAAAAGGGTGAAAGGGGTTTTGTGAAGCGTGACAGTCTCCTTTTTGAATTAATGTTCGAAAAGTGACCTGTGCGTACGCACAAGGTCGTGTGCGGACGCACAGAAGAGAGAAATGAGGGGTGTGTGCGCGCACAACAGCGTGCGGGCGCTGCAAATAGAAGGGACATCGCCACCTCTATGGACGCACAAGGGGTTGTGCGCGCGCACAGAGGAAAAAAAGGGTTGCGTTCACAAGCACAAGTGGTGCGTGCGCTGCGACCAAAAGGGTTGGCAAAGGCTGTGCGTGCGCTGAGAGCTATACGCATGCACAGGTGGCTTTCTCCCTTTTTTTTTCAGAACAGGTTGAAGTGTGCGTACACACGCAATGTGTGCGGCCGCACAGGGATAAAAGAAGGAAGTGTTCACACGCACAAGCTGTGCACGTGCTGTGAACAGAGAGAGTGTTTAGGAGTGTGCGTGCGCACATTGCTGTGCGTACGCACAGGGACTGAAAAACAGGGGAACTGTGCGCGCGCACAAGGCTGTGCGTATGCATAGGTCTCTGTTCCTGAAACAAAAATTATGCCTCTAAGGCATCAAACTTGACATCCAAAACAGGTTTTCAAGTCCCAAAACACCATAAAACTCCAAAAACACATTATTCCACTAAGATTACTTAACAATCATCAAAATAAAACTAACCAACAAAGCAAAACAACCAATTATTCATGAAAAAAAAGCTAAAGGAGAGAAAGTTAGAAGGATATTACCATGGTGGGGTGTCTCCCAACTAGCACTTTGGTTTAAAGTCCTCAAGTTGGACTTTTGAGGAGATCCTTGTTAAGGTGGCTTGTGTTTCCAATCTTCCTTGAATCTCCAACCCAGTTTGCTCATGATTTGACCTCCGGGGTCCCAAATGAATTGCATCAAACTCTTAAGAAACTTCAAACTAGCAACTAGGGTCCATGAGTGTTGACTTTTGAAATTGATGTCCGGATCCCATATTCTAGTCTCTTCATCTTCTTTTTTATCTTCATTGTTGCACTTAGATGAACTTTGTCTTGAATCACCATCGACACACTTGTATGCTCCCCAGAATCAACAAAATTGACTTTTGCACCATAATTAAGCTCCAAATGTTGAATTGGCTTCCTTGATGAATTTCCTATATTTTTGCCAATCAACATTCTTCTCTCCGCCATCCACTACTCCAAGAAGGGTGTGAAGTTGATAATCCGTCTCTAAGAGGGCATATTGATGTGGGCCTAGAAATCTCGTTGGAGAAATCTTCACCCACTCAATTCGTTCTTGCACAATTATCTTCACTTCTTGGTAGCTAGAGTCTTCCTCAACTTCCTTTAAATCTTCTTCATCATAACTCAAGTCAAAGATTGGAGGTCGTGTGAAGTCCACATCAACGTCTCCTTCAAATTTAAGCAAGGGGGGCTCATGAAAGTTATTGAAGGGATTAACCAAGTTGGACAAAAAATCTTGAGTGATGGAATCCTCTTGATCAATTTTCACCAATTCTTCAAGTGCCTCTTCTTGTACTTCATGTTGTAACTTGGTATCTTCTTCTTGATTTTGCAATTCTTCGTTCACTCCACACTATGCACTTGAGCTTGGTTCTTCACATTCAACCATAAAAGCCTCTTGAGTGTGGGTTGAGCGCAAGGAAGCTAATCGGTCAAGAGTTTCTGCCAAGGTAGATATGACTTACTCTTGTTTCTTCCGGAACTCTTGTTGTTCTTGAATGAGCACGAAAAATGCTTCTTGTGTGGCTTGATCCATACATGAAGATGAAAATTTAGGTGATGAAGGTTGATAATCGAACTCATGAGGATAAGGATCTTGGTTTGGTATGTAGTGAGGTGATGGTGTATAAAATTGGTGACTAGAAATGTAAGTATTTAGGTTCCATGGGGGTAACTTGTGGTAATTGTGTGGAAAAGTCATGAAGAAAGTATAAACAAAACTTAGTAATGAAAACAAACAAACAACCAAAAAGTGTTATTTACACTATGGACATATTTACAACAACCTCAAACTAGCACTCAATTGCATCCTCGGCAACGGCGCCAAAAACTTGATGCGCAGCCCAAGGCGGGTTAGGAAATTGTTATCTCAAAATAAGGTTGACGTTGCGAGTATAGTCCCAACCCGACAATCGACCTACATCAAAGTTTCGATATTCAACAATACCAAACAATAAAACCGAGATCAAGAGTAATTCAACCTCGGGTCGTTCTCCCTAGGATTGCAATTGAAAGTGTTACGCTTTCAGTTGTGGGAAAAAGGGAAGTGGTTTTTAAATCAAAGAACAAAAGATTAAAAGAATTTGAGAAATAAAAGAACTAAGAAATAATCAAAATTGGTAATTAATGCAAGTAAAAGGAGACAAGATCAAAACTAGTGAAAATACTATAATTGCATAAAAGAACCTTGACTTGGGAATGAGAATCTAAGGAATCCTATCATGGGCATAACCACAACTATGGTAATTATCATGAGTTAGTCTCGCTTAATTAACCCCAAACATCAAGGAATAAGTCAAACAAGTATAATTGACCTTAATCCATAAGTCCTAACCAACTTACCCAAACTAGTTGATAAAAGGCTAGCTTTAATGGAAACAAGAGTCAACTAACTCCTCAAGAATTACCACTAAATGTCGGACATTATGACTCTAGTATCCTAGGAACTCAACCCACAAGCCAAGGTGTGAAAATCTACTCAAGATCACCAAGTGGAATTTTCACAAACACTTGGTGGGTATAAAACCAAAACATGAGAACTTGCAAGGAAAAATAGAAAACTATAACCAACTACCAACAAAACCAAACATAAACAAGCAATCAAACATAAAGAAAGCATGAAATAGTAAATTCATCAATCAAAACTTCAAGAAACTCAAAATTGCGAATATAAACAAAGTAACTTGAACCAAAAGGAAATGAAAGTAAAAGTGCTTTAATTAAAGAGGAAATTGAGGGTACTTACAATTAAAGAAGCAAAATCCAAAATCAAAGATTGCTATAAAATGCTATAATGAAAATTGATAAACCCTAATTAAAACCCTAAGAGAGCAATGCTATACTACTTCTACTCCTACTCCTAATTATGTTCTAAAAACTATCTAAGTGAGCTCCCTTGATATGTGTTGAATTCTCCTTGATATATCATCAAAATTCAGCCTTCAAGCCTTCCAAAATGGGCCAAGAGGCCTCAAAAATCACGAAGCACGTGTTTCATTAATGAAACCACGTGCAGGGACCTGTGCGTACGCACAGGTGCTTGTGCGCACGCACTCTTCGCTGTGTGTGCTTTTCCTTATTTTCTTCATGTGTTCTCCTTTCTACATGCTTTCTTCCACTTTTGCCTAGCCAATCTTGCCTAAATGACCTGAAATCACTCACAAAATATATCACGACATTGAATGGCAATAAAGTGGAATTAAATTGCTCAATTTAAGCACAAAATTGCATGTTTTCAAATTTAGAATCAAATTAGGAAGAAATCACAAAAGTATTCTATTTTGGTGTATAAGTGAGAGTTCATGTGCTAGAATCCATCCAAAATGAGTCAAAATATATCATCAAAGGACTCATCAAGATATTTTTTGACGCTCTATATCTCCGATTTGGTAAGAACTTATATTATGACCCTTGAATGTCTATTGAAAAGTTGAAGCAATCCGGCACGGTAGAGGAGTACCAAACCGAGTTTGAAGAGATGACTAACCGTGTATGTAGACTCAGCGAGGACTGAATTGTCTCGCTCTTTATTGTTGGGCTTAACGATACATCACTACAAGAATATGGTCAATTAGCTACCACAAAAATAGTCGTAAAATCATCGCTAATCTGACGCAAAATATAATTTGTGACAGATTAGCTACCGCCTAGAAACTAATGCTTTCCTCGCTAATTACAAGTCGCAGATTAGTGAGGCAAACATAATAGTCGCTAATTCATCGGAAAGTTTTTTAGCTACCGAATAGATAATCGCAAATCTATCACTAAAGTAAAAGCTAATTCAATAGAAAAAATAGACCAAAAGGTAGTCGCTAATTAGCGACAAACTCTACTGTAGCAGAATCATCCCTAAATCCAAGCTAATTTCATAGATAAAATAAAATGCTTAGTTGACGCTAATTAGCAAGGTATTTTTTCGAACCTAATTTGTCGCAAGTTATCCGCTAATATAATCACAAATTTGTCACATTTTGTAACAAATCTATAGCTAATCTTTGAAAATCCTTAATCAAATTTGTAAGAATTTTGTCGCTAAACTAAAGCTATTCTAAATGAGAAAGTAGAGTTTTGAAGTAATCGCTAATTTGCTAGGAAATAATATGTAGTAAATTAGTTGCAATACTATCACAAATATCATTGCAAATTCCTTTTAAACTAGCAACAAATCGATAGTTATCTCATAAATGTTTCAGTCGCAATAGAATCTTTAATTTGTCACCATCATCAAAAGCGAATATGTCGTTATACTAAGGTAAACAGTATTTTTTTATTTTAGTAATTGAACTAAAGATTATAACGCATACAAATAAAATTAGTTCATTAAAATTATACATGTTTAAAAAAGTTTAAACCATGTTTAAAGAAATTAGGTATTGAAACATACCCTAATAATAACTAAGCCTTTGAGTTTAATCAAATGCTATTCTATCTATTCTATAACTCTAAAAAACATGACTAAATTAATAAACTAACAAAGTTACAATATCATATAAAAGTAAATATTCACTCACTTCTTTAGAGATGTTTGAATCTGGTAGCAAAAATGTGATCCTACTTTTATAAAATTCATTATATATTACACATCTCATTCCTCGTTGCACATTGAAAATTTAAAAAAAATGAAAAAAACAAACACCTAAGACTTGGCATATCAATTGTACAAAGAACATGTCCACCAGTTTCACCTTCAGTTTTACCAATATTATCACTTATACTGTAATCAAAAACCAAAAACAAAACATTAATATATTACTTAGTCAACAACAAATTAAACGCAAAAAATAGCAGCCATCAGAACAGCAATGAAGATAAAAAAATTAAAATCAAGAACAAAAATAATATAACCAATAAATTAAAATCAATAACAATTAACAAATTTAAAATAAAAATAACAATAGCAGCAACCAACAGTGAAGAACAACAAATTAAAAATCAACAAAAAATTAGCAACAGTGAAGAATAACAAATTAAGAACAGAAAATCAAGAACAAAAAACAAAAGCAAGAAGCCATGAAAAACAAATAAATAGCAGTGCAGAACAAACCATAGCAAGAACAGAGAAATGCAAGAATAAAACAAATCAAGAACCAAAAAACAATAGCAAAAAATGCCATGAAAAATAAAAAATAGTAAAGGTATATATATATATATATTTTAGCCACCCAAAAAATAATATTAGCCACCAAAAAAATATTTTTAAATAATACAAAATGAGGACAGTAAACAATACAAAACACATGCATATATGCAACAACATGATGAAAAAAATAAGGAAGAAGTGTTGAGATACCTGAACAACCGAAACTAATAACATTGAAATTTCACTAAGTGATGGAGGAGTAGCTAACTTTGAATTTGGGTTGGTAGAATAAGCTAAAGGAGATGCCGAGAGAACTGTCAACACCTGAAATGAAAGACATGTTTAAAAAGAAACAAAAAGAGAACTAAACACATTTGCATGAAGGAACCAACTTCATATTATAACTGGTTCAAGACTAATGATAACAATCACAATACAAGATTATAAGGGGAAAAGAAAAGAAAATACCAGGCTATTAGAAAGGTTTAATGAATAGCCAATCTCCTAAAAAGTACTGGAGCGGTGGAGACTGTTGCATGGAACAAAAGGATCAGAAATTAACAGCATACAACAATATGTTAAATTGTTAATGCCTTGAACAAAGTTGGCATAATGCGGCTAACATTTAAGTTTAAAATGCACTTGCCTTGATTTTCTCGCTTCCCAAAATCACATTAAACTTTATAAAATCGTCGCTAACAATAAAGCAGATATATAATATATTTGTACTACTAATAAGACAAATAAAAATGCAGCAGGCACTAAAAAATATGTGAAATCTTTAATAAATTTCATTTTTATATAGACAAATATTTCATGTCTAACTATATATAATATAGTTTCCATGTTTTGTTAGTTATGTTCTATCTATGTCCCTAATTGTATAGCTAAAATATTAGGCAAAATAAACATGGAAGTGGCTGCAGGTATATGTTTGAGTATATATATATATATATATATATATATATATATATATATATTGAAGCACCTCCGGCGCTAAACGCTTTCCCTGGCATTTAGCGCCCCAAGGGGGTGCCAGAACTATGTGAAACACCCAAAGCTTGCTTCCTCTCTGGCGCTAAATGCCCTCTTTTGTGTTTAGCGCCCCCAGCACGTCCTCTCCAAGGTGTTCTATTTTTCTGTTGCAGCTCTCCTGACCCTGTTCTAAGTACTGTATATAATAACAGACATTATAAAATCTAGGAAAACTATGAAAATCAATGACAAATAAAAATAGCCAAAAGAAAACTCAAACTAAAAGAAAACTTAATTCAAAACAGAATAAAACTAAAGGATACTTATAGTTGGGTTGCCTCCCTACAAGCGCTTCTTTTCCGTCACTAGCTTGATGGGCAGTTCGTCTAAGGAGGAGGATCATAGGGGCTTAGATCTTCATCCCTCATTGTAAACTTCTTTCATGTGCTCTCATGAATTATCTCAACATGCTTCAGAGACAAGATCCTGTTCACAATGTGAGGTATGACTGGGTATGTCCTCAGTAGGAATCTTCTTATTCCTCTAGCCCTTGGGTACTTTCTTCTTGGGGCCTCCTTCATCTTTGGTGGGTGGTGAATGCCCAACACCAAATTTAAGTTTGATGTCAGGGGGAACTGTATGGCTTTCCACCAAGTGAGAAGGCTTAGGCATTGAACTCTGCATGCCAATACCTCCTTTGTCAGGGAGTGGTGGGGGTTTGAAAATCTTGAAGACCAAATAGTCTTCCCATAGCCTCAGAACTAACTCTCCTCTCTCAACATCAATCAGGGCTTTGCCTGTGGCTAGGAATGGCCTTCCTAGGATGATGGAATCATCTGTATTCTTTTCCGTATCTAGTATCACAAAGTCTGCAGGGAGGTAAAGATCTTCAACCTTTACTTGAACATTCTCTACCAATCCATATGCCTGCTTCTGGGACTTGTCTGCCATCTCCAAAGCTATCCTTGTAGGTTGTGCCTCTTGGATCCCCAGCTTCTTCATCACAGAAAGAGGCATAAGATTTATGCTTGAACCCAGATAACACAATGCCTTCTCAAATGTAATAATCCCAATGGTACAGTGAATCAGGAAGCTTCCGGGGTCTGGCATCTTCTTGGGTAGCTTCTTTTGCACCAGTGCACTACACTTCTTGGTCAAGACCACGGTTCATCTCCCCTCAAGAACTTCTTTTTAGAGAGTAGGCTTTTCATATAGGCCATATAGGGAGGCATCTTCTCCAACACCTCAGCAAAAGGAATATTGATCTGCAACTTTTTAAGGACTTCCAAAAATTGAGTCAACTGCTCATCCTTGGTCTCCTCTTGAAGCTTCTAAGGGTGTAGTACCCCAGGTTTCCTGTGCCCCCAATGGGGCGTGTAACAATGTACTTCTAGCCTGATCTTGAGCCTTTTCTTTGTTTAATTCCTTAGTAGCATGCATTTCTCTAACCAGCAAGTGCACTAGGTCGTCCATTCCTTGGTAACGGCGCCAAAAACTTTATACGCACGTTCATAATCTTAGTTCTTCTTCACAACTTCGCACAACTAACCAGCAAGTGCACTGGGTCGTCCAAGTAATAAACCTTACGCGAGTAAGGGTCGATCCCACGGAGATTGTCGGTATGAAGCAAGCTATGGTCATCTTGCAAATCTCAGTCAGGCATATTCAAATGGTTACAGAGTTTTAATAATTAAAAGATGAATAAAACGTAAAATAAAGATAGAGATACTTAGTTCCTTCTGAATCTCTGCTTTCCTATTGCTTTCATCCAATCCTTCATACTCCTTTCCATGGCAAGCTGTATGTTGGGCATCACCGTTGTCAATAGTTACATCCTGTCATCTCAGTGAAAATGGTCCAAAATGCACTGTCACCGCACGGCTAATCATCTGTCAGTTCTCGATCCTGCTGGAATAGGATTCAGTAATCCTTTTGCGTCTGTCACTACGCCCAGCACTCGTGAGTTTGAAGCTCGTCACAGCCATCCCTTCCCAGATCTTACTCGGAATACCACAGACAAAGTTTAGACTTTCCGGATCTCAAGAATGGCCGCCAATAATTCTAGCCTATACCACGAAGACTCTGATCGTAAATCAGGAGGCTAAGAGATATGCATTCTAGTTTGTTTTCGTGTAGAACAGAAGTGGTTGTCAGACATACGTTCATAAGTGAGAATGGTGATGAGCGTCACATAATCATCACATTCATCATGTTCTTGTGTGCGAATGAATATCTTAGAGAAGAAATAGGCTTGAGTTGAATAGAAAAATAATAGTACTTTGCATTAATTCATGAGGAACAGCAGAGCTCCACACCTTAATCTATGGTGTGTAAAAACTCTACCGTTGAAAATACATAAGTGAAAATAGTCTAGGCATGGCCGAATGGCCAGCCTCCATGATCTAAGAACCAAACGTCCAGAGATGATCCGAAGATTCCAAAAGATTCCAAATATTTAAAGATGTAAATACAATAGTAAAAGGTCCTATTTATACTAAACTAGTTACTAGGGTTTACAGAAATGAGTAAATGATGCAGAAATCCACTTTCGGGCCCACTTGGTGTGTTCTTAGGCTGAGCATTGAAACTTTCACGTGTAGAGGTCTTCCTTGGAGTTGAACGCCAGTTTGTAACTTGTTTCTGGCATTTAACTCTGCTTTGCAACTTGTTTCTGGCGTTTAACGCCAGAATAGGGCAGAAAGCTAGCGTTGAACGCCAGTTTTCATCGTCTAAACTCGAGCAAAGTATAGACTATTATATATTTCTGGAAAGCCTTGGATGTCTACTTTCCAACGCAATTGAGAGCACGCCATTTGAATTTCTGTAGCTCCAGAAAATCCATTTCGAGTGCAGGGAGGTCAGAATCCAACAGTATCTGCAGTCCTTCTTCAGCCTCTGAATCTGATTTTTGCTCAAGTCGCTCAATTTCAGCCAGAAATTACCTGAAATCACAAAAAAACACACAAACTCATAGTAAAGTCTAGAAATATGATTTTTATTTAAAAACTAATAAAAATATACTAAAAACTAATTAAATTATACTAAAAACTATGTAAAAACAATGCCAAAAAGCGTATAAATTCCAAAATATCAATGAAACTTAGCTCCAATCAGATGAGCGGGACTAGTAGCTTTTTGTCTCTTGAATAGTTTTGGCATCTCACTTTATCCATTGAAGTTCAGAATGATTGACATCTATAGGAACTTAGAATTTAGATAGTGTTATTGATTCTCCTAGTTCAGTATGTTGATTCTTGAACACAGCTACTTTATGAGTCTTGGCCGTGGCCCTAAGCACTCTGTCTTCCAGTATTACCACCGGATACACACATGCCACAGACACATAACTGGGTGAACCTTTTCAGATTGTGACTCAGCTTTGCTAAAGTCCCTAATTAGAGGTGTCCAGGGTTCTTAAGCACACTGCTTTTTTTTGCTTTGGACCTTGACTTTAACCGCTCAGTCTCAAGTTTTCACTTGACACCTTCACGCCACAAGCACATGGTTAGGAATAGCTTGGTTTAGCCGCTTAGGCCAGGATTTTATTCCTTTGGGCCCTCCTATCCACTGATGCTCAAAGCCTTGGATCCTTTCTATTACCCTTGCCTTTTGGTTTTAAGGGTTATTGGCTTTTTTCTCTTGCCTTTTGGTTTAAAGAGCTTTTGGCTTTTTCTGCTTGCTTTTTCTTTTTCTTTCTCTTTTTTTTTCACCATTTCTTTTCTTTTTTTTTCATAAGCTTTTGTATTCACTGCTTTTTCTTGCTTCAAGAATCAATTTTATGATTTTTCAGATTATCAATAACATTTCTCCTTTTCATCATTCTTTCAAGAGCCAACATATTTAACATTCATAAACAACAAATTCAAAAGATATATGCACTGTTCAAGCATTCACTCAGAAAACAAAAAGTATTATCACCACATCAAAATAATTAAACTAATTTCAAGGATGAATTCAAAATTATGTACTTCTTGTTCTTTTGTGATTAAAAGCATTTTTCATTTAAGGGAGGTGATGGATTCATAGGACATCCATAGCCTTAAGACATAGACACTTAAACACTGATGATTATATAGTAAAGACACAAACATAAATAAAACACAAAGCATAGTAAACGAAAAATAGGAAAATAAGAACAAGGAGATTAAGGAACGGGTCCACCTTAGTGAGGGTGGCATCTTCCTCTTCTTGAAGAACCAATGGTGCTCTTGAGCTCCTCTATGTCTCTTCCTTGTCTTTGTTGCTCCTCCCTCATAGCTCTTTGATCTTCTCTAATCTCTTGGAGGATGATGGAGTGCTCTTGGTGCTCCATCCTTAGTTGTCCCATGTTGGAACTTAATTCTCTTAGGTAGGTATTGATTTGCTTCCAATAGTTTTGTAGAGGAAAGTGTATCCCTTGAGGTATCTCAGGGATTTCATGGTGAGGAATTTTCTCATGCTCTTGTTGAGGTCCATGATCTCTTGTTTGCCCCATCCTCTTCTTAGTGATGGGCTTGTCCTCATCAATGAGGATATCTTCCTCTATGTCAATTCTAGCCAAATTGCAGAGGTGGCAAATGAGGTGAGGAAAGGCTAACCTTGCCAAAGTGGAAGACTTGTCAGCCACCTTGTAGAGTTCTTGAGGTATAATCTCATGAACTTCTACTTCCTCCCCAATCATGATACTATGGATCATGATCGCCCGGTCTACAGTAACTTCAGACCGGTTGCTAGTAGGAATAATTGAGCGTTGGATGAACTCCAACCATCCTCTAGCTACAGGCTTAAGGTCCGGTCTTCTTAATTGAACCGGCTTGCCTCTTGAGTCAACTTTCCATTGAGCTCCTTCCACACATATGTCCATGAGGACTTGGTCCAACCTTTGATCAAAGTTGACCCTTCTAGTTTAGGGGTGTGCGTTTTCTTGCATCATTGGCAAGTCGAACACCAACCTTACATTTTCCGGACTGAAATCTAAGTGTTTCCCCCGAACCATGGTGAGCCAATTCTTTGGATTCGGGTTCATACTTTGATCATGGTTCCTAGTGATCCATGTGTTTGCATAGAACTCTTGAACCATTAAGATCCCGACTTGTTAAATAGGATTAGAGATAACTTCTGATGAGCGGATAATTTATACGCTTTTTGGCATTGTTTTTAGTATGTTTTTAGTAGAATCTAGTTACTTTTAGGGATGTTTTCATTAGTTTTTATGTTAAATTCACATTTCTGGACTTTACTATGAGTTTGTGTGTTTTTCTGTGATTTCAGGTATTTTCTGGCTGAAATTGAGGGACTTGAGCAAAAATCAGATTCAGAGGTTGAAGAAGGACTGCTGATGCTGTTGGATTCTGACCTCCCTGCACTCAAAATGAATTTTCTGGGGCTACAGAACTCAAAATGGCGCTCTTCCAATTGCGTTGGAAAGTAGACATCCAGGGCTTTCCAGAAATATATAATAGTCCATACTTTGCCCAAGTTTAGATGACGCAAACTGGCGTTCAACGCCAGCTCTCTGCCCAATTCTGGCGTCCAGCGCCAGAAACAAGTTGCAAAGTGGAGTTCAACGCCCAAAATGGCACAAAAGCTGGCGTTCAACTCCAAGAATAACCTCTCCACGTGTAACATTCAAGCTCAGCCCAAGCACACACCAAGTGGGCCCCGAAAGTGGATTTATGCATCAATTACTTACTTCTGTAAACCCTAGTGACTAGTTTAGTATAAATAGAACTTTTTACTATTGTATTAAGCATCCTGGATTGTATTTTGATCCTGTGACCAAGTCTTGGTTACTCCGGTTCCCCTCTGGGGCCGAGACCAATAAACTCCATTATCACTTATGTATTTTCAACGGTAGAGTTTCTGCACTCCATAGATTAAGGTGTGGAGCTCTGCTGTTCCTCAAGGATTAATGCAAAGTACTACTGTTTTCTATTCAATTCATCTTATTTCGCTTCTAAGATATTCATTCACACTTCAACCTGAATGTGATGAACGTGACAATCATCATCATTCCCTATGAACGCGTGCCTGACAACCACTTCTGTTATACATTAGATTGAATGAGTATCTCTTAGATCTCTAAATCAGAATCTTCGTGGTATAAGCTAGATTGATGGCGGCATTCATGAGAGTCCGAAAAGTCTAAACCTTGTCCGTGGTATTCCGAGTAGGACTCTGGGATTGAATGACTGTGACAAACTCCAAACTCGCGAGTGCTGGGCGTAGTGACAGACGCAAAAGGATAGTAAATTCTATTCCAGTATGATCGAGAACCTCCAAGATGATTAGCCATGCAGTGACAACGCATCGGACCATTTTCACAGAGAGGAATAGGATGCAACCAACGACAAGGGTGATGCCTCCAGACGATTAGCCGTGCTGTGACAGAGCATTTGGTCCATTTTCCCGAGAGGATTGAAAGTAGCCATTGGCACCGGTGACATCCTTACATAAAGCCAGCCATAGAAAGGAGTAAGACGGATTGGATGAAGACAGCAGGAAAGCAGAGGTTCAGAGGAATGAATGCATCTCCATACGCTTATCTGAAATTCTCACCAATGATTTACATAAGTATTTCTATCCTTATTTTAGTATTAATTTCGAAAACTCCATAACTATTTTATATCCGCCTGACTGAGATTTACAAGGTGACCATAGCTTGCTTCATACCAACAATCTCCGTGGGATCGACCTTTACTCACGTAAGGTTTATTACTTGGACGACCCAGTGCACTTGCTGGTTAGTTATGCGAAGTTGTGAAGATATGTTTAGACCATGGTTCTGTGCATCCGTTTTTGGTGCCATCACCAGGGAATCAATTTCGAACAATAATTCACAACCTGAGTAACAATTTCGCATACCAAGTTTTTGGCGCCGTTGCTGGGGATTGTTCGAGTTTGGACAACTGACGGTTCATCTTGTTGCTCAGATTAGGTAATTTTTTTTTTGTTTTATTTTCAAAAAATTTTTCAAAAAAAAAAATCTTTCAAAAATTTCTCCTTTGTTTTCGAAAAAAAATTTTAAAATAAAAATGTTTTCAAAGATATATTTTTCTTCAGAATTTTTAAGAATGAATTCTAGTGTTTCATGAAGCATGTTGAAGCCTGGCTGGCTGTAAAGCCATGTCTAATTCCTCTGTAGGGCATGTTAGGCTTGTCATGTCTGAATTACATACTAAAGCTTGGCTGGCTATTAAGCCATGCCTGACCCTTTGATTGGAGCTTTAGACTAAAGAGCATAAGATTCCTGGAATTCATATTAAAAATTTTGGAATCCTTATTTTTCTTTTTCAAATAATTTTCGAAAAAAAAAATCCAAAAAAAAAAATCATAAAATCATAAAAATAAAAAATATTTCATGTTTCTTGTTTGAGTCTTGAGTCAAGTTGAAAGTTTGGTGTCAATTGCATGTTTTAAAAATTGCATAAAATTTTTGAAAAATTCATGCATTCATAGTGTTCTTCATGATCTTCATGTTGTTCTTGGTAAGTCTTCTTGTTTGATCTTGATATTTTAGTGTTTTGTGTCTTTTCTTGTTTTTCATATGCATTCTTGAAATCTTAGTGTCTAAACATGAAAGATTTCTAAGTTTGGTGTCTTGCATGTTTTCTTTGCATAAAAAAATTTTCAAAAATATGTTCTTGATGTTCATCATGTTCTTCATAGTGTTCTTGGTGTTCATCTTGACATTCATAGCATTCTTGCATGCATTCATTGTTTTGATCCAAAATTTTCATGCATTGAGTCTTTTTCATGTTTTTTCCCTCTCATCATTAAAAATTCAAAAATAAAAAAAATATCTTTCCCTTTTTCACTCATAAATTTCGAAAATTAGATTTGACTTTTTCAAAAATTTTTAAAATCTAGTTGTTTTTATGAGTCAAATCAAATTTTCAATTTAAAAATCTTATCTTTTTCAAAAATCAAATCTTTTTCATTTTTCTTAGTTATTTTCGAAAATTTTAAAAATATTTTTCAAAAATCTTTTTCTTATCTTTATCACCTAATTTTTGAAAATAACATCATCAATTAATATTTTGATTCAAAAATTTCAAGTTTGTTACTTACTTGTTAAGAAAGATTCAAACTTTAAGTTCTAGAATCATATCTTGTGATTTCTTGTGAATCAAGTCATTAATTGAGATTTTAAAAATCAAATCTTTTTCAAAAACTAATTTCTATCATATCTTTTCAAAAATATCTTCTTATCTTACCTTTTTCAAAAAAGTGATTGCAAAATATCTTTTCTAACCTCCTAACTTCTTATCTTTTCAAAATTTGTTTCAACTAACTAACTAACTTTTTGTTTGTTTCTTATTTTTTTCAAAATTACCTAACTAACTCTCTCTCTAATTTTCAAAAATATCCTCCCTCTTTTTCAAAATTTCTTTTTAATTAACTAATTATTTTAATTTTTGATTTTCTATTTTCGAAAATTACTAACCTTTTTCAAAAACTATTTTCGAAAATCACTAACTCTTTTTCAAAAATTATTTTCAAAATTTTTCCTCTCTCATCTCATTCTATTTATTTATTCATCTACTAACATATTCTCACCCTTGTGTTTCTTTCCTTACATTACATTCTTTATCCCCTTCCCTTCTTCCACTCACACAGGGATTTCTATACTGTGGTATAAAGGACCCCTATTATTATTATTATTATTATTATTATTTCTGTGCCCTCTTCTTTGTCATATGAGCAAGAGCAAGGACAAGAATATTCTTGTTGAAGCAGATCTAGAACCTGAAAGGACTCTGAAGAGGAAACTAAGAGAAGCTAAATTACAACAATCCAGAGAGAACCTTTCAGAAATTTTCGAACAGGAAGAGGAGACGGTAGCCGAAAATAATAATAATAATGTAAGGAGAATGCTTGGTGACTTTACCGCACCTAATTCCAATTTACATGGAAGAAGCATCTCCATTCCTACCATTTGAGCAAACAATTTTGAGCTGAAACCTCAGCTAGTCTCTCTGATGCAGCAGAACTACAAGTTTCATGGACTTCCATCTGAAGATCCTTTTCAGTTCTTAACTGAATTCTTGCAGATCTGTGATACTGTTAAGACTAATGGAGTAGATCCTGAAGTCTACAGGCTCATGCTTTTCCCTTTTGCTGTAAGAGACAGAGCTAGAATATGGTTGGACTCTCAACCCAAAGACAGCCTGAACTCTTGGGATAAGCTGGTCACGGCTTTCTTAGCCAAGTTCTTTCCTCCTCAAAAGCTGAGCAAGCTTAGAGCTGATGTTCAAACCTTCAGACAGAAAGAAGGTGAATCCCTCTATGAAGCTTGGGAAAGATACAAGCAGCTGACCAAAAAGTGTCCTTCTGACATGCTTTCAGAATGGACCATCCTGGATATATTCTATGATGGTTTATTTGAGCTATCAAAGATGTCATTGGATACTTCTGTAGGTGGATCCATTCACCTAAAGAAAATGCCTGCAGAAGCTCAAGAACTCATTGACATGGTTGCTAATAACCAGTTTATGTACACTTCTGAGAGGAATCCTGTGAGTAATGGGACGCCTATGAAGAAGGGAGTTCTTGAAATTGATACTCTGAATGCCATATTGGCTCAGAATAAAATATTGACTCAGCAAGTCAATATGATTTCTCAGAGTCTGAATGGAATGCAAGCTGCATCCAACAGTACTCAAGAGGCATCTTCTGAGGAAGAAGCTTATGATCCTGAGAACTCTGCAATAGCAGAGTTAAAATACATGGGTGAACCATATGGAAACACCTACAATCCATCATGGAGAAATCACCCAAATCTCTCATAGAAGGATCAAAAGCCTCAACAAGGCTTTAATAATGGTGGAAGAAACAGGTTTAGCAATAGCAAGCCTTTTCCATCATCCACTCAACAACAGACAGAGAATTCTGAGCAGAATCCATCTAGCTTAGCAAATTTAGTCTCTGATCTATCTAAGGCCACTGTAAGTTTCATGAATGAAACAAGGTCTTCCATTAGAAATTTGGAAGCACAAGTGGGCCAGCTGAGTAAAAGGATCACTGAAATCCCTCCTAGTACTCTCCCAAGCAATACAGAAGAGAATCCAAAAGGAGAGTGCAAGGCCATTAAATTAATTACCATGGCCGAACCCACAAGAGAGGAGAAGGACGTGAATCCCAAGGAGGAAGACCTCCTGGGACGTCCAGTGATCAATAAGGAGCTTTCCTCTGAGGAACCTAAGGAATCTGAGACTCATCTAGAGACCATAGAGATTCCATTGAACCTCCTTATGCCATTCATGAGCTCTGATGAGTATTCCTCTTCTGAAGAGAATAAGGATGTTACTGAAGAGCAAGCTGCCAAGTTACTTGGTGAAATCATGAAGCTAAATGCCAAATTATTTGGTATTGAAACTTGGGAAGATGAACCTCCCTTGTTCACCAATGAACTAAGTGATCTGGATCAACTGACATTGCCTCAGAAGAGACAGGATCCTGGAAAGTTCATAATACCTTGTACCATAGGCACCATGATCTTTAAGGCTCAGTGTGACCTTGGTTCAGGAATAAACCTTATGCCCCTCTCTGTAATAGAGAAACTGGGAATCTATGGGGTGCAAGCTGCTAAAATCTCATTAGAGATGGCAGACAATTCAAGAAAATAGGCTTATGGACAAGTAGAGGACGTGTTACTAAAGGTTGAAGGCCTTTACATCCCTGCTGATTTCATAGTCTTGGATACTGGAAAGGAAGAGGATGAATCCATCATCCTAGGAAGACCTTTCCTAGCCACAGCAAGAGCTGTGATTGATGTAGATAGAGGAGAATCGATCCTTCAATTAAATAAGGACAACCTTGTGTTTACAACTCAAGGATCTCTCTCTGCATCCATGGAGAGGAAGCAGAAAAAGCTTCTCTCAAAGCAGAGTCAACTAAAGCCCCCACAGTCAAAATCTAAGTTTGGTGTTGGGAGACCACAACCAAACTCTAAGTTTGGTGTCAAACCCCCACATCCAAACTCTAAGTTTGGTGTTGGGAGGTCTCAACAAAGCTCTGCACATCTGTGAGGCTCCATGAGAGCCCACTGTCAAGCTATTGACATTAAAGAAGCGCTTGTTGGGAGGCAACCCAATGTTTATTTATCTAATTTTATTTTTGTTTTTCATGTTTTCTTAGGTTCATGATCATGTGGAGTCACAAAATAAACGAAAAATTTAGAAACAGAATCAAAAACAGCGGAAGAAAAATCACACCCTGGAGGAAGCACCTGTCTGGCGTTCAACTCCAGAACAGAGCATGGTTCTGGTGCTGAACGCCCAAAATAAGCAGTATCTGGGCGCTGAACGCCCAAGCATCTGGGCGCTGAATGCCAGAATTGCACCCTGGAGAAGAGCTGGCGCTGAACGCCCAGAACAAGCATGGTTCTGGCGTTCAACACCAGAAATGGGCAACAAATGGGCGTTGAACGCCCAAAATGGGCACCAACCTGGCGCTGAACGCCCAGAGTTGTGTGCAAGGGCATTTTACATGCCTAATTTGGTGCAAGGTTGTAAATCCTTGAACACCTCAGGATCTGTGGAGCCCACAGGATCATCTCAGGATCTGTGGACCCCACAGGATCCCCACCTACCTCCACTCACTCTCTTCTCTCTTCTCAATCATCCTCTATTCCCAATAAACACTCTTCCCCAAAACCCTTCACCTATCACCTCCATCTCTCTTCCCTATTAACCCTTCACCACTCACATTCACCCACTCTTCCCCATAAACCTACCCAATAAACTCCACCTACCTTCAAAATTCAAATCAATTTCCCACCCAAACCCACCCATATGGCTGAACCTTAACCCTCCTTTCCTATATAAAGCCTTCCATTCTTCCTCATTTTCATACAACACAACCCTCTCTTCTCTTCTTGGCCGAAACACACCTCCCCCCTCTTCTCCATCTTTTCTTCTTCTTCTTCATCTAATTCTTTATTTTCTTGCTCGAGGGCGAGCAATATTCTAAGTTTGGTGTGGTAAAAGCATAAGCTTTTTGTTTTTCCATTACCATTGATGGCACCTAAGACCAGAGAATCCTCTAGAAAAGGGAAAGGGAAGACAAAAGCTTCCACCTCCGAGTCATGGGAGATGGAAAGATTCATCTCCAAAGCTCATCAAGACCACTTCTATGATGTTGTGGCCAAGAAGAAGGTGATCCCCGAGGTCCCTTTCAAACTCAAGAAAAATGAGTATCCAGAGATCCGACATGAAATCCAAAGAAGAGGTTGGGAAGTTCTAACAAACCCCATCCAACAAGTCGGCATCCTAATGGTTCAAGAGTTCTATGCCAATGCATGGATCACCAATAACCATGATCAAAGTAAGAACCCGGATCCAAAGAACCATGTTACAATGGTTCGGGGGAAATACTTGGATTTTAGTCCGAAAAATGTGAGGTTGGCGTTTGACTTGCCTATGATGCAAGTAGATGAGCGCCCCTACACTAGAAGGGTCAACTTTAATCAAAGGTTGGACCAAGTCCTCATGGACATATGTGTGGAAGGAGCTCAATGGAAGATTGACTCCAAAGGCAAGCCGATTCAACTAAGAAGACTGGACCTCAAGCCTGTGGATAGAGGATGGTTGGAGTTCATCCAACGCTCCATCATCCCCACTAGCAACCGATCTGAAGTTACTGTGGATCGGGCCATCATGATCCAAAGCATCATGATTGGAGAAGAAGTAGAGGCTCATGAAGTCATCTCCCTTGAACTCTACAAAATAGTCGAAAAGCCCTCTCCTGGGGCAATGTTAGCTTTTCCTCATCTTATCTGCCATCTATGTTACTCAGCTGGAGCTTCCATAGAAGGAGACATTCACATTGAGAAAGAGAAGCCCATCACTAAGAAAAAGATGGAGCAAGCAAGAGAGCCCATTCATAGAGCTCAAGAGGCGCAGGAAGCTCATCACCATGAGATCCTGGAGATGCCTCATATGCATTTTCCTCCACAAAACTATTGGGAGCAAATCAACACCTCCCTAGGAGAATTAAGTTCCAACATGGGACAACTAAGGGTGGAACATCAAGAGCACTCCATCATCCTTCATGAAATAAGAGAAGATCAAAAAGCAATGAGGGAAGAGCAACAAAGACAAGGAAGAGACATAGAAGAGCTCAAGGACATCATTGGTTCCTCAAGAAGGAAACGCCACCATCACTAAGGTGGATTCATTCCTTGTTCTTATTTCTTCTGTTTTTCGTTTTCTCTATGTTAAGTGCTTATCTATGTTTGTGTCTTCATTACATGATCATTAGTAGTTAGTAACTTTGTCTTAAAGTTATGAATGTCCTATGAATCCATCACCTCTCTTAGATGAAAAATGTTTTAATTCAAAAGAACAAGAAGTACATGAGTTTTGAATTTATCCTTGAACTTAGTTTAATTATATTGATGTAGTGACAATGCTTCTTGTTTTCTGAATGAATGCTTGAACAGTGCATATGTCTTTTGAAGTTGTTGTTTAAGAATGTTAAATATGTTGGCTCTTGAAAGAATGATGACAAGGAGACATGTTATTTGATAATCTGAAAAATCATAAAAATGATTCTTGAAGCAAGAAAAAGCAGCAAAGAACAAAGCTTGCAGAAAAAAAAATGGCGAAAAAAAAAATAGAAAGAAAAAGCGAGCAGAAAAAGCCAAAAGCTCTTAAAACCAAGAGGCAAGAGCAAAAAGCCAATAACCCTTAAAACCAAAAGGCAAGGGTAAATAAAGAGGATCCCAAGTCTTTGAGCATCAGTGGATAGGAGGGCCTACAGGAATAAAATCCTGGTCTAAGCGGCTAAACCAAGCTGTCCCTGACCATGTGCTTGTGGCGTATAGGTGTCAAGTGAAAACTTGAGACTGAGCGGTTAAAGTCAAGGTCCAAAGCAAAAAAAAAGAGTGTGCTTAAGAACCCTGGACACCTCTAATTGGGGACTTTAGCAAAGCTGAGTCACAATCTGAAAAGGTTCACCCAATTATGTGTCTGTGGCATTTATGTATCCGGTGGTAATACTGGAAAACAAAGTGCTTAGGGCCCCGGCCAAGACTCATAAAATAGCTGTGTTCAAGAATCATCATACTGAACTAGGAGAATCAATAACACTATCTGAACTCTGAGTTCCTATAGATGCCAATCATTCTGAACCTCAATGGATAAAGTGAGATGCCAGAACTATTCAAGAGGCAAAAAGCTATAAGTCCCGCTCATTTGATTGGAGCTATGTTTCATTGATAGTTTGGAATTTATAGTATATTCTCTTCTTTTTATCCTATTTGATTTTCAGTTGCTTGGGGACAAGCAACAATTTAAGTTTGGTGTTGTGATGAGCGGATAATTTATACGCTTTTTGGCATTGTTTTTAGTATGTTTTTAGTAGAATCTAGTTACTTTTAGGGATGTTTTCATTAGTTTTTATGTTAAATTCACATTTCTGGACTTTACTATGAGTTTGTGTGTTTTTCTGTGATTTCAGGTATTTTCTGGCTGAAATTGAGGGACTTGAGCAAAAATCAGATTCAGAGGTTGAAGAAGGACTGCTGATGCTGTTGGATTCTGACCTCCCTGCACTCAAAATAAATTTTCTGGAGCTACAGAACTCAAAATGGCGCGCTTCCAATTGTGTTGGAAAGTAGACATCCAGGGCTTTCCAGAAATATATAATAGTCCATACTTTGCCCAAGTTTAGACGACGCAAACTGGCGTTCAACGCCAGCTCTCTGCCCAATTCTGGCGTCCAGCGCCAGAAATAAGTTGCAAAGTGGAGTTCAACGCCCAAAATGGCACAAAAGCTGGCGTTCAACTCCAAGAAAGACCTCTCCACGTGTAACATTCAAGCTCAGCCCAAGCACACACCAAGTGGGCCCCGGAAGTGGATTTATGCATCAATTACTTACTTCTGTAAACCCTAGTGACTGGTTTAGTATAAATAGAACTTTTTACTATTGTATTAAGCATCCTAGATTGTATTTTGATCCTGTGATCAAGTCTTGGTTACTCCGGTTCCCCTCTGGGGCCGAGACCAATGAACTCCATTATCAATTATGTATTTTCAACGGTAGAGTTTCTGTACTCCATAGATTAAGGTGTGGAGCTCTGCTGTTCCTCAAGGATTAATGCAAAGTACTACTGTTTTCTATTCAATTCATCTTATTTTGCTTCTAAGATATTCATTCGCACTTCAACCTGAATGTGATGAACGTGACAATCATCATCATTCCCTATGAACGCGTGCCTGACAACCACTTCCGTTCTACATTAGATTGAATGAGTATCTCTTAGATCTCTTAATCAGAATTTTCGTGGTATAAGCTAGATTGATGGCAGCATTCATGAGAGTCCGAAAAGTCTAAACCTTGTTCGTGGTATTCCGAGTAGGACTCTGGGATTGAATGACTGTGACGAACTCCAAACTCGCGAGTGCTGGGCGTAGTGACAGACGCAAAAGGATAGTAAATTCTATTCCAATATAATCGAGAACCTCCAAGATGATTAGCCATGCAATGACAGCGCATCGGACCATTTTCACAGAGAGGAATAGGATGCAACCAACGACAAGGGTGATGCCTCTAGACGATTAGTCGTGCTGTGACAGAGCATTTGGACCATTTTCCCGAGAGGATTGAAAGTAGCCATTGGCACCGGTGACATCCTTACATAAAGCCAGCCATAGAAAGGAGTAAGACAGATTGGATGAAGACAACAGGAAAGCAGAGGTTCAGAGGAATGAATGCATCTCCATACGCTTATCTAAAATTTTCACCAATGATTTACATAAGTATTTCTATCCTTATTTTAGTATTAATTTCGAAAACTCCATAACTATTTTATATCCGCCTGACTGAGATTTACAAGGTGACCATAGCTTGCTTCATACCAACAATCTCCATGGGATCGATCCCTACTCACGTAAGGTTTATTACTTGGACGACCCAGTGCACTTGCTGGTTAGTTATGCGAAGTTGTGAAGATATGTTTAGACCATGGTTCTGTGCATCCGTTTTTGGTGCCATCACCAGGGAATCAATTTCGAACAATAATTCACAACCTGAGTAACAATTTCGCATACCAACTTCCCATCCTCTTCTTCTAATCTCTTGTCGGATCTCCGGATATTCGCTCTTTTTGAGCTTAAAAGGGACCTCAAGGATCACCTTTTTCTTGGCCACAACTTCATAGAACTGGTCTTGATGGACCTTAGAGATGAATCTCTCCATCTCTCATGACTCAGAGGTGGAAGCAATTGCCTTCCCTTTCCTCTTTCTTGAGATTTCTCTGGCCTTAGGTGCCATTGATGGTTATGGAAAAACAAAAAGCAATGCTTTTACCACACCAAACTTAAAAGGTTTTCTCGTCCTCGAGCAAAAGAAGAAAGAAAGTAGTAGAAGAAGAAGAGAATGGAGGAGATGGAGGGAGAAGGTGTATTCGGCCAAGGGAGAGAAAGCTTTGTAATAATGTGTGAAAATGGAGTAGTGTTGAGGGGTTTATATAGGGATGGGGTAGGTGGTAGGTTTCGGCCATTAGGGTTGGGTTTGGGAGGGAAAAGAATTTGAATTTTGGAGGTAGGTGGGGTTTATGGGGAAGAGTGGATGGATGTTAGTTGTTAAGGGCATTTGGGGAAGAGGTATGGAGGTAATTGGTGAAGGGTATTTGGGGAAGAGGTTTATGAAAAGGTGTGAAGAGGAGAGAAGAAGAGGTGGGATAAGTGCGGATCCTGTGGGGTCCACAGATCCAGAGGGGTTAAGGACTTAACATCCCTGCTCCAATTAGGCGTGTAAAACGCCCTTAGTGTGCAATCCTGGCGTTTAACGCCAGATTGCTGCCTGTTTTTGGCGTTAAATGCCCAAATGTAGCCTGTTTCTGGCGTTTAACGCCAGATTGATGCTTGTTTCTGGCGTTAAACGCCAGCTTGGTGCTTGTTTCTAGCGTTTAAACACCAGAATGCTCTTCCTCTAGGATGTGCTATTTTTAATGTTGTTTTTCATTCTGTTTTTGATTTTTCAGTAGTTTTTGTGACTCCACATGATCATCAACCTAAAAAAAATAAAATAACAATGGAAAATAAATAGATGTAATTAAATAACATTGGGTTGCCTCCCAACAAGTGCTTCTTTAATGTCAATAGCTTGACAGTGAGCTCTCATGGAGCCTCACAGATGTTCAGAGCATTGTTGGGACCTCCCAACACCAATCTTAGAGTTTGGATGTGGGGGTTCAACACCAAACTTAGAGTTTGGTTGTGGCCTCCCAACACCAAACTTAGAGTTTGACTGTGGGGGCTTTGGTTGACTCTGCAGTGAGAGAAGCTTTTCATGCTTCCTCTCCATGGTTACAGAAGGAGATCCTTGAGTTTTAAACACAAGGTTGTCCTCATTCAGTTGAAGGACCAACTCTCTTCTGTCCACATCAATCACAGCTTTTGTTGTGGTTAGGAAGGGTCTTCCAAGGATGATGGATTCATCCTCATCCTTCCCAGTGTCTAGGATTATGAAATCAGCAGGGATGTAAAGGCCTTCAACCTTTACTAACACGTCCTCTACTAGTCCATAAGCCTGTTTCATGGATTTGTCTTCCATCTCTAATGATAACTTGGCAGCCTATACCTCAAAGATTCCTAGTTTCTCCATTACAGAGAGTGACATTAAGTTTATTCCTGACCCCAGGTCACACAGATCCTTCTCAAAGGTCATGATGCCTATGTTACAGGGAATTAGGAATTTACCAGGATCCTGTTTCTTTTGAGGTAGAGTTTGCTTAACCAAGGTATTTAGTTCCTTGATGAGCAATGAAGGTTCATCCTCCCAAGTCTCATTACCAAATAATTTGGCATTCAGCTTCATGATTGCTCCTAAATATTGAGCAACTTGCTCTTCATCAATGTCTTCATCTTCTTCAGAAGATGAATAGTCATCAGAGCTCATAAATGGTAAAAGGAGGTTCAATGGAATCTCTATGGTCTCTAGATGAGCCTCAGATTCCTTTGGTTTCTCAAAGGGAAACTCCTTATTGGTCATTGAACGTCCCAGGAGGTCTTCCTTACTAGGATTCACGTCCTCCTCCTCCTCTCTGGGTTCGGCCACACCAAGTAAGGTTATGGCCTTGCACTCTCTTTTTGGATTTTCTTCTATATTGCTTGGGAGAGTACTAGGAGGAGTTTCAATGACTCTTTTACTCAGCTGGCCCACTTGTGCCTCCAAATTTCTAATGGAGGACCTTGTTTTATTCATGAAACTTAAAGTGGCCTTAGATAGATCAGAGACTATATTTGCTAAACCTGTTCCTTCCACCATTATTAAAGCCTTGTTGGGGCTTTTGTTGATCCTTCCATGAGAAATTTGGATGATTTCTCTATGAGGAATTATAGGTGTTTCCATAGGGTTCACCCATGTAATTCACCTCTGCTATTGCAGGGTTCTCAGGATCATAAGCTTCTTCTTTAGAAGATGCCTCTTTAGTACTGTTGGATGCAACTTGCAATCCATTCAGACTCTGAGAAATCATATTGACTTGCTGAGTCAATATTTTTTTCTGAGCCAATATGGCATTCAGAGCATCAATTTCAAGAACTCCCTTCCTCTGAGGCGTCCCATTACTCACAAGATTCCTTTCAGAAGTGTACATGAACTGGTTATTTGCAACCATGTCAACGAGTTCCTGAGCTTCTGCAGGTGTTTTCTTTAGGTGAATGGATCCACCTGTAGAATGCTCCAATGACATCTTAGATAATTCAGACAAACCATCATAGAATATATCTAGGATGGTCCATTCTGAAAGCATGTCAGAAGGACACTTTTTGGTCAGTTGCTTGTACCTCTCTCAAGCTTCATAGAGGGATTCACCTTCTTTCTGTTTGAAGGTTTGAACATCCACTCTAAGCTTGCTAAGCTTTTGAGGAGGAAAGAACTTGGCTAAGAAAGCCGTGACCAGCTTATCCCAAGAGTTCAGGCTATCTTTAGGTTGAGAGTCTAACCATATTCTAGCCCTATCTCTTACAGCAAACGGGAAAAGCATAAGCCTGTAGACCTCGGGATCAACCCCATTGGTCTTAACAGTATCACAGATCTGCAAGAATTCAGTTAGGAACTGAAAAGGATCTTCTGATGGAAGTCCATGAAACTTGCAGTTCTGTTGCATCAGAGAAACTAATTGAGGCTTTAGCTCAAAATTGTTTGCTCCAATGGCAGGGATTGAGATGCTTCTTCCATGTAAGTTGGAATTTGGTGCAGTAAAGTCACCAAGCATCTTCCTTACATTGTTATTATTTTCGACCATGTCTCCTTCTTTTTCGAAAATTTCTGTCATATTTTCTCCAGAGAGTTGTGCTTTAGCTTCCCTTAGCTTCCTCTTCAGAGTCCTTTCAGGTTCAGGATCAGCTTCAACAAGAATGTTCTTATCCTTGTTCCTGCTCATATGAAAAAGAAGAGAACACAGAAGAAAATATGAAATCCTCTATGTCACAGTATAGAGATTCCTTATGTAAGTATAAGAAGAGAAGAATAGAAGAAGGAAATGTAAGAATTCGAACACAGAGGAGAAGAATGGGTTGAATTTTTGAGTGAAAGAGGGGTGTTAGTAGATAAATAAATAAATAGAAGGGGGTGAGAGATGGAAGAATTCGAAAATTAAACAAAATAAAATAAAAATTTTTTTGTTTTCAATTTAAAATTAAAGTTAAAATTCGAAAATATGAAAAGGAATAAAATTAAAATTAAAATTTATAATAATTAGTTAATGAAAAGAAATTTTGAAAAAGAGGTTAGTGATTTTCGAAAATTAGAGAGAGAAACTTAGTTAGGTAGTTTTGAAAAAGATAAGAATCAAACAAAAAGATAAGATTAATTGAAAAAGATTTGAAAATCAATTTTGAAAAGATAAGAAGTTAGAAAATATTTTGAAATTGATTTTGAAAAAGATGTGATTGAAATTTATTTTGAAAAAGATTTGAAAAAGAAATTTAAAAAGATTTGATTTTTTTGAAATTAAAGTTTATTACTTGACTAACAAGAAACTAAAAAGATATGATTTTAGAGTTTAAAGATTGGACCTTTCTTACTAGGCAAGTAACAAACTTGAAATTTTTGAATCAATCACATTAATTGTTAGCATTAATTTTGAAAATATGAAATAGAAATAAGAAAAAGATTTTGAAAATAAATTTTAAAATTTTCAAAATTATGAAAGAAAAAAAATGAAAAAGATTTGATTTTTGAAAAAGGTTTGAAAAAGATAGAATTTTTAAATTGAAAATTTGATTTGACTCATAAGAAACAACTAAATTTTAAAAAGTTTTGAAAAAGTCAACTCAAATTTTCGAAAATTTATGAGATAAAAAGGGAAAGATATTTTTTTTATTTTTGAATTTTAATGAAGAAAGAGAAAAAAAGAAAGAAAAAAAAGGAAAGATATGATTTTTATGTTTTTCTCTTTTTTTATTAAACAACAAAAATGAAATAACACATAAGAATTGAAGATTAAAATAAAAATGCATGTAAGAACACTTTAAATGTCAAGATGAACACCAAGAACACCTTGAATGTCAAGATGAACACCAAGAACTTATTTTTGAAATTTTTAAGAAAAGAAAAACATGCAAGATACCAAACTTAGAAATTTTCAATGTTTAGACACTAACAAATTAAAAATGCATATGAAAAACAAGAAAAGACACAAAACATGAAAATGCAAAGATCAAATAAAGACAATCATCAAGAACAACTTGAAGATTATGAAGGACACATGCATGAATTTTCGAAAATTTTAAGAAAAGTTAAAAAGATGCAATTGACACCAAACTTAAAAATTGACACAAGACTCAAACAAGAAACACAAAATATTTTTGGTTCTTATGATTTTATAAATTTTTTTGGTTTTTTTTTCGAAAATTATTTTGGGAAGAACGAAAAAGAAGAATTTTTTTGTATTTTTCGAAAATAAGAATAATAAAAACAAAAAGCTTAAAATTAAAATAAAATTACCTAATCTGAGCAACAAGATGAACCGTCAGTTGTCCAAACTCGAACAATCCCCGGCAACAGTGCCAAAAACTTGGTGCACAAAATCGTGATCGTTCATTCCTTGGTAACAGCACCAAAAACTTTATACGCACATTCATAATCTTAGTTCTTCTTCACAACTTCGCACAACTAACCAGCAAGTACACTGGGTCGTCCAAGTAATAAACCTTACGCGAGTAAGGGTCGATCCCACGGAGATTGTCGGTATGAAGCAAGCTATGGTCATCTTGCAAATCTCAGTCAGGCGGATTCATATGGTTATAGAGTTTTAATAATTAAAAGATGAATAAAACGTAAAATAAAGATAGAGATACTTATGTAATTCATTGGTGAGAATTTCAGATAAGCGTATAGAGATTCTTAGTTCCTTCTGAATCTCCGCTTTCCTATTGCTTTCATCCAATCCTTTATACTCCTTTCCATGGCAAGCTGTATGTTGGGCATCACCGTTGTCAATGGTTACATCCTGTCCTCTCAGTGAAAATGGTCCAAAATGCGCTGTCACCACACGGCTAATCATCTATCGGTTCTCGATCCTGCTGGAATAGGATTCAGTAATCCTTTTGCGTCTGTCACTACGCCCAGCACTCGCGAGTTTGAAGCTCGTCACAGCCATCCCTTCCCAGATCCTACTCGGAATACCACAGACAAGGTTTAGACTTTCTGGATCTCAAGAATGGCCGCCAATAATTCTATCCTATACCACGAAGACTCTGATCATAAATCAGGAGGCTAAGAGATATGTATTCAAGCTTGTTTTCATGTAGAACGGAAGTGGTTGTCAGGCACGCGTTCATAAGTGAGAATGGTGATGAGCGTCACATAATCATCACATTCATCATGTTCTTGTGTGCAAAGTGAATATCTTAGAGAAGAAATAGGCTTGAGTTGAATAGAAAAATAATAGTACTTTGCATTAATTCATGAGGAACAGCAGAGCTCCACACCTTAATCTATGGTGTGTAGAAACTCTACCGTTGAAAATACATAAGTGAAAATAGTCTAGGCATGGCCGAATGACCAGCCTCCATGATCTAAGAACCAAACATCCAGAGATGATCCGAAGATTCCAAAGATTCAAAGATGTAAATACAATAGTAAAAAGTCCTATTTATACTAAACTAGTTACTAGGGTTTACAGAAATGAGTAAATGATGCAGAAATCCACTTCCGGGCCCACTTGGTGTGTGCTTGGGCTGAGAATTGAAGCTTTCACGTGTAGAGGTCTTCCTTGGAGTTGAACGCCAGTTTGTAACTTGTTTCTGGCGTTTAACGCCAGAATAGGGCAGAAAGCTAGCGTTGAACGCCAGTTTGCGTCATCTAAACTCGGGCAAAGTATGGATTATTATATATTGCTGGAAAGCCCTGGATGTCTACTTTCCAACGCAATTGAGAGCACGCCATTTGAATTTCTGTAGCTCCAGAAAATCCATTTCGAGTGTAGGGAGGTCAGAATCCAACAGCATCTGCAGTCCTTCTTTAGCCTCTGAATCTGATTTTTGCTCAACTCCCTCAATTTCAGTCAGAAATTACCTGAAATCATAGAAAAATACAAAAACTCATAGTAAAGTCCAGAAATGTGATTTTTATTTACAAACTAATAAAAATATACTAAAAACTAATTAAATTATACTAAAAACTATGTAAAAACAATGCCAAAAAGCGTATAAATTATACGCTCATCATTACCCATGATGAGGGTCTTACACTCTTCTCTTGGATTACCTCAGTGTTACTGAAAAGAGTGTTAGGAGATCTCTTAGGTATCCTCTTACTCAACTGACCCACTTGCACTTCCAAGTTCTGAATTGAAGATCTTGTCTCTTGTATAAAGCTGTGAGTGGTCTTGAAAAATCCAGAGACTATTGTGGCTAAGTCAGAGATGCTCTGTGTTTGAAAGGGCTCTTGCTGCTGCTGAGAAGGCTGGAACTGTCAGTTGTTAAACCTATTCTGATTTGATCCGCCCTAGTTGTTGTTGAAGCTCTGTTGGGGATTCTGTGGCTGCTCCCTCCACCCAAAGTTAGGGTGATTCCTCCATTTCTGATTAAAAGTATTGGCATAGGATCATTATTGGGATCTCTGGAGGAATTTCCCATGTAATTTACTTGCTTAGTAGTAGGTTGAGTATTGCCACAAGCATCCTCTTGGGTGTAGCTCCCAGTCATATCATAGGATACATCTTGGGTGTTGATAGCTGAGACTTGCATCCCGGTTAAGTGCTGAGAGATCATACTAATCTATTGGGACATGAGTTTGTTTTGACCCAAGATGGCATCCAGTGTGTCCACCTCCAAAACTCCTTTCTTCTAAGTAGTCCCAGTTTTCACAGGGTTCCTCTCAGAAGTATATAGATACTAATTGTTAGCAAGCATCTCAATAAGCTCATTATCCTCTTCTGGCGTTGCCTTCATATGTAAGGAACCACCAGCAGAGTTGTGCAGTGACATCTTGGCCATCTCAGAGAGGCCATCATAAAATATCTGCAGCCTGATCCACACTGGAAACATGTCAGGAGGACACTTCCTGATCATCAGTTTGTACCTCTCCCAGGCTTTATGAAGGGACTCTCCATCTTTCTGTCTGAAGGTCTGGACATCCACCCTAAGCTTGGTCAGCTTCTGAGGTGGAAAAAATTTGTTTCGAAATCCAGTGACCACCTTGTCCCACGTGTCCAGGCTCTCCTTGCATTGAGAGTGAAGCCACTACTTTGCTCTGTTCCTCACAGCAAATGGGAAGAGCATGAGCTTATAGACCTCAGGATTCACTCCATTCGTCTTCACAGTGTCACAGATCTGCAAGAAGTCAGAGATGAATAAGTTGGGATCCTCCTGTGGGAGTCCACAAAACTGGCAATTCTGCTGCCCGAGAGTGATCAGCTGCAGCTTAAGCTCAAAATTATTGGCACCAATAGCATGTGTTCCGAGGGTTACCTGAAACTGGAGGTCGATCTCGGATGAGATCTTCTGTGCTGGTCGGTACCGATGTGTCCGGCTGGTAGGAGATGACCGGAGCTGTCGTATCCGACTTGTTGGACTGGCTACACTGCTGATCCTTCGCCACCGGAGGGTGGGGGGTACCTGCAAGGGACTCCGATGCTTAAGTTAGCAAGGGTATTAAGCAGGTTTTTAGTAGAATCAGAGTATGAGTTATACCTGAGTGCTCCATTGTATTTATAATGGTTGTAGAGTGACCTTTTTAGATAAGATAAGTTAGTTATCCTATCTTATCTTTATCTTTGAGTTGAGGTCAACTTATCTTCAAGGGAACCGCCCTTATCTCTATAGGCTTAGACTGCCTTTGGATTTGGGTCGTGTTCCTCAATTTGGGCTATTTCTGGGCTTTCCTGTAGATTTGGCCGAGCTCTTTGGGAAGAGGTCAGATAGTCTGACCTAAAGAGGTCGGTCGCTTTGTCGCCAATCATCCCGGGTCAGATAGCTCGACCCAGGGTATGAACAGTGCTCATGCTCGAGCTCGGTCTTTCTTTTGGAGGTCGAGTCTTGGTTTTAGGACTTCGATCCTTCTCGGGTGAAGCCGAACTCGAGCATTTTGTCGATTCCTTTGTAGCAGCTTTTGAATGTAGAACGTTTTCCTCTAAAAGCGCGCGCTTTTGTATTAGCGCTTTGCTCTGAGGAACGTACAAGGGTTTAATACCCTAATTAATTGGCATTTAATTGCCCCGTTTCCCTTAACTTCTTTATTTTTTGAATTTCACGCTCAGGAAACGGTTTCCCTTCTTTGCTCTGTTCGTAACTTCTTCGCAATTTCTTCCTTTGTTCTCTCGCTCACTGTCTTTCGCCCCTACTTCTGTTTTTCTTGCGTTGCAGCGTCGCTTAGCAATTTTCTGGGCAGCTTTCATTTCTGCGTCTCCTCCTTCCCTTGGAGCTTCTTTCTTTTCTTGGTTAGTTCCATTCGCATTTTTTTCTTCTTTCGTCACTTTGGTTTTATGATGAAGTTTTGACTTTGCTTTAGGGAAAGTTTGTATGTTTCTATTTTTGTCGCGCCTATTTTGTTGTTGAGATGTGTGTTCTGGGAGTTTCTTTCATCTTCTACATGATCCTTTTTGCTTTTCCTGTTGCCTGATGCTTTTTAGGGCTTTGCATGTTCTGTTGTTTCTGTCTGATACCGATACCCAGAAAATCTACATCTTTTCCTCGCTTTGTTTGAAGATTGCTTTTTGTCTGATTCTGAAAAAAAGTTGCGTCTTTGATAGTTTCTACTTGGCATGCTTGATGTTTGGGGATGCTTTTTGCTGGTAGGCTGTAAGACAGTGATTTTGATGATTTTTGTGTTTGCGATCTTCTTTTCTCGTTTGAGGGGTGCTGGGACGTAAGCTGTAGAAATTTCTTTTTTAAGCTTGCTTTGTTACTACCTCCAAAGGATGCCCCAGGACTTTGGTTTGAGTCTTGGGGTTTTCCTTTTCTTGTTTGTTTGCCTGTATCATATTAGTCGAGTTGTATTGCCCCTCGTCCGAGATGTTTTTTTGTAATCCTATCTTCTTTTCTTTTTGTAGGATTAGTTGACCTCATGTCTTCTCGCAATAACGTTGTAGAGATGTCTTCCCAGGTTCCTGAGGGCATGGCCGATTGGGTGGACTCAATGGTTCTTATTTGTGTCTCTTTGGTTGATTCTGAGTTTTGTGCGCAGCTTAGGCAGTTTCATAGGGTCTATAGTAATGCTGGTGATGAAAAGAATTATGAACTTGTCCCCCCTTCTTCTGAGGAGAGAGTTTGTTTCTCTACTCGGGTTGTTAGAGATCGCCCTTTTTTCTATGCTTATGACTTCTTTGGTTAGCTGGGTATCACCCTTCCTTTTACTGAATTTGAGACCAACCTATTATGGCCCTGTAATGTTGCTCCCTCTCAACTTCACCCTAATTCCTGGGGTTTCATAAAAATTTTTCAATTGTTGTGTAATGGTTTTGGTATTCCTACCTCGCAATCTCTCTTCTTCTATCTATTTGTTTTGACGAAGCCTGGAGTAGTAAAAAAAAGGCAGCTTGGGTCTCCTTTCGATCTTCCCAGGGAAAGAAGGTCTTCTCCATGTTTGACGAATCATTCCGCGATTTTAAAAATTAGTTTTTCAAGGTCCGAGCTGTTGAAGGAGCTCGGCCCTTTTTTCTGGATGAAAATGATGAGCCTGCCTTTCCCTTAGAATGGCAAAAAGATGTGAGAGTGTCCAGATACATGTGGGAAATGTTGGATAAAGCTGAGCGAGCTTTTGTGGCCGTGTTGGAAGAACACTGGGGTCAACCTCCCCATCTTGATACAAAGAAATTTTTAACGAATCCCTCTCTTCTTCAAATTGAGATGGGTATTTTGCGTTCCTGATTTTCCCTTTATTTTCTGTTTATATTGCTCGTAAATGCCTTTCCGACTTGCAGCCGAGTTTCTTATTGTTGTGTTTTATTTGCAGAGGCAATGAAGAATAATGAATCCATGAAGGCTTTTAAAAGAGCACAGAAGGCGGCTGCTGCTAAAAACATCTCGGCCAAGGCGGCCGGGGAAGGGTCTTCCCAAGTGCGTGTGAAGCCGTCCATGCCGAGTTCTCCTGGGGCGAGGAAGGTGATCCCTACTCCCCGAGTTTGTCTGGCTGACCCTCCACCAACTTCTGTCGCTCCTTCTGGCCCTCCTCCCAATAAGAAACAAAAAACAGCTGAGCCTTTCAACTTTGACGCTCCCGACTTCAATGCGATCGAATTTGTGGATCAGCAAATCGGTCCTTACGGTGCCCTTCTTATGGACGATGTGTCTATCCTTCGCCATCTGGAATTTATGGCCCGAAACAGTGTAAAAATGGCATATATGGGGGCTGCTTTGTACCAAACTGCTCATAATCTTCCTCTCCATGCCACCAAAGAGATTATGAAGGAGGCGAAGCAGGAGTTCGACCGGATGAAGGGCCTTAAGGAGGAGCTTGAGGTAAAGGTTGCCAAGTTGGAGAAGGATATGGAGAATGAGAAGGCGAGTTCCTTTGCTTTGGCAGCTTCTGTGCGGCTGGCCGAGGACACGGCACTGATGCATAAGGACAGTTACGTTACGTCTTATCGGGAGGTGATGCGCCTGAGGGGGGAGCTGGAGAGTACCCGGGAAGATTACTCTAAGATTCAGGGTCATCTCGTTGGCAGTGTGACTGCTGCTTACGAGAACCTGAAGGAACAGGTTCGGGTTATTGCTCCCGAGGCTGACCTTACCCTCTTCAGCCTGGAGAACGTTGTCAGGGATGGCAAGATTGTCCCTAATGACGAGGATGATGATGATGTTGAACCTCCTCCTGTGTCCTCTGCCAAAGTGTCGACCTCTTCAGCTCCTCTGGTTGTGTTTGATCCGGATTGCCAGATTTTGAACCCGGAAGATGGAACTGTGGATGCTGTGCCTATTCAGACTCGCCTTCCTTCTCCTTGTCCTGATGCTACCAAGAAGGCTCCTGATGTTTGCTGATTTCTCTCTGGATATTTATGTAGCTGGCCCGGCTTGTGGGCTCTTAAACTTTTATTATTTTGTTAATTGCTGACACTTTCTAGTTGCTTGCCTAGCAACTTTTACTTTGAAAAACAAAAGTAGCTTGCTAGCTTTTTGAGGTAAATTTTGGTGGCCTCTGAAGCTTTATAACTTTGTAGATTATATCATGCTTTTTACGCTTGACTTGGTATCTCTTCTGTTTTCTGAGAGTGTTGGAACCTTGCGGCTCGGCCTCTTTGGATTGCTTTGTACTGATTGTTTGTAGCTTGGATCCTTTGAGGTTGTGGCTGTATGGGTCCAGCTTGTTTTTTGGTTTTCTCGCTCTTGCTTGTATTTTTAGCACTTCATAACCGATTTCTTTACGTTGGTCTTCTTTCTAGTTATTTTTGTAGTCCTCTTTTTTGGGTCTTTGCCAGATCTCTTTTTAAGGACTACTTTTATAACTTGGTTTTGTAGGAGGCCGACTTCTTTACGTCGTCCTCTTCTAAGTTATTTTTGTAATCCTCTTTCTTGGACCTTTGTCAGGTCTCTTTCAGGGATTACTTTTATAACTTTGTTTTGTAGGAGGCCGACTTCTTTACGTCGTCCTCTTCTAAGTTATTTTTGTAATCCTCTTTCTTGGACCTTTGTCAGGTCTCTTTCAGGGATTACTTTTATAACTTTGTTTTGTAGGAGGGCCGACTTCTTTACGTCGTCCTCTTCTAAGTTATTTTTGTAATCCTCTTTCTTGGACCTTTGTCAGGTCTCTTTCAGGGATTACTTCTATAACTTTGTTTTGTAGGAGGCTGACTTCTTTACGTCGTCCTCTTCTAAGTTATTTTTGTAATCCTCTTTCTTGGACCTTTGTCAGGTCTCTTTCAGGGATTACTTTTATAACTTTTTGATTTTGGGCTGACTTTGTCATGTCGGGCCCTTCTAAGTTAAAGTAATCCTCTTTAATAGGGTTGGCCAGACCTCTTTCCAGGGTTTACTTATAACTTGGGTTGACTTGGTCCGACTTCTTAATGTCGGCCAGTCTTTAAGTTATTATTTAGCAATCCATAAGACCTCGTCTGGTTCTTTTTCCGGATCACTTTCGATAACTTCTTACATTATTCTGTGTTCATCTTTGCCGATTTGTAGAAGGTGGTTGTTATCTTTAGATCGTCTTTTAGGTGAATCACGTTTTCACCTTTATCGGATGATTATCTTTATCGTGATCGTGCAGTGAAATTGTTTTTCACTTTCTGCCGATCTGTTGCTTTATAATCGGACGATGAATGCTTCAGATTAATGCATCTTGAAAACTTGTAGAATATCTAAAATATATTTATTCAAAGAAGAGTGAAAATATATAGATGTGGGAATTTTTCATCCCTTTGAATCTCAACTAGGTGCCTCATTAAAAAACCTTTTCAGAAAAAAGAGTGCATCCTATGATGAGCTTCTTTCTAGCTATAGTACCTTCTTAGGTTGCAGGCGTGCCATGATCTGGGGAGCTCTCATTCGTCGAGTTCGGATAGTCTGTAGGAGCCTTTTCCAAGTACCTCTATGACTCGGTAGGGTCCTTTCCAGTTTACTGCCAGCTTTCCTTCTCCTGGTCGAGTTGTTCCAATATCATTTCGGATTAGGATGAAGTCGTTCTCAGTGAAACCTCTTGGCACTACCCTTTGATTATATCTGGAAGCCATTCGACGTTTGAGTGCTTCTTCCCTGATCCGAGCTCTTTCCTGGATTTCAGGGAGTAGATCGAGCTCTTCCTTTTGAAGTTGGGAGTCGGCTTCCTCATTATAATGAACCACTCTGGGCGATCCTTCCTCAATCTCTACTGGGATCATTGCTTCTATTCCGTATGCCAACCGAAAGGGGGATTCCTTTGTGGTGGAGTGTGGCATCATTCGATATGCCCATAGGACTTGTGGAAGCTCTTCTGCCTAAGCCCCCTTTACGTTCTGTAATCTCCATTTTAACCTAGCCAATATGACTTTGTTGGCAGCTTCGGCCTGTCCATTGGCTTACGGGTGTTCGACACAGGTGAACTGGTGTTTTATGTTCAAATCGGCTACTAATTTTCTGAAGCCTGCATCTGTGAATTGAGTGCCATTGTCTGTGGTGATGGAGTGTGGAACCCCGAACCTTGTGACAATGTTTCTATATAGGAATTTCCGGCTTCTTTGAGCAGTGGCATTGGCTAGGGGCTCTGCCTCGATCTACTTTGTGAAATAGTCTACCCCTACTATGAGGAATTTAACTTGTCCTGATTCCTGGGGGAAGGGTCGAAGAAGATCAAGTCCCCATTTTGCAAACGGCCAAGGCAAAGTTACGCTGATGAGCTCTTCTGGCGGGGTGATGTGAAAGTTGGCATGTTTCTGACATGGTGGACATGTCTTTACAAATTCTGTAGATTCTTTCTGTAGAGTTGGCCAATAAAATCCCGCCCGGAGTACTTTTTTGGCGAGAGTTCGTGCTCCGAGATGATTACCGCAAATGCCGGCGTGCACTTCTTCTAGCACTTCCTTTGTGTTGGAGGTCGGCACACATTTTAGTAGTGGTATTGAGATCCCTCTTTTGTATAGGATGTTGTTTATGATAGTGTAGTACTGTGCCTCCCTTTTTAACTTCTTTGCCTCCTTTTCATCTGTGGGGAGTGCCTCTGTTTTGAGGTAATTGATTATGGGGGTCATCCATCCTTGATCCCGACCTGTTATGGCTAGGACCTTTTCTTCTTCTGCGATTGACGGGTTCTGTAGCATTTCCTAGATGAGGCTTCTATTGTTGCCTCTTGGTTTGGTGCTGGCTAGTTTTGAGAGTGCGTTAGCTCGGGCATTTTGTTCGCGGGGTATGTGACAGATCTTGTATTTCCTGAGTTGTCCGAGCTATTTCTTAGTTTTATCTAAATACCTTTTCATGGTGGGATCTTTGGCTTGGTAGCTCCCTGCTATTTGTGAGGTGACTACTTGTGAATCACTGAAAATGTTGAGTTTTTGAGCTCCAACCTCCCTAGCCAGCTTTAAACCAGCTAGTAACGCTTCATATTCCGCCTGGTTGTTTGAAGCCGGGAATCCAAATTTGAGGGAGAGCTCAACTTGGGTTTCTTGGTTGCTTTCTATTATCACACCTGCGCCGCTTCCAGTCTTATTCGAAGAACCGTCCACGTAAAGATTCCACTCTGTGGGGGTTTCTAGGGTATCTGTGAATTCTGCGATGAAGTCGGCCAAGTACTGTGACTTGATGGCTGTCCGAGCTTCGTACTGGAGGTCGAATTCGGATAACTTGACTGCCCATTGCAGAATTCTGCCTGCTAGATCTGTTTTTTGTAGTATCCCTTTTATGGGCTGGTCGGTTCGAACCTTAATAGTGTGAGCCTAGAAGTATGGGCGAAGTCGTCAAGATGTTAGTATGAGAGTATAGGCAAATTTTTCTATTTTTTGGTAATTCAGCTCGGATCCCTGCAGCGCTTTGCTAATAAAGTAGACGGGTTGCTGCCCACTTTCGTCTTCTCGAACTAGTGCTAAGGCTATTGCCCGACTTCCTACCGCGAGGTATAATATGAGTGGTTCTTCTTCTCGTGGCCGAGATAGGATAGGTGGTCGTCCCAAGAATTCTTTGAAGTCTTGGAAAGCTTGCTCACATTCTGTTATCCATTCAAACTTCTTTCCCTTCCTTAAAGTAGCATAGAAGGGGAGAGATCTTATCGCTGATCCTGCTAAGAATCTGGATAGGGCTGCCAATCTCCCGTTGAGTTGCTACACTTCTTTGACACAGGTTGGGCTTTTCATGTTGAGTATGGCTTGACATTTATCCGGATTTGCTTCAATTCCTCTTTGGGTGAGCATAAAACCCAAAAATTTTCCCGCTTCTACTGCGAAGGTGCACTTTGCAGGGTTGAGTCGCATGTTGTGCTTCCTTATAGTGTTGAACACTTGGGCCAGGTCGGTCAATAATGTCTCTTCACTTTGTGTCTTTATCAACATGTCGTCTACGTAGACTTCCATAACTTTTCCGATGTGATCTGAAAAGACTTTATTCATCAGCCTTTGATAAGTAGCTCCCGCGTTCTTGAGACCAAAAGGCATCACTATGTAGCAGTAATTTGCTTTTGGTGTTAAAAACGAGGTCTTTTCTTGATCTGGCGGATACATGGGGATTTGATTGTATCCGGAATAAGCGTCCATAAACGAGAGGTATTTATATCTGGATGAGGCATCTACTAGGGCGTCGATACTTGAGAGTGGATAAGGATCTTTTGAGCAGGCTTTGTTGAGATCTGTATAATCAGTGCACATTCGCCACTTCCCGTTTGATTTTTTCACCAAGACGACGTTAGCTAGCCATAGCGGGTACTTTACTTCTCTTATGAACCCTGCCTCCAATAGTGCCTGTACCTGTTCTTCCACAGCTTGGGATCGTTCTGGCCCAAGTTTTCTTCGTCTCTACTGTACCAGCCGAGATCCTGGGTAGACTGCCAACTTGTGACACATTAGCTTGGGGTCTATGCCCGGCATATCTGCGGCTTTCCATGCAAAGAGATCGACATTATTTCGCAGGAATTGTACTAGTAATTCTTTTGTGTCTCTTCTCAAGATCGTGCCAATATTAGTTGTTTTGTCCGAGATGTCTCCGATCTGAACTTTCTCTACTTCACCTTCGGGTTGTGGACGGAGTTCTTCTCGTCTCTGAACTCCCCCAAGCTCAATTGTATGGAACTCTTCTCCTTTGCCTCTGAGGTTTAGACTTTCGTTATAACAGCGGCGCGCCATCTTTTGATCTGCTTTTATTGTAGCTATCCCTTCTGTAGTTGGGAATTTCATGCATAGATGCGGAGTTGAGACTATTGCGCCAAGTTGATTTAGTGTTGTCCGACCTATTAGGGCATCGTAGGCGGAACTCACGTTGACCACGATGTAGTCTATCTTGAGTATCCTAGATTGGTTCCTTTTTCCGAAGGTTGTGTGTAATGACACGTATCCCAGTGGTTGTCCTGGGGTATCTCCCAGCCCGAATAGGCTGTTTGGGTATGCCCTAAGCTCCCTTTCTTCTAAGCCGAGTTTGTCGAAGGTAGTTTTGAATAAGATGTCGGTGGAGCTCCCCTGGTCTATTAATGTGCGGTAGAGATTGGCGTTTGCCAGTATTATGGTGATGACTATGGGATCGTCGTGTCCCGAGATAATACCGGATGCGTCTTCCTTAGTGAATGTGATTGCAGGGATGTCAGGTGCTTCCTCCTTTCCTTCGACATGATATACTTCTTTGAGATATCTTTTGCGAGATGATTTGGAAATTTCTCCCCCTGCAAATCCGCCATGTATCATATGGACGTGTCTTTCGGGTGTACGAGGTGATTGCTCAGTTCGTCCGATATCTTCGTCCCTTCGTCTTTTTCTTTGGTCATCATCTCGGTTGGCCAGAAACCGATCTAATTTTCATTCTCTCACCAATTTTTCTATGATGTTCTTTAAGTCGAAGCACTCGTTGGTGGAGTGCCCTTGGACTCGGTGGTATTCACAATATTCATTCCGGTTTCCTCCTCCTCTTTTGCCTATGAGGGGCCGAGCTGGGGGTATTTTCTCCGTATGACAGACTTCTTTGTAGACGTCAACCAGGGATACCCTGAGAGGGGTGTAATTATGGTATTTTTTTATTTTTCTCCCCTTGTCGATCTTCCTTATTTTTGGATTCTTTATCTTTATCTCGGTAGGGGGCTCCGGATTTTGAGGATTCTCCCAACCGAGCGTTTTCTTCCATGTTGATGTATTTCTCTGCTCGTTCCTGCACTTCGTCTAGAGATGTAGGATATTTCTTTGATATAGATTGGCTAAAAGGCCTTCCCGTAGGCCATTGATGAGACCCATGATGGCGGCCTCTGTTGGCAAGCTTTGTATGTCCATGCATGCTTTGTTGAATCTTTCCATGTAGTTGCGAAGACTTTCCCGATCTCCTTGCTTGATCCCTAGTAGACTGGGGGCGTGCTTAGCCTTGTCTTTTTCGATGGAGAATCTAGCCAGAAACTTTTTGGCTAGGTCGCCGAAGTTTGAGATGGACTTTGGAGGTAGGTTGTCGAACCATCTGATTGCTGTCTTCGTGAGAGTTGTTGGAAAAGCTTTACAGCGAACGGCGTCTGAGGCGTCGGTGAGGTACATTCTGCTTTTGAAGTTGCTGAGGTGATGGTTGGGATCTGTAGTGCCATCATACAAAGTCATATCTGGGAGTTTGAAGTCTTTGGGAATTTTGGTTTTCATGATTTTCCTAATGAAGGGATCTTGCTCTTTGCGTGAATTCTCCTCAGGGGCGATCCGAGTAGCTTTTGCTTTGAGATCGGCTTCGAGTTGTAAGAGTTTATCTTCTAATTCTCGGCGCTGCCGTACCTCTCTTTGTAGGTCCTTCCCGACTTCTCGTTGTTGCTGGGTTTCTTTTTCAAGTTGCTTCAAACGATCTTGAAGTGCTTCTATTACCTCCGGATTTGATGAGTTTTTGTCCCCGTTCGATTCCGGAGTATCTTTTAGTGTAGTGTCCGCGTTCTTGTGCGGCGTCCTATCTTCCAAACCTGAATCGTGATCGTTGTCACGGTTGTCCGCCATGGTGATAGGATGACTTCCAGGTTCCCCAACAACGGCGCCAATGTTCCGAGGGTTACCTGAAACTAGAGGTCGATCTCGGATGAGATCTTCTGTGCTGGTCGGTACCGATGTGTCCGGCTGGTAGGAGATTACCGGAGCTGTCGTATCCGACTTGTTGGACTGGCTGCACTGCTGATCCTTCGCCACCGGAGGGTAGGGGGTACCTGCAGGGGACTCCGATGCTTAAGTTAGCAAGGGTATTAAGCAGGTTTTTAGTAGAATCAGAGTATGAGTTATACCTGGGTGCTCCAGTGTATTTATAATGGTTGTAGAGTGACCTTTTTAGATAAGATAAGTTAGTTATCCTATCTTATCTTTATCTTTGAGTTGAGGTCAGCTTATCTTCAAGGGAACCGCCCTTATCTCTATAGGCTTGGACTGCCATTGGATTTGGGTCGCGTTCCTCAATTTGGGCCCTTTCTGGGCTTTCCTATAGATTTGGCCGAGCTCTTTGGGAAGAGGTCGGATAGTCTGACCTAAAGAGGTCGGTCGCTTTGTCGCCAATCATCCCGGGTCGGATAGCTCGACCCAGGGTATGAACAGCAGGTATATCGATACTGCGCCCATAGAAGTCAGGAGTGGGTGCAACATATGAGCCAAGCATCCTACTTGCTTGCTCATTAGCATCAGGGTTTCCACCATTAGCGTCCATAGCTTCCTTTTCAAAAGTCTCCATAAGATTCTCCTCGGCTTTGTAAGCTCTAGCTTGTTGTAAACACCGCCTCAAGGTCCTCTCAGGTTCAGAATCAAACTCAAGAAGAGGTTATTTGTCCCATGAGATATCCTATAAAAAGAAATAAAATAAAATAAAATAAAGTAAGCAATTAACTAAAAGGATTCAAAAATAAAAAAATACAAAAGTAACCTAAAATTTTCAAAAATAAGAATGAAAAAGTAACTTAAAAATTTCAAAAACTAAATAGTAAAAGACCGTAAAAATTTTTGAAATTAAAAAGAGGAAAACACTAAAGAGATACCACTTAAAATCAGAAATTAAAGAAAAATAAATGACACAAAACTCGAAAATAAAGGAAAATAAACAAAAATTAGAAACCGAAAATTAAAAGAAAAAGTAACTAAACAAAACTAATAAAAATACCTAATCTAAGCAACTAAACAACTAGTAGTTGTCAATCACAAACAATTCCTGATAACGGCGCCAAAAACTTGGTGCGTGAATTAGGATTTGGCACTGCTTAACCGGCCAGTGCACCGGTTCATCCAAGTAATACCTCAAGTGAGTGAAGGTTGATCTCACGAGGATTGTCGGACTGAGTAAACAATGGTTGTCAGGCTGATTTAGTTAGGCGAATCAAAAGAGGGTTTGTTGGTTGTTGGCGCATAAAGCAATAATCAGGAAAATAAAGAAAGTAAATAAAAGGTTTCGTGTAGAAGCAGTGTGAGAAAACAGTTAAGGTTTCTGAGATGTTTATCTTTCCGGATTAAAAGTTCTTACCAGTTATTTTAACAATGTATGATTCATTCTATGGAAAACCATGAGTGTCTAAACCTTAATCTCTTAGTGATTTAGCCTCCTCTAACCTTCATCAACAGCCACTCTCGTGGTCACTTAATTCCGATTAGAGGGTGAAGTTCAAAAACTAGTTTATGGCTATAAAAACCCTAATTACCCAAAGCTAACAGGATTTTATGTCACATATCCCAATTAGTTTATGTAATTAGAAATTTAGGAGAAATTTGTTTTCAAGTTGTAGTTCAAGCGAGATAACTCTCTCAAGAATCACAAGAACTCATGTAGAATAAGGGTCATACTCTCGTTCCACCCAATTCATAAGATTAGGAACAAAAACAATCCTTAGAATTGAATCAATACATTAATTAAAATAGAAGAAAAATAATTCTAATCTATAGAAATAAAAAGAGCTCCTAACCTTAACCAAAGAGGTTTTGTTGCTCATAACTTAGAGAGAAAACAAAGTTCTTCCAAAAACGTGCGACAACTGAATAAATGATGATACCCTAGAAAGGGTGTATCTTATTCCTTAAATACTAACCTAATTTGATACAAAAATAAAATAAAATAATAAATTCTAAACCTAAAAGATATTGTTTGTAAATAAAAATTACAAAAGAAAATAAAATAGAACTAATAGGTGCTAAATCCACTTGAGAGGTCCAAAGAGAGGTTGTTTCAGATAGTTTGCTGGCGTTTAACGCCAGAGATGGACGTTAAATGCCCTAGGGGGAGTTGCACATTTCTGATCCTAATCTCTTGTTGGCGCTAAACGCCAGTTGGGCATTTAGCGCCCGAAAGGGGGGGGGGGCATTGCCAGCATTCTTCTTTTTAGCTCCAAACTCTGCCAAACTGCTCTAAATTTCACTTGAAATCATAAAAACACAAAAACAACTCAAAGTAGCATCCAAAGGTGATTTTTGCACTAAAATCAAGTAAAACTAAATAAAATCTAACTAAAAAAACTAGAAAATGACAAGAAAAAGGGTATAAGATGCTCACGCATCAAGTACTCACTCACCTGAGTTTATTACTTGGTATGACTCGGTACACTTACTGGTAAGTTGTGGATTGTAAAATTCGCATTAAACTCGGACACTGCCGAGTTTGATAGCATTGACTTCTTTACCCCTAGGACTGCCTCTTAACCTGAGACTCTCATTGTAACATTTTCGTGCCAAATTTTGATCTCCGTTTATGGTGGCAATTCCTTCTGCAGTGAAAAACTTCATAAACAAGTGAGATATAGAGACAGCTGCTGCTAATCAGTTTAAAAGTGGTCCAACCTATTAGGGCATTATATGCTGATATGACGTCGACCATAATATAGTCGACGCTTAACGTCTCTGATTTTGTGCCCTTTCCAAAGGTGGTGTATAGGGAGATAAATCCAAGAGGTTGGATCGGCGTGTCCCCCAATTCGAAGAGGTTGTCTGGATACGCCTTCAAATCCTTTTCTTCTAGCCTGAGTTTATCGAAGGCGAGATTAAATAGTATGTCCGCCGAACTCTCCTTATCCACCAGAGTCCTATGAAGATTGGCATTGGCAAGAATCATTGTTATCACCACCAGGTGGTCATGGCCAGGTATCACCCCTTGGGCATCTTCTTTAGTGAACGAGATGGTTGGTAAATCGGATGTTTTGTTATCTTCTCCGATTTGGTACACCTTTTTGAGATACCTTTTTCGTGAGGATTTTGAGATTCCTCTCCCAACAAACCCTCAGTTTATCTTGTGTATGTGTCATTCAGGAATTTGCAAGGGGCGTTCTTGCCAACCTCTGTCTTCATCTCTCCTCCTTTTTCTTTAGTTGTCCAATCTTTCATCTAAGTACCTGTCTAGTTGACCTTCTCTGGCCAACTTTTCTGTGACATTCTTTAAATCATAATAATCGTTGGTAGAATGCCCATAAAGCTTGTGATACTCATAATATTCTATCCGACTTCCTGCTTTTTTATGTTTGATAAGGTGAGGAGACGGAAGCTTCTCAATGTGGCATATTTCCCTGTAGATGTCCACAAAAGAGACTCTGAGTGGGGTGTAATTATGGTACCTTCAAGGTTTTTCCAAGATGTATTCTTCCTTCTTCTTGGATTCTTTCTCCTTTTTCCGAGTTGGGTATGACAGGTTGGACCTTAGGGAAGGCTCTCTAAGTCAAAAATTCTCCTCCATGTTGACATATTTTTCTGCCCACTCTTGTACTTTATACAAGAAAGTCGGGTGTCGCGTGGATATGGATTGGAAAAATGGCCATTCTTTAAGGCCATTAACTAAACCCATTATCACTGCCTCAGGAGGCAAATTTTGTGTTTCCAAGTAGGCCTTGTTGAATCTCTCCAGTAGTCTTGGAGTGTGTTCCCTAGTTTCTTGTTTAATTCCCAAGAGGCTTGGAGCATGTTTGACTTTGTCCTTCTGAATGGAAAACTGGGTAAGAAATTTCCTTGCTAGGTTGTTGAAACTAGTTATCGACTTGGGAGTAAGTTACCAAACCACTTCATTGCCGTCTTGGTCAAAGTCGTCGGGAATGATTTGCAACGAGTCGCGTCGGACGCGTCAGCTAGGTACATCCGACTTTTGAAGTTGCTCAGATGATGCCTTGGATTAGTCGTTCTGTCATAAAGTTCCATGTCAGGCGTTTTGAAGTTTTGGGGAACCTAGCTCGCATGATCTCTTCAACGAACATATCTTCTTCTCCAAGAGGGCTCTCCTCCCGATCTGTTCGATTTCTCCGTCTTTAGAGGTCGGCTTTTAATCTTAAGAGTTTTTCTTCCAACTCTTTCTGTCGTCGTACTTCTCTCCTAAGATCTCTTTCAGCTTCTTGTTGTCATTCAGCCTCCTGCTCGAGTTTCTCTAAACGACCACAATGGCCATGAACTAACCCTAGTATTTTTGTTGGATGGGGAGGCTCCTCGTCCTCAGGCGGGTGAACTTCTGAATGGATCTGCCGTGGTTGAGGGTTTCCTGGCATTCTTTCATGGGGGGACATTCGATCTTTCCCGTGGTGTGGTTAGCGTGAGTGCTCGGTCGTCTTGGTTGAATTCTGGTTCGGATTCAGATGCTGTATGTCCATCCTTGAAAGGTTCATCTGCCATTATGAGGTGTAGACATCCAGGCCCCTGGATTCTATTTGGGTCTAGACGTGAGGTCCAGACTTTGAAGCAGCGTCCGATGCGTTGATGTGCCAAGGTGCCGCCGTCCGAGTTCCTCGTGAGGAGGTGTTGGATGGTACCTGCAAGAAACTTCGATGCTTAAGTTAGCAAGGACTTTAGGCAGGCTTTTAGTAGAAAATACTTTATGGGTGTCAGCGTATTTATAATAGATTAGATAACCACCTTTTGAAGAAGTTCCATCTTTATTGGTGGATAACCGTTCCCTTTATCTCAGGATTTTGTTGAGATCTTCTTTCTAGATAAAGTGGAGAGATAGTAGGAGATACTTCAAGATTCAGTTGTTTATTTGAATGAGCATATCCAACGCATTGTCGTCATACCCGACCTGCAGGCAAAGAAGGGCCACTTGTTTTGTAGTCCTTTATCTTTGTTGGGCCTAGTTTTATGTTTTTGGGTTAGGGTATGAACAAGTAGCTTATAAATAAGTTATTTTATATTAGCTTTTTAATCTTAAAAGTGCTTATTTTAAAAGAAGATCGATACAAAAATTTTTATTATAAAAAAATCATTTTTTTAAACTTTTTCACAAACAATAAAATAACTTTTTAAAAAGTTATAATTTAATTTTAAAAATTACATAAAAAATTAATGCTATAATTTTTCAAAGTAAAAAAAGTTTTACTTAGGGCCAGTTTGGCTAAACTTCTTAAATAAGTTCTTTTGAAAAAGGAGCTTAAAATATAAAGACTTTTATTAATAACAACTTTTAAATAAGTTATTTTATGTTTGGAAAGTTATTATACAAGTCCTTGTTTTAAAGTTGTGCATTAAATAGGAGTGATAAAATAGCTTTTGAAAATAGGAGAAGCCACATTTTTTAACTTCTTCAAAAGCTCTTAAATAACTTTTTGGAAAGTTAAAAGTTTATCTAAAAAATTGTACCAAACACTATTAATGTAACTTTTTATAAGTCAAAAGCTAAAAAAAATAGCTTTTGGAGTTTTCCAAATGTACCCTTATTATTCACTCACATTTCCATTATTACTTTTTTTATAAGGGTGAAAGTGATCGAACCGGACCGAAAATTACCGCAGAACCAAACCAAAATTTATAACAATAAAATAAAAACCGAAAAAATTGGGTTTTTTTGAACTATACCGATCGGTTCGGTTCGATTTTCGGTTGGCTCTGTTAAAATCGAACCGAACTGAACCGAACCGAAAAATGAGTGTTTAGTAGTTCTTGTTTTTACTAAGTTGCCCTTTAACCTATGAATAAAAGAGGGCATCCAAATTCCTAACTTTCTTCTTCTCCTTTTACGCGCAGTCGCGCAGCACCCCCACAACTCACTTCCCCCTACAACTCACTTCCATCTCCCATTCTTCCACCTCTGACCTCCATGCTTGAGAGAAGGAGAGCCTGAGGGAGCCAGAAAGTGTCGTCCGCCATCAAGGAAGTCACTTATCGTCGCTCAAAGTTGTCTATTCATCTCCGTCGCAGGGTCGCCGTCGCAACAAACCCTAAGTCGAGCAGCACTCCAGTCCAGTCCGTCGCCGAGCAACACTCCAGTGGCCGAGCAGTCCAATTCGAGCCCTCTCCTGCAAGCTGCAAGTCAACAATGTCTTCTTCCGAGGTTAGAATTTGATTTTCAAATTTTTATTGTTGATTATTCTGCAGTACTTACTTCCAAAACAATTAAATGAATTAATCACATCCTGTAGAATTTTTATTGTTGATTTGTTGTTGCTTGTACTGTAACATTTTTTGGTGAGTGAAATAGAGCCATTCAAAACTATTCACTTCAAAATAAAACATTTGAGTTAGCGAGCTAACGAGTTGACTGACTCGGTGGTTTCTCAGAATCGGTGGCTTAAAGTGTAACATAATCTTACTGTAGGTGAACGTTAGAATGGGCTGAGTTATAACTTAGAGTAACTTCAGTAATAAAGGAGGAACTGAGGAAGAGCCTAAAAAAATTAATCAAATAAATTAGCTTGTCTAATCAGATTTCTTATTTGCAGAATTTTCTCTTTGTTTGGATATGTTGCTTGTATAATCATATTTCTTATTCTGTTTGTTTTCTTGAAGTGAATAGTTTTATAATCTAATACTACCCATGTATGTTGAAGACTTGAAGTCCTCAAGTCAGATTCCTTAAGTCCTTAATGACCAACTTAAAAAAAATATATTTAGCTAAGAAGTACCTTAAAAATATTGGTTAATAATAGAGATCAGATGGCATAAGTGAAAGGAAATGTGGACTAAGATAACTCCCTAGTCCCTACTTCTTATTGAATAACCTCTGGAACTTTTCTGGATCCCATTTCCGTTCTCAATGGACTATGGATGAAGTTTCTCTCCATCTCTAATTTATTTGGTGATATGTATAATTTTTTAGATCTTCATGAAAATTATTTTAAACAATTTTGCAATGCACTTTTACAAATAAAACATTTTTCGCAATTTGTTCAACTCTTTCTTCCTTCAATTGTTCCCTTGACTCCATGATTGATGATGCTAATATATTAATTTGTTATAGATGTGAAAGAATCAAGGTGGTGTTTGAGGTGTACACGTTGTGTTTGAGAAGTAACATGTTGCAACCATGCTTGGGAGGTGTACACGTTGTGTTTGAGAAGTAACATGACATATTCTACATTGTTCTCACTTCTAAGAATTCTTAAAGCATTATTATTATTATTATTGTTATTATTATTATTATTATTATTATTATTATTATTATTATTATTATTATTTCTTGAACAAGTTTTAATGTTGAATTTGTTGTTGGAAACAATACTTTTAGTGCTGGTGATGGGTTTAAATGCTGATTTTTCAATATATATGCAGCCAACAACCAATAAACAGCCCAATGAACCGACGCCTGAAGTTGGAGGTGAAAATGTTGAGTCAGTGGTACGTCAAATTCAAATTCTTACTGCAAAACTATGGCGTCTTCTGAACCCCAAGAACCCTCAGCACCTTCTTCCGAGCCGCCGCTACCATCATCAGACCACTTGATCAATAGGAAGGAAGCCAAGAAACAGGAAAAGCACCGCCACGGCTAGGACACTGCCCTTACCTCTGCCGCATCAAAGCTCGTTGTCGACGAGCCCCTCGCAGGAAACTACGGCGACTACAAAATGGAGGACCTGCAGTCAAAGGACCCACCCAGGGACCCCAATAGATGGACACCTATCAAGAATATGGAGAAGTCTCTAGAAGGAAAAACGATTCTGATCCGAGGTAGGGTTGCCGCGATACGTCGCTCAAGGAAGAAGATGGTGTTCTTTATTGTGAGAAAGAAACTCGTCAGCGTGCAGTGTATGGTACATGCGCAGAAAAATTTGGTTAGCGTGCAGATGGTGCAGCACACTGGGGCGCTGACCAACGAGTCTATTATCGGTGTTGAAGGTCTTGTTTTGCTCCCTTCTGAACCAATCAAAGGTGCCACAAAGCAGGTTAGTTAGCTTCTGAGATTTGATTTTGGATAGAAATAAAGGGAAACAATAGCATTGTATTTTGTATGGTTTAACACTAGCTTTCCTCTTTCCGGAAGTTAGAGTTTGAAATTTTAACAACTACTATGTTGAATTTGGTTGCATAGTGGTTTTGGGTTTAGAAATATTTGTAAGGTTTATAATATAGAATGTAAAACTTGAAATCTCCTTAACTTGTATATTTGTAATTCATTTTTTTTCAAGTAATTGAACATTTTGCTGAGAATCTATAGCTTATGTGGTTTGTTCTGATAGGTGAAAATTCAAGTGAGGAAGTTGCACTGTGTTAGCAAGGCCTATTCTCTACCAATTACTCTATAGGATGCTGTTGGAAGTGAAGCTGAAATTGAGAAGGCACTTCAGATACATTGATTGGAGGTGTCTGGGTCTTTGTCAACATGTTTGACTCCTTCTTTGTTAGGATGATTTGTTTGCAGGAGCTTATCTTTTACTTCATTTGTTTTCATCCATTGGTTAACTAGTTCTCTTAATGAATACAGGCTGGAAACCATTTGCTCGTATTAATCTGTATACACGTTTGAACTTTAGAGTAATTGAACTCAGAACTGCAACTAATCAAGCAATTTTCTCCATCCAAGTACAAGTTGGAGAGGTAAATCATTTCATATGAATTTTATTCTGAAGAGTCTTACTTATTCACGTTCATTCTTGAATTGCATGTTGAGATCATGGTTGCTTTAAATTTTGAATTTACTGCAATTAGTGCATACTAAGACATTTAAGGTATATATTTTTCCCATGATATGAATGACCAAATTATTTGCCTTGCCCAATCAACAACGCTTCACAGGCATATGACAATATCTTCTGATTTTGACCGTGTTTTTTAGATTAGTTCTGTGTTTATCTGTGAAGGAATCTTCAGCCCTAAACACAGAACTAATCTAAAAGACACGGTCAAAATCAGAAGATATTGTCATATGCCTGTGAAGCGCTGTTGATTGGGCAAGGCAAGTAGGGCGCCCTTTATAGTCCAGTTTGAAAACAGCAGCTCCACCCTCACTTGACCCAGCAATAATCCTTGGAGTGTGGATTTCAACAAAGCCTTCAGATGCTAAGAATTTTCTGAATGCCTACCCAACAATGCAATGAAATATTTGATCATTCATATCATAGGAAAAATATATACCTTAAATGTTTTAATATGCACTAATTGCAGTAAGTTTAAAATTTAAAGCAACCATGATCTCAACAACATACAATTCAAGAATGAACGTGAATAAGTAAGACTTTTCAGAATAAAATTCATATGAAATGTTTTACCTCTCCAACTTGTGTTTGGATGGAAAAGATTGCTTGATTAGTTGCAGTTTTGAGTTTAATTACTCTCTGTGAATTTTTTTTCCAATCTCACGTTAAGGCTTGAGTTTTTCCCCAAATCAGTGGAGGCTTCACCAACGCTACCGCCATTGGACCATTAATAATTATTAATAATAAAAAATAAAAATAATAACGAATTAGATCTTCCATTAATCGTAATAAATATTTTGCAATCATAATTTATCATTGATCCAGTTACATACATATTGGGTTGGGAAAATCGGATTTGTTAAAAATTCAATCAATTGGATGCACAAACCAATTGGTTTTTCTTATTCAATCGATTGCTCATATTACCAATTGATTGAAATCATCAGAGCAATCTGGGTTTAGTTAATTCAATCGATTAGTTCTGTTACACATCAAAATAACAACACATGATCAACATTCTTAGAGGTATATCTCGTCCCATTCATACTTCTATGCACGAGAATAAGCCATATTTAACAAAGATTTTTTCTCATTATAAATTAAATAAAAAACTATTATTTTCCTAATAAAAATAACACTTATTCCTATGTACTCTTGTGGCCCGTTTGGTTATTGTCCATGTCCATCAAAGACATAGACACGGTGACACACGTCTAGTGTTTGTTGTATGAGACACAAAAAAGTGAGAAACACGGTTACACACAAGAGTACATGGAATACGTGTATTTTGTGTCTTTTCCAAATGGTGAGACACGGAATTGAAGCCATGGACACGGATCTAAAACCCTTTTTTTGGACAATTTTATCCTCATTGATTTTTTGAAATTCCAAATTTCTCCTTCTCTTTTTACAAACCCTAATCAATTCTAAGCTCTTGTCTTCTGTTTTCCAAAGCTTCGTGTGTTCTTCATTGTGGGTATGTTTGGTTGATTTTGTAAAATTTTTATTATTCTAAGACAATCTCCTTCTCCTTTTCACAAACTTTAACTAATTCTAATCTCTTCTCATCTGTTTCTGGTTTTCTGCAGCTTTATGTCTTCTTCACTTGTGTGTGCTGCCATTTTTCTGAAGTTTTTTATTGTTCTATCACAATCTTCCTCCTTCATCTGTGCTAGAAAACTCAACTCAAGGTTTGACATAATTATAATATTTTTGTTTGTTTGTATGTTGTATTTGTATGTTGTTATATTGGATATTCTTTTTTTTATTTTTGAGCACATATGTGTTAGGTACTCTTCTGTTCTCCCTGTTCTAGGTATGCAAATTTATAGTTTTAAATATCTGAAATGATTATATTTTTAATGGGGTTTGGTTGGAGTATTATGTTGGGTTATCTTGTTTTCTCTGTTTTGGTCAATAAAATAGATTATAAGTGATGGTAACTAAATTAAGAGTTCTCCATTTATGTATCAAAAACCATTAGCTTGATCATATGAGTATGTGATTATGTAATGAGTGTTTTCTCTATTTGAAGTTTAATTGAAATGATAAAGAAAAGCTTATTTTTTAGTGTTGTCATACTGGATATTAGAATTTATTTTATTTTTATGCATTTACTTTTTATTGTTTGTTAGGAAGTGATGATGGATCGTTCTGAACAAATTAAGCTATGTGTTGGATATTACTGGATCATGAGTATGCAATTTGACACGTTGATGTTGTTTTTTTTTAGTTACTTTATATATGTATATTAGGAATAGAAGGTGGGGTCATTCTTCAATTGGGCGAAGAGTGAACACATTGCCATTAAGGCGAGATGCATTAGATAACATCATTGGGGCAGGCGGAGATAGAAATTGCATATGAGAGTTAAGAATGAGTTTGAATGCATTTGCAAATTTGTGTGAATTGCTACAAGTTCAAGGTGGGTTAGACGAAGATGGTCATGTTGGCATAGGCGAGCAAGTAGCAACTTTCTTGATTATATTAGCTCATCATACCAAAAATCGCAGCACAAGTTAGGTTTTATAGGTCTGTTGAAACTATTAGTAGGTATTTTCATAAGGTATTAGGTTCGGTTTTGCGTGTCCAAAGTGTGTTATTTGCAAAGGCAGACCCCGTATCAGAGGTTATAGATCCCAGATGGAAATGGTTTAAGGTAAGGTGTTGCATAAAGTTTAAATTTTTATTGGTCAAGTTTACTTGTATATATGTAATAACTATTTTATTTTGTCCATTTGATAGGGTTGTCTAGGAGCATTAGATGGCATTTACATAGATGTCACAGTCCCCAAGGGTGATAAATCTAGGTATCGGACAAGAAAATCTAGAATATCCACCAATGTCTTAGGAGTTTGCAATTGGAACATGAATTTCGTCTATGTCCTTAGCGGTTGAGAAGGATCGGCATCTGATTCAAGGATACTTAGAGATGCAATTACTCGACGTAATGGCCTGAAAATACCTGTTGGTATGTTTAAATTAATCTTTTGATAAGTGCATTAGCTATCTATTAAGGAATTACAATATACCCCTTATAATTTTTCCATCCTTTAATTTTAGGGTCTTATTATTTAGTGGACGCTGGCTATACCAATAGTAGAGGATTTTTATCTCCTTATAGAAATGTCAGGTATCATGTGAATGAGTGGGCTCAAGGTCACCGTGCACCACAAAATCGTCTAGAGTTATTTAATAAGAAGCACTCTTCGGCTAGGAATGTGATTGAGCAGTGCTTTGGGTTGCTTAAGAAGAGATGGGCAATTCTATGAAGCCCCTCATTCTATCCAATTAGAATTGAAAGCCACATTATTATTGCGTGTTGTTTGTTACAAAATTTTATTCGGATGAACATGGATGTTGGTCTTGAGGAAGATGCAACTCTTTTACCAGAGCATATACCCGTAGGAGATGACACAATTGTTGATGAAGCCGATATAATTGATGTTGTGGAAAATAGCCATGAGTGGACTCAACGGCGTGAGGACTTAGCAACTGAAATGTAGGAAATATGGAGAAGAGAACATGACACGTAGAGTTTCAAACTTTTCCTAATTTTATTATATTTGAAATTGTCGTGGACTATAAATTGTTGTACTATAAATTATTTGAATTTTTTTTAGGCACTATGTATTTGCATACTCGGGTTAACTAGTTGTATTCTAATTAAAGATACAGTTGGTTTTATTATTGTACGATTTGATTGTTTCTAATTTTATTGAAATTGGTGAATTATGTTGATATTCTACTAGTAATTATTTAAATTCTATTGTAATTGTTAATTTATTGTAGTGTTCCTCTGTTACTAATATGCTAGTAACTATTACTATACTAAAATTCTGCTAGTGGCTTGATATTTATTATGTTGTTGCTATTATAGTAATTCCTTTTTTTTCATTATTGTGCAACTATATTATCTAGCATCAATGGCTTCCATACCACGTCAGTGGACTGAACAAGAAACTGAACAATTTGTGGTCTTCATGGAGGAATTGGTTGTTGAAGGCAAGAAGGCGGAAGCCGGTCAATTTAAACCGGGAGCATTTCAAAAGCTTGCAAATAAGATGAATAAGAAGTTTCCTGGATGTGGCCTCACTGTGAAGCACATCAGAAATAAACACAAGCGATTAAAAGAAAAATATATGTATGTGGCTGAGATGTTGGGTTGTAGCGGCTTTGGATGGAATTCGGAAAAGATGTGTGTTGAAGTAGATAGCAAGCAAGTATTGGAAGTTTGGGAAAAGGTATTATTTTCATTTTTAACTTTCATGTGAATTTTACTTTTGCTATATTTATTAATGTCGACTTTGTTTTATGGTTTAAGGTCGCATGTCACACTCTACACTCCCGGCAGGCCATTTCCCTTGTTTGAACGTCTTGGCAATATTTTTGGTAAGGATAGGGCTACCGGTGTTGAAGCATGTAGTGGAAAAGATGCTGAAGAAGATGTAACTCCGGGGCCTACATTTGCTGCGGCCACAACTAGTGGCTTGGGATTAGGTAGCGAGGATGTTGACATGGAGGATTTCGCTGCTGCTGAGAGTGAATTACCCAACACCTTTTCGACCTCTTTTGCTTCATCAAGTGAGAAAAATCAAGGACGGCAATCTGCAACTAAAAAAACCAATGATGTTGCAATCCTATCAAACTTGGCTGAAACTTTTAAGTCTGCAGTAGAAGATCAAGGAAAGCATGTGTAAGTACTAGCAAATACAATGAGTGGGGTAAATGACCAAGTGAATATGGGCCGAACATTGAAGAGTCTTTGCTTTGACACAATGGAGATAGTGCAAGTTGCAAAGAAATTTGTGCAAAATCCAGAATTGAAGGCAACCTTTTGGAGTTTGGACGAGGAAAAGGCGGCATTTGTACGAGATATAATGGATAACTTTAGCAATTATTGGTGTAGTTGGTTTAATTAGTTGTTAGTTTGTTATGGTCTATTTGCTAAACATACTATGGGTACTTTGCTATTATCTAAGGGTTTAAGTAATTGTTATATTATTAAAGTGTAATAGCTATATATGTACCTAATCTATGCATGAACTGACTTTTAGTTGTAATCTATAATTCTATGTGTTAATTTTTTAGTTTATGCACCTAAGTTATGCCTCTAGTGTTTATTAATTATATTATGCAAATTTACACTTCATATTGTGCAATTATGCATTATTGGAATCAAATTGTGTAATTTTGTATCGATTTTTGAATGTATTGTGTAATTTTATCCTTAAAATTATTTAGTGTTGCATATTTACAATCAAATTCTGCATTCTCTTTGTTGATTTATATATTTATTATCTTAAACTTTAATAATGTGCATTTTTACAACTATGAAAAACAAAAGAAAAATTTTATAAGCCTTAAGGCTCATGCATGCTAATTGTAATAGCTTTGGTTTTAAAATTCTGCACTTTATATATTTGGGCAAACCAATATAAATTAAATGTGGAGTACACCAAATACTGTTAGCTAAAAGAAAATAATAAACCAAATACACTGTATAAATGCATTGTAAAAATACATTGTATAATAATGTGGAGTACATCAAATATTATAAGTTGTCATGCTTCATTGTATAAATATATTGCCAACTAACATAATAACAGAAATACAAAAGAAAAAGTCTATGTCATCTCAAGAGCCATCAACAACTACTAGCACTTTTTTCTCACAACTTGTAGCTTTATTATTTGGTTCTTCCAACTTTGCTCCTTCCAACTTTGCTCCTTATTGTTTGCTTCTTCCAAGCCACTAAGTAAAGGTCAACTCTAATTACTCAACTAAAGTTTGATTCTTTTCCTATATGTAAATTGAACAATGTATTTAAAATATGAGAACTCAACTGGAGTACTAGAATTCAATTCTTTGATACAATAACATAAGAAACTTAACTGGAATTTAAAAAGTGAAATGATATTGATGATGTATAAAAGGTACTCATTAACATACATAGGATAATAATTGTAAAACATACTTATAGCCAGCTCACATGCTATAAAGATTGGTGAGCATCAACATCAAGTGCTGCCACAGTAGCTACAACTAACATTAACATAGTCTATAAAGATTTTGTATGCCAAAATAAATTTCATTTTACTACTACATTCACCAATGAAAAAAATAAAATAATAAATTAAATAAAATATTAAAGAAAGAGAGGGGATCATAACGCCCATATGATTTTCAACTAAAAAGATACAAAAGTGTCAAAGCAATACCTATTTGAAAAAACACTGGGATCAAGGGCTTAAAGGCTTCAAATATTTTTCAATTTACATATATGTTTAGCACTCTAACACAATTAACACTCATTCAATGTCACCAATTCTTGATTTTTTTAGCATAACCAAAAAAAATTAAGCAGCAACTTTTCTCCACTGATTCTCAATTAAACCTTGGAAGAGCAAGAAATTGATGGGAAGAAGAACATTATACCTGGCCTCCATGGAAATTGAACGTATATACAATGGAGAAGAGGAATTCGCGACAAACAAAACAAGGGACAGAGTCACACGAGAAAACAAGCACCGGATACGGAGATGGAGGAGAGGGTTTAGGGTAGATGCGGCCAGCGTGCAAGGTGAAGACATCCATGAAGGATGAGAGCTAAGGAGAAGGAAGTGTTTTGGGGGTAGGGATAACTGACGATAAATGGTGAAAAATAGGGGTTTTTATCTCACTCTTTTTTTTTTACTTTTAATATTAATTATTTTTTAATTTAATTTATGAGGACAAAATAGTCATTTTTAGTTATGCAGTGTTCTTGTGTTTTGCAACCAAACATAATATTAGACACTACACTAGTGTCATGTCTATTATTTCAAAACACTATACACAAACACAAATATTTTATGTCTATGTCTCAAGTGTCTATATCTTAATGTCTATATCCTAATGCATACACAAACCAAACGGAGCCTTGTGTACTCCTATATACTCTTGTGACCATGATAATGGTTGTCTATTGTGAAGCTTAAGAATTTGAGTTAGCCATTTTTTTAGAATTTGAAGTGGAGTAACTCTAAAAATTATAGAGTTTGCCGTGGGTCTGCATGAAAAAACTATTCGGGAAATTAAAGTTGAAAAATGAAATTTTGAAAAATAATAATTTTTTATTTTATTTCAGAAAAAATCCATTAGGTAATATGGCTAATCGATTGGGTAATATGACCAATCAACTGAATAAAAAAAACCCCACCTTGCAAAATTCAATCAATTCTAATCGATTGAAGTTTGGGAAACCTGAATTTCAATCGATTGGTTTCTGCATTCAATCGATTGAATTTCTACCAAACATGATTTTTTCCACCCTATACGGACGTAACGGAGATAGAATTTTAATCTACTAGGATTGCCAAAAAATTATTACGATTAATGGAACATCTAATTCGTTATTATTTTTATTTTTTATTATTAATAAACATGATAGATGAATGATAAAATAATGATTTATAAAATAAAAATAAATTTTATAATTAAATAATATATAAGAGATTAATTTGTAATTAAAATTAAATAAGGACTATTTAGTAGTTATTAAAAAACTTAAAAAACATGTTTTGTTAGACCATTTAATGGTCCAAATATTTTGGGACGTCGAATCTTTTACCTCTGACAAAATCATATTTTTACATGCTTAATTTGGCTTGAATGACTGCTCAATCTTCCTCATCTCCCCTTTGTTTGCTGCTCTGCTGCCTCCTATGTTTAAGGCTTCACTTCTTTTCTCATTTAGAATCTTCTTATATAACTTGCAAAGCATTTAATTTCATTTCTTATTTTGTTGCATATTAAGGATCTTGTTCGGTTTTATGTTGGTTGAAATGAAGTAGTTGTAGCTTAGGAACTTATGATATTAGCGAAATAGTAGTAGTAGTAAAGTTCCTAATTGCTACTTCGTTTTCATTTATGCCTGAAATCAATCTCTTTAAAAACATGCTAATTTTTGTTCCGTTTCTCTGCTTTCTTTTATTATTATCTTTAATTCTCTGCCAATCTGTTGTTAAAATGCAATACAACAACAAATTTAGATTTCAAGAACATTGAAGGAGTTTTTTTATGGGTTCTCAGTTTTTCATTCCAAGTCTAAATTTAAACCTGGCATATTAGAGTAGAATTATTATTCAAAGAGTAGAAATTATTCTTATTTATTAATTTGATTGTTAAAAAACTAAAACAATTCCTGCATTGCATACTCCTTTGGCTTGATTTTGTTCAAATTAAGATGTTTAATCTTGTGTTTTTTGTTCGGATTATTCCTTTTCAAATTGATATATGGATTACGGTTCAATTAGATTATGGAATTATTATTGATTCATGCTTTCTTGATTATGACAAGTTCCAACTAGTTTTTCTGACATACATTGGTTTGGCCCTATTTTTGTACTTGTTATAAGAACAAAAAATATTAAAAGTATATAGTGTACCTGTTAGAATCCTCAAAGCTGTTCTCCAAAATTGAAGGGGGAGCCATTGTTGTTGTTAGTTTTAATATGATGTGTCACTGATCTATCACTTGCGTTTGACTCTATCAGTTGTTAGTTTTAATATCAAAGTTTACAGATTTTGAAAATATTGGTTTTACGATCTGTTACGGCCTGGCCCAAACCCTCTACGGGTTGGCCTGACCCGAACACCACCCGACCCAAACGGTCGGGCAGGGGGCCTCGCAGACGACCTGGACACGCGTCTCTGACAGCTCATCTACTGCTGTGTGGAGAATGCCTCGAAGGAAGTGGACCTGTCCTCGTAGGGCCCACCTCTGACACTGCATATAAGGGGAAGGTTTTATCCTTCCCCCAAGGTACGTCACACATCAACCTACCCCCTTTTCGCCTGCACACTTACTGACTAGAGCGTCGGAGTGTCCTTGCAGGTGACACCCCCCTCTTGTCTACACGAAGTGCTCGGGACACCGCCTACACCTGACTGGCAGTCCACGACCAGACGAGGTCCCCAACTCCAACCAGGATACTCATCCGAACCGTCCAGTACCGACTTACCGAACATTGGCGCCGTCTGTGGGGACCCGTCCATGGACTTCGTACTAGTCCAAGGTGGGATAGGCCGCGAGACCGATCCCGGAGGGGGCGTCGCCACAACTAATTCCTGGCAGCATCCAAGATCCCCCCCGAGGGACGCAACACAATCTCACGAGAGACGCCCCTTCGGGGGAACTGGCAACAATCATGCCAGAATAATGCAAGAACTACGCCACAGGATGCAAGACTTGGAGCGTCGACTAGCAGATAGGGAGCACGATCAACACACTCCCGAACAGAGTCACTCCCACTCTCGCTCCAGGAGCCGCTCCAGACGCACGCTCAGCCCCCAGGCTGAGTCCGAAAGCGCCGGGGAGAGGGAACGCGCGAGAAGACGCCATGACCCCGTCATATACGCCAGACATGAGAGGCGGCAAACAACGAATCGTGGGCACGAAGACGCTCGTCGAGAAGACGAAGAAGGAAGAACGGCGAGAACCCGGGGGCCCGTCATAATGGGAGCTACGCCATTTCATCGTTCCATACTCGAGGTCCGGCTACCAAAATACTTTGCCAAAGCCAACGGACATGAGGTATGACGAAACGCAAGACCCGCTGGAGCACCTCACGGCCTTTGAAGCAAGGATGAATCTGGAGGGAGTGGGAGACGAGGTAAGGTGCCGCGCTTTCTCGGTAACCTTGGCGGGACCTGCAATACGGTGGTTCAATAACCTCCTGCAGGGCTCAGTGAACGGCTTCGCGGATACCAGCCACGCCTTTTTAGCCCAATTCACAACCAGAATTGCAAAAGTGAAGCACCCAATCAATCTGCTCGGGGTGACTCAACGACCTGACGAGCCGACCAGGAAGTACCTGGACAGATTCAACGACGAGTGCCTGGAAATCGACGGACTGACGGATTCAGTTGCAAGTTTGTGCCTGACAAACGGACTCCTGAACGAGGACTTCAGAAAGCACCTCACCACGAAGCCGGTGTGGACCATGCAGGAGATTCAATGCGTAGCCAAGGAGTACATCAACGACGAAGAGGTGAGCCAAGTCATGGCCGCCAATAAATGGCAGCCAGCCTACAGACATGACCGTCACCTCGGGAACAGAGAAGTACAGAAGGAACACGCCAGGGACGGCGGTCCGAGTAAGGCGCCCAGGCCGTTCCCTCGGGTCGGGAAGTTCACCCATTACACTCCCCTCACCGCACCAATCAAGGAAGTGTATCAACAAATCACTAAAAAGGGGATCTTGTCGAAACCCCGGCCACTGAAGGAGCGAACGGGGGGAAACAAGAGCCTTTATTGTGAATATCACAAGGGATACGGGCACAAGACCCAAGACTGTTTCAACCTGAAGGATGCGCTAGAGCAAGCAATCAGGGACGGAAAGCTTGCTGAATTCTCCCACCTCATTAGAGAGCCGAGGAGGTGGAATCGCGACCACGAGGGTGAGGACAGGTCCCGGGCGACGAGGCGACGCCAAGAACCGAAAGGAGACGACCACGGTCTCACGGTGGTGAACGTAGTAACGGCAAGGAACACGGCCCCGAAGTCGAGGTCGGTACAGAAGAAAGACGCCAAAATCCTGGCAGTCTCCTCTTCATCTGCGAGAAGTTCCCAGAGGCTACCGGCCATCTCTTTTGGGCCAGAAGACCAATGGTTCGACGAGGCCCTGGAAAGTCCCCCCATGGTCATCACGGCCAGAGTCAGAACCGGTCTCGTCAAACGGATCCTCGTGGATACAGGGGCGGACTCAAACATCATGTTCGCAACGTATTCGATGCCTTGGGATTGCGTGACGCCGACCTAGCGACCCACCAGCACGGTGTGGTAGGGTTGGGCGACCACTTCATCAAGCCAGATGGGATTATCTCCCTCCCGATCTCCATGGGACAAGGACAGAGGTGAAGGACAATAATGGCCGATTTCGTAGTTTTGCGGGATTCCACAGCCTACAACATCATCCTGGGGAGGAAAACCATCAACGACCTTGGAGCAGCGATCAGTACGAAGATGCTCGTAATGAAGTTTGTTACTGATGACGGATCCGTAGGATCCATAAGGGGAGACATGGAAACGGCAGTCGCCTACGACCACGCCAGCCTCTCCTTGAGGAAGAAATCCAAAGAAGCATCAGGGGTGTTCCTTGCCGACCTGGACGCCAGAATAGACGACAAACCCAGGCCAGAGCCAGAAGGGGACCTAGAAAAATTTAGGGTCGGGGACGCGGAGGAAAAATTCACAATCATAAACAGAAATCTCCCCCATGAATTGAAGGAACCCTTGATGGGAATGATCAGAGCCGATGCCGACTTGTTCGCTTGGACGCCAGCCGACATGCCGGGGATAGATCCCCAACTCATGTCACACTGTCTGGCCGTCAGGCCAGAAGCCAAACCAGTGGCCCAAAGGAGAAGGAAGATGTCGCTAGAAAGGGCAGAGGAGGTGGCCAGGCAGACGGCCAGCCTCCTCGAAGCAGGATTCATCCGAGAACTTGACTACTCGACTTGGCTATCGAATGTGGTTTTGGTGAAAAAGCACAACGGAAGATGGAGAATATGTGTAAACTATTCTGACCTCAACAAGGCGTGCCCCAAGGACTGCTATCCCCTTCCCAACATTGACACACTCGTCGATGCGGCGGTGATGAGCGGATATTTTATACGCTTTTTGGGGTTAATTTCATATAGATTTTAGTATATTTTAGTTAGTTTTTAGTTTATTCTCATTAGTTTCTAGGCAAAATTCATATTTCTGGACTTTACTATGAGTTTGTGTATTTTTCTATAATTTCAGGTATTTTCTGGCTGAAATTGAGGGAGTTGAGCAAAAATCTGATTCAAGCTGAAAAAGGACTGCTGATGCTGTTGGATTCTGACCTCTCTGCACTCAAAATGGAATTTCTGGAGCTACAGGAGTCCAAATGGCGCGCTTCCAATTGCGTTTGAAAGTAGACATCCAGGGCTTTCCAGAAATATATAATAGTTCATACTTTGCTTAAGGATAGTTGACGTAAACCGGTGTTCAACGCCAGTTCCATGCTGCTGTCTGGCGTCCAGCGCCAGAAACAAGTTACATAGTGGAGTTCAACGCCAGAAACAGGTTACAACCTGGCGTTGAATGCCCAAAACAATCCAGGCACGTGAGAAGCTTTAGTCTCAGCCCCAGCACAAACTAAGTGGTCCCCAGAAGTGGATTTCTGCATTATCTGTCATAGTCTACTCATTTTCTGTAAACCTAGGTTACCAGTTTAGTATTTAAACAACTTTTAGAGATTTTTTTTGTATCTCATGACATTTTAGATCTGAACTTTGTACCTTTTGACGGCATGAGTCTCTAAACTCCATTGTTGGGGGTGAGGAGCTCTGCTGTGTCACGATGAATTAATGCAAGTATTTCTGTTTTCCATTCAAACATGCATGTTCCTATCTAAGATATCCATTCGCGCCTAACTATGGAGAAGGTAATGATCAGTGACACTCATCACCTTCCTCAATCCATGAACGTGTGTCTGACAATCACTTCCATTCTACATCAGATTGAATGAATATCTCTTAGATTCTCTAATCAGAATCTCCGTGGTATAAGCTAGATTGATGGCGGCATTCATGAGAATCCGGAAAGTCTAAACCTTGTCTATGGTATTCCGAGTAGGATTCTGGGATTGGATGGCTGTGACGAACTTCAAACTCGCGAGTGCTGGGCGTAGTGATAGACGCAAAAGGATAGTAAATCCTATTCCGGTACGACTGAGAACCTGCAGATGATTAGCCGTGCGGTGACAGCGCACCTGGACCCTTTTCACTGGAAGGATGGATGGTAGCCATTGACAACGGTGATCCACCTACACACAGCTTGCCATAGGAGGACGTGCGTGCATGAATCAGAGGACAGAGGAAAGCAGAGATTCTGAAGACAAAGCATCTCCAAAACTCCAGCATATTATCCATTACTGCATAACAAGTAACCTTTAATCCATGCTCTCTTGTTTATTCGCATCTCAACTGATAAATATAACTGACTTCGTGACTAAGAATTGTAAGATAACCATAGCTTGCTTCAAACCAACAATCTCTGTGGGATTCGACCCTTACTCACGTAAGGTATTACTTGGATGATCCAGTGCACTTGCTGGTTAGTGGTACGAGTGTGAAAAGTGTGATTCATTATTCGTGCACCAAGTTTTTGGCGCCGTTGCCGGGGATTGTTCGTGTTTGAACAACTGACGGTTTATTTTGTTTATTAGATTAGGAAAATTTTTCTTTTTGGTTTAGAGTCTCTTATTATTGTTCTTGGTTAAAAATATCCTTCTTCAAAACAAGTGTTACATTTACTATCCAATTGGCTAGAGCGTTGGTCTAAGTCTGTGACAGTTTGGTATACTTTTTTTTTTTAAATCTTTTTCAAAAATAATAATTTCTCTATTAAATTTTGTGCCAAACTTTAAGTTTGGTGTTTTCTTATTGATTTCCCTTTGATTTTCGAAAATTTTAGTTTGGTTTTCTAAAAATTTTAAGTTTGGTGTTCTTTCTTCATGTTTTTGTGTTCTTGTGAGTCTTCAAAGTGTTCTTGAGTTTTCCTTGTGTCTTGATCTTAAAATTTTAAGTTTGGTGTTCCTTGGTGTTTTCCCTCCAAAATTTTCGAAAACAAGGAGCATTAGATCTAAAAATTTTAAATCTTGTGCTATTTTATTATTTTTTTCTTTCCTCACTAAATTCAAAAAAATATCTTTTCTCTCTAATTTTAAAACAAATTTTCGAAAATTATTTTTAAAAAAAAATTCAGATTTTTTTTTCAAAATTTAAAATCTTTTCCAAATCATATCTTTTTCAAAACTTCCTTACCACTTTCTCTCTCTTCATTTTTTCGAAAATCTTCACCCATTTTTATTTATTTTATTTTAATTTATTTTATTTTCGAAATAAATAAATAAATAAATAAATAAAAATAAAATTTTTTTTATTTGACATCATCTCCCTTTCTCCATCATGGATCTAAGTGGAAATGAACAGTCCAGGAGGACTCTGGGGTCATATGCTAACCCCTCTACTGCTTCATATGGGAGTAGTATCTACATACCCTCCATTGGAGTCAGTAGCTTTGAGTTGAATCCTCAGCTCATTATCATGGTGCAGCAAAGCTGCCAGTATTCCGGTCTTCCACAGGAAGAACCTACAGAGTTTCTGGCACAATTTTTACAAATTGCTGACACAGTACATGATAAGGAAATAGATCAGGATGTCTACAGACTATTACTATTTCCGTTTGCTGTAAAAGATCAAGCTAAGAGGTGGTTAAATAACCAACCTAAGGCCAGCATAAGGACATGGAAACAGCTGACAGAAAAATTTCTGAATCAATACTTTCCCCCAAAACGGATGACACAGCTAAGGCTGGACATCCAAGGCTTCAAACAAGGAGATAATGAATCTCTTTATAATGCCTGGGAGAGATACAGAGAGATGCTACGAAAATGTCCCTCTGAAATGTTTTCAGAGTGGGTTCAGTTAGACATCTTCTATTATGGGCTTGCAGAATGAGCTCAGATGTCTCTGGATTACTCAGCTGGTGGATCTATCCACATGAGAAAGACAATTGAAGAAGCTCAAGAGCTCATTGATACAGTTGCCAGGAATCAGCATCTGTACCTAAGCAGTGACCCTTCCATGAAAGAAGAGGTTAAAATAGTGACTGCAGAACTCAGCCCTGTAAAACAAGCTGCTGAATTCAATCAGCAATTGGACTTTCTAACAAAGCAGTTAGCCGAATTCAAGGATAAACTACAAGAGACAAGGATGGCTAATATAAATATGGAAGAACAATTGAAGCAAACAAAGCAGCAGCTGTCAAGACAAATAACAGAAGAATGCCAAGCAGTTCAATTGAGAAGTGGGAAAACATTAAATACCCCACCTCAAGGCAGCAAAGAGCCAAGGAATGAGCAAACCACCCAAAATTCACCTGAGGACAGTAAGAGCCCAGGAAAAAGTAATTCTGGCATTAAAACGCCAGCAATCTGGTGGAAGGCTGGCGCTGAACGCCCAGACCATGCCCAAGACTGGCGTTCAACGCCAGTAACAAGCAAAGACTGGCGTTCAACGCTAGAAACAAGCAAGGATCTGGCGTTGAACGCCCAAAATGGGCAAGATCTGGTGCTAAACGCCCAAAATGGGCACAGTTCTGGCGTTCAGACGCCAGGAACAGACAAGGAGTTGGCGTCTCACATCACTCCAGCTTCTAACTCTGGCACTCAATTGCCAGTAAGGGATCAGACACACACAAGTGCTGATGACAACCCCTCTAAAAAGGCTTCTTCAGCCACTTCTGTAGGCAATAAACCTACAGCAACTAAGGTTGAGCAATATAAAGCCAAGATACCTTATCTTCAAAAACTCCGGAAAGAGGAACAGGATAAGCAATTTGCTCGCTTTGCAGATTATCTCAGGACTCTTGAAATAAAGATTCCATTTGCAGAGGCACTTGAGCAAATACCTTCTTATGCCAAGTTCATGAAAGAGATCTTGAGTCATAAAAAGGATTGGAGAGAAACAGAAAGAGTTCTTCTCACTGAAGAATGCAGTGCAGTCATTCTAAAAAGCTTTCCTGAAAAGCTTAAAGACCCTCGGAGTTTTCTGATACCATGCATATTAGAAGGTAACTGCACCAAGACAACTTTGTGCGATCTTGGGGCAAGCATCAACCTAATACCTGCATCCACTGTTAGAAAGCTTGGTTTAACTGAAGAAGTTAAACCAACCCGGATATGTCTCCAACTTGCTGATGGCTCCATTAAATACCCATCAGGCGTGATTGAAGACATGATTGTCAGAGTTGGGCCATTCGCCTTTCCCACTGACTTTATAGTGCTGGAAATGGAGGAGCACAAGAGTGCTACTCTCATTCTAGGAAGACCCTTCCTAGCAACTGGACGAACCCTCATTGATGTCCAACAAGGGGAAATAACCCTGAGAGTCAATGATGATGAGTTTAAGTTGAATGCTGTCAAAGCCATGCAGCATCCAGACACATCAAAAGACTGCATGAAAGTTGATCTTATTGACTCTTTGGTAGAAGAGATCAACATGGCTGAGAGTCTCGAATCAGAGTTGGAGGACATCTTTAAAGATGTTCAACCTGATTTGGAGGATTCAGAGGAGATTAAAGAACCTCTGAAATTTCCTCTGGAAGAGAAAAAACCTTCTAAACCCGAGCTCAAACCATTATCACCATCCCTGAAATATGTATTTCTGGGAGAAGGTGACACTTTTCCAGTGATCATAAGCTCTGCTTTAAATCCACAGGAAGAGGAAGCACTTATTCAAGTGCTAAGGACACACAAGACAGCTCTTGGGTGGTCCATAGGTGACCTTAAGGGCATAAGCCCAGCTAGATGCATGCACAAAATCTTATTGGAGGATAATGCTAAACCAGTGGTTCAACCACAGAGGCGGCTAAATCCAGCCATGAAGGAAGTGGTGCAGAAAGAGGTCACCAAATTACTAGAGGCTGGGATTATTTATCCTATTTCTGATAGCCCCTGGGTGAGCCCTGTCTAAGTCGTCCCAAAAAAGGGAGGCATGACAGTGATTCATAATGAAAAAAATGAACTGGTTCCTACAAGAACAGTTACAGGGTGGCGCATGTGTATTGACTACAGAAGGCTCAATACAGCCACCAGAAAGGATCATTTTCCTTTACCATTCATAGACCAGATGCTAGAAAGACTGGCATGTCATGATTATTACTGCTTTCTAGATGGCTACTCAGGCTATAACCAGATTGCAGTAGATCTCCAGGATCAAGAGAAAACAGCATTCACATATCCATCTGGAGTGTTTGCTTATAGAAGGATGCCATTTGGGCTGTGTAATGCGCCTGCAACCTTCCAGAGATGCATGCTTTCTATTTTCTCTGATATGGTGGAAAATTTTCTGGAAGTCTTCATGGATGACTTCTCAGTATATGGAGACTCATTCAGCTCCTGTCTTGATCACCTGAAACTTGTTCTGAAGAGATGCCAAGAGACCAACCTAGTTTTAAACTGGGAAAAATGTCACTTCATGGTGACTGAAGGGATTGTCCTTGGGCATAAAATCTCAAACAAGGGAATAGAGGTGGATCAAGCAAAAATAGAGGTAATTGAAAAATTACCACCACCTGCCAATGTTAAGGCAATCAGAAGCTTTTTGGGGCATGCAGGATTCTATAGGAGGTTTATAAAGGATTTTTCAAAAATCGCAAAACCTCTGAGTAATCTGCTAGCTGCTGACACGCCATTTGTGTTTGACACAGAGTGTCTGCAGGCGTTTGAAACACTGAAAGCTAAGTTGGTCACAACACCAGTTATTTTCGTACCAGACTGGAAATTACCATTTGAGCTAATGTGTGATGCCAGTGATCATGCCATTGGTGCAGTATTGGGACAGAGGCATAACAAGCTTCTGCACGTCATTTATTATGCTAGTCGCATTTTAAATGATGCCCAGAAAAATTACACAACCACAGAAAAAGAATTACTTGCAGTGGTTTATGCCATTGACAAGTTCAGATCATACTTAGTAGGATCAATAGTGATTGTGTATACTGACCATGCTGCTCTTAAATATCTACTCGCAAAGCAGGATTCAAAACCCAGGCTCATCAGATGGGTGTTGCTTCTGCAAGAGTTTGATATAGAAATAAGAGACAGAAAATGGACAGAGATCCAAGTGGCTGATCATCTGTCCCGGATAGAGCCAGTAGAAGGGATGTCCCTCCCCTCTCTTGAGATCTCTGAGACTTTTCCGGATGAGCATTTATTTGCCATTCAGGAAACACCATGGTTTGCCGATATTGCAAACTATAAAGCTACAAGGTTCATACCCAAAGAGTACAACAGGCAACAAAAGAAAAAATTAATCACTGATGCAAAGTACTACTTGTGGGATGAACCCTATCTCTTTAAGAGATGTGCAGACGGAATAATCTGTAGGTGTGTCCCTAGAGAAGAAGCACAGAGGATCCTATGGCATTGCCATGGATCTCAATATGGAGGCCATTTCGGAGGTGAGCGAACAGCCACCAAGGTCCTCCAATGTGGCTTCTATTGGCCCACACTCTATAAAAATTCCCGAGAGTTTGTACATAACTGTGACAGTTGCCAAAGAGCTGGTAATCTGCCTCATGGTTACGCCATGCCTCAACAAGGAATCTTGGAGATTGAGTTGTTTGACGTATGGGGAATTGACTTCATGGGACCTTTCCCACCATCATTCTCAAACACTTATATTCTGGTGGCAGTTGACTATGTATCAAAATGAGTTGAGGCCATTGCCACACCCACCAATGATACTAAAACAGTGCTGAAGTTCCTCTAGAAATATATCTTCAGCAGGTTTGGGGTCCCTAGAGTACTAATCAGTGATGGGGCACTCACTTCTGCAACAAACAGCTTTACTCTGCCATGGTCCGGTATGGGATTCGCCACAAGGTGGCGACTCCATATCATCCACAGACTAATGGACAAGCTAAAGTCTCTAACAGAGAGCTAAAAAGAATCCTAGAACGGACTGTAAATACCCGTAGAAAGGATTGGGCAAGAAGCTTAGATGATGCTCTGTGGGCATACAGAACAGCATTCAAGACTCCTATAGGGACCTCTCCATACCAACTGGTCTATGGTAAGGCATGTCACCTGCCCGTGGAACTGGAACATAAAGCCTACTGGGCAACCAGATTCCTGAACTTTGATGCCAAATTAGCTGGAGAAAAAAGATTGCTCCAGCTAAATGAGCTAGAGGAATTCAGATTCACTGCTTTCGAAAATGCCAAGCTTTATAAAGAAAAATAAAAAAAGTGGCATGACAGAAAGTTGTCATCTAGAACCTTTGAACCAGGACAAAAGGTTCTGTTGTTCAACTCTAGGCTCAGGCTATTCCCCGGGAAACTGAAGTCCCGGTGGAGGGGACCATATGTGATTACAAGTGTATCACCATATGGTTATGTGGAGCTTCAAGATATTGATTCTGATAAAAAGTTCATTGTCAATGGACAGAGAATCAAGCACTATCTTGAAGGCAATGTTGAGCAAGAGTGCTCAAGGCTGAAGTTAGACTAAAAGCTCAGCAAAGTCCAGCTAAAGACAATAAAGAAGTGCTTGCTGGGAGGCAACCCATCCATGGGGCATCAATCCTCTAAGCATTTTGCCCTATTTTTATTTTTATTTGTTTGTTTATATAAAGTTCACTGATCCTAAGGTAAAGAGTCAATTGTATAAGTTCACAGGGCTACAGAAGGATTCTGCACACAAAACAGAGAAAAAGAGCTCACTGGCAAAAAAACGCCAGTAAAAGTCTGTTTTGGGCGTTCAACGCCCAACAGAAGCATCCACTGGGCGTTGAACGCCAGTGAGGATAGTCATCTGGGCGTTAAACGCCAGAAAGAAGCTCTTTCTGGGCGTTTAACGCCAGATTTACAGCATTCTGGGCGTTCAGAAAAATGCCCAGTAACAAAGGAATTCCTGGCGTTCAACGCCAGAAAGAAGCAGCAGCTGGGCGTTGAACGCCCAGGAGAGGCAGCATTTGGGCGCTGAACGCCCAAAACATGCACCGTTTGGGCGTTCAAACGCCAGGATGGTGGGGAGGAGGTAAATTCATTTTTCTTTATATTTTTTCATTCTAATCTTAATTTTCATGCTTTAATTCATGATTTGTTGCATAAACATGTTAAGAACCCTGATTTCTAAAATCCCTAATTTCTAAAAACCCTACCTTAAAAATATCAAATATATCTTAATCCATAAGCACCAACCCTCTTTTTCAATCCAATTCAACTCTTTTTCAAATTTTCAAAACAAATCTATCTTTTTACTCTAAAATCCTCTCAACTAATATCTTTTTCAAATCTTCACATTATCTTTTTCAAAAATTAGATTTATCTTTTTCAAAAATCTTTCATATCTTTTCAATTTTAAACTATATCCTCTCTTATCATATCTTCTATCTTATCTTTTCCAAATCAATCTTTTTTATCATATCTTATCTAAATTTTCGAACCCACCCCCCTCCCTTTAAATATGGGTTCGGCCTCCCTCCCCTTCCATCAACAATTGCACCTAGCTCTCCTTCTATCCCTCTCCTTTCTTTTCCTTTGCTTGAGGACAAGCAAACCTCTAAGTTTGGTGTGTTTATCCGTGATCACTAAGAGCATGGCTCCTAAGGGAAAACAACCCACTTCAAGAGGCAAGAAAGAGAGCGTTCCAAAACTACTTTGGAATCAAGAGAAGTTCTTATCTAAAGAACATTCAGACCATTATTATAAAATAATGGGTCTAAGATCAGTGATCCTGGAAGTTAGATTCGATCTGAAAGAAGACGAATATCCGGAGATCCAGGAGCAAATCCGAATCAGGAACTGGGAGATCCTAGCCAATCCTGAAACGAAAGTGGGAAGGAATATGGTCCAGGAGTTCTACACTAATATGTGGCATACAGACAGGCAAAGACTATCTGGATCTGATATCTATGACTATCGAACCATGGTCAGAGGAAAGATTATTCATACCCACCCTGACAAGATCAGAGAAATCTTAAAGCTACCTCAGCTGAAAGATGATCCAGACTCCTTCAATAGGAGAATGATGAGAACAAACAAGAGCCTGGATAAGATTCTAGAGGACATATGCATCCCTGGAGCCAGGTGGACCACCAGCACGAAGGGTGTTCCTAATCAACTCAAAAGAGAATATCTCAAACCAGTGGCCAGAGGCTGGCTGGACTTCATTGGGCATTCTCTGCTGCCCACTAGCAACCGTTCTGAAGTCACTGTTAAAAGAGCAGTGATGATCCATTGCATCATGATGGGAAAAGAAGTGGAAGTTCATCAACTGATTTCAACTGAATTCTACAAAATTGCTAACAAAAATTCTAAAGAGGCCAGGTTGGCTTACCCAAGCTTGATTTCTCTACTCTGCAAGGACGCTGGAGTAAGGATGGAAATAACTGAGTATATCTCAATTGAGAAACCAATCACCAAAGCATCAACAGAAAAATAACAAGCACAGGATGACCCCATCAAGAAGAAAACACAGGAATTTCTCCCAGAAATCCCTTAATCTGAATATTGGGAGTATCTTGAAACATCAGTTACCAAGATGCAAGAAGCTATGGAACAAATAAAAAAGGAACAGAAGGAACAAAGTCAAATTCTTTGCTATTTGATTAAAGAACAGGAAGAGCAAGGGCGTGACTTGAGGGAATTAAAGCGCCAGAAGTTATCTCTTGAAGGACCAAGCACCCCACAGATCTGAGGAACATCCACTTCCAGAACAAAGGTTGTTAAATTCCAATTTCTGCTTTAACTCTGTGATAGTTGTCGTTATAGGAGTTTACCTTAGGAGTCATATAGTAGTAATTAGTGTCTATTTTGATTTTATCTCCAATTAAGTTATAGTCTATTTTTCTCATCATCAGCAAACATGAATAAAATAGCAGATCTTTTGAATAAGAGGCAATAAAATTCGAGTTTTAATAAGAAAAATTCTAATTAGTAACATGTGGTGGCAATGCTTTCTGTCTTCTGAATGAATGCTTGAACAGTGCATATATCTTTTGAATTTGTTGTTTAAGACTGTTAAATATGTTGGCTCTTGAAAGAGTGATGAACATGAGACATGTTATTGATAATCTAAAAAATCATAAAAATGATTCTTGAAGCAAGAAAACGCAGCAAAGAACAAAGCTTGCAGAAAAAAAATAAAAAAAATAGATAGAAAGAAAAAGAAAAGCAAGCAGAAAAAGCCAAAAGCTCTTAAAACCAAAAGGCAAGGGTAAATAAAAAGGATCCCAAGGCTTTGAGCATCAGTGGATAGGAGGGCCTAAGGGATAAAATCCTGGCCTAAGCGGCTAAACCAGGCTGTCCCTAGCCATGTGCTTGTGGCGTGAAGGTGTCAAGTGAAAACTTGAGACTGAGTAGTTAAAGTCAAGGTCCAAAGCAAAAAGAAGAGTGTGCTTAAGAACCCTGGACACCTCTAATTGGGGACTTTAGCAAAGCTGAGTCACAATCTAAAAGGGTTCACCCAATTATGTGTCTGTGGCATTTATGTATCCGGTGGTAATACTGGAAAACAAAGTGCTTAGGGCCACGGCCAAGACTCATAAAGTAGTTGTGTTCAAGAATCATCATACTGAAATAGGAGAATCAATAACACTATCTGAATTCTAAGTTCCTATAGATGCCAATCACTCTGAGCTTCAATGGATAAAGTGAGATGCCAAAACTGTTCGGAAGCAAAAAGCTACTAGTCCCGCTCATCTAATTAGAATCTGAGCTTCACTCAACAACTCTGAGATATTATTGCTTCTTGACTTATTAGTCTTCTATTTTATTTGTCTAGTTGCTTGAGGACAAGCAACAGTTCAAGTTTGGTGTTGTGATGAGCAGATATTTTATATGCTTTTTGGGGTTAATTTCATATAGATTTTAGTATATTTTAGTTAGTTTTTAGTTTATTCTCATTAGTTTCTAGGCAAAATTTATATTTCTGGACTTTACTATGAGTTTGTGTATTTTTCTGTAATTTCAGGTATTTTCTAGCTAAAATTGAGGGAGCTGAGCAAAAATCTGATTCAGGCTGAAAAAGGACTGCTGATGCTGTTGGATTCTGACCTCTCTGCACTCAAAATGAAATTTCTGGAGCTACTGGAGTTTAAATGGCGCGCTTCCAATTGCGTTGGAAAGTAGACATCCAGGGCTTTCCAGCAATATATAATAGTCCATACTTTGCTCAAGGATAGATGACGTAAACTGGCGTTCAACGCCAGTTTCATGTTGCTGTCTGGCGTCCAGCGCCAGAAACAAGTTACATAGTGGAGTTCAACGCCAGAAACAGGTTACAACCTGGCGTTGAACGCCCAAAACAGCCCAGGCACGTGAGAAGCTTTAGTCTCAGCCCCAGCACACAGCAAGTGGGCCCCAAAAGTGGATTTCTGCACTATCTGTCATAGTCTACTCATTTTCTGTAAACCTAGGTTACCAGTTTAGTATTTAAACAACTTTTAGAGATTTATTTTGTATCTCATGACATTTTAGATCTGAACTTTATACCTTTTGACGGCATGAGTCTCTAAACTCCATTGTTGGGGGTGAGGAGCTCTGCTTTGTCTCGATGAATTAATGCAAGTATTTCTGTTTTCCATTCAAACATGCGTGTTCCTATCTAAGATATCCATTCGCGCCTAACTATGGAGAAGGTGATGATCAGTGACACTCATCACCTTCCTCAATCCATGAACGTGTGTCTGACAATCACTTCCGTTCTACATCAGATTGAATGAATATCTCTTAGATTCTCTAATCAGAATCTCCGTGGTATAAGCTAGATTGATGGCGGCATTCATGAGAATCCGGAAAGTCTAAACCTTGTCTGTGGTATTCTGAGTAGGATTCTGGGATTGGATGGCTGTGACGAACTTCAAACTCGCGAGTGCTGGGCGTAGTGACAGATGCAAAAGGATAGTAAATCTTATTCCGGTACGACTGAGAACCTGCAGATGATTAGCCGTTCGGTGACAGCGCACCTGGACCCTTTTCACTGGAAGGATGGATGGTAGCCATTGACAACGGTGATCCACCTACACACAGCTTGCCATAGGAGGACGTGCGTGCATGAATCAGAGGACAGAGGAAAGCAGAGATTCTGAAGACAAAGCATCTCCAAAACTCCAGCATATTATCCATTACTGCATAACAAGTAACCTTTAATCCATGCTCTCTTGTTTATTCGCAACTCAACTGATAAATATAACTGACTTCCTGACTAAGAATTGCAAGATAACCATAGCTTGCTTCAAACCAACAATCTCTGTGGGATTCGACCCTTACTCACGTAAGGTATTACTTGGACGACCCAGTGCACTTGCTGGTTAGTGGTACGAGTGTGAAAAGTGTGATTCATTATTCGTGCACCAGGCGGCAGGGTACCGGTATCTGAGCTTCATGGACGCTTACTCTGGGTACAATCAGATACTGATGCACCGGCCTGACGAGGATAAAACGGCATTCATAAATCCATGAGGGATTTATTGCTACAAGGTAATGCCATTTGGCTTGAAAAACGCAGGTGCCACGTACCAGAGGCTGATGAACAAAATATTCAGCCAACTCATAGGCAAGACAGTGGAAGTCTACGTGGACGACATCCTCGCGAAAACCACACGACCCGACGATCTCCTAAGCGACCTGGGGGGCGTGTTCGCGTCCCTTCGACAACACGGCATAAGGCTCAACCCACTCAAGTGCGCTTTTGCCATGGAGGCCGGGAAGTTCCTAGGGTTCATGATAACCCAAAGAGGGGTAGAAGCTAACCCTGAGAAATGCCAATCGATTCTCCAGATCAAGAGCCCGGGTTGTATCAAAGACGTTCAGCGATTGGCAGGAAGGTTGACTGCGTTATCCCATTTCCTCGGCGCATCGGCAGCAAAAGCCTTGCCCTTCTTCAATCTTATGAAAAAGGGGATAGCATTTGAATGGACTCCTGCATGCGAGGAAGCGTTCAACCACTTCAAGGAAATCCTAGCAACACCTCTGGTGCTCGGGAAACCTAAGGACGGAGAACCACTCTACCTCTACCTAGCCGTAACGGAGGAGGCGCTTGCAGCAGTGCTGGTACGAGAAGAAGGGAAGGCCCAGCAACCAATCTACTTTGTAAGCAGGGCGCTACAAGGAGCAGAGCTGAGGTATAGCAAACTGGAGAAACTGGCACTGGCACTACTAACCTCCTCCCGAAGGCTGAGGCAGTACTTCCAGGACCACCGTGTTGTCGTGAGAATGGACCAAGCGAGTCACCAAGTACTCCAAAGCCCGATTTGGCAGGCAGGATGATGACTTGGGCCATCGAGCTCTCCCAATATGACTTGCAATACGAGCCCCGACATGCAATCAAGGCACAGGCGATGGCAGACTTCCTATTAGAGGTAACGGGTGATCCTCCCGAGGAAACGGGCATACGGTGGAGGCTCCATGTAGACGGGGCCTCCAACCAAACGTCCGGAGGTGCCGGGGTCATCCTAGAGAGCCCAGCTGGGGTCATATACGAGCAATCAACCAAGTTCGAATTCCCCGTATCGAACAACCAAGCGGAATACGAAGCCCTCTTGGGTGGACTAATCCTAGCCCGGGAAGTCGGGGCAACAAGGCTGGAAGTGTGCAGCGACTCACAGGTCATCACCTCACAAGTGAACGAAAGCTATCAAGCCAGAGACCCGCTGCTGCAAAAGTACTTGGAAAAAGTTAGAGAATTGACCAGGCAGTTCCAGGAGATCACGGTCCAACACGTTCCGAGGGAGAGGAACACATGGACAGATCTCCTATCTAAGCTAGCGAGCACAAAGCCGGGAGCGGACAACTGGTCTCTCATCCAGGGCATGGTAAAGGAACCAATGGTTGCCCTACAGCTGGCAAAGTTAAACCCCTCCTGGTTAGACCCCATCACAAACTTCCTGGAACATGGCAAACTACCAGACGACGAGAAAGCAGCCAAAACATTGAGAAGGGAGGCAGCCAAATATGCGACCATACAAGGACAACTGTTCAGAAAAGGACTCAGCCAACCCCTATTGAAGTGCCTGCATCCCGATCAGACGGACTACGTACTTAGAGAAGTCCATGAGGGATGTTGCGGCCACCACATCGGGGGAAAAGCCCTAGCAAGGAAGCTCATACGAGCCGGGTATTACTGGCCATCAATGATGAAAGACTCCAGGGAATTCGTGAGAAAATGTGTCAAGTGTCAAGAGAACGCCAACTTCCACAGAACGCCAGCTTCCGAGCTGAATCTACTGACGGCCTCCCGTCCTTTCGCAAAATGGGGGGTCGACCTACTGGGACCCTTCCCGGTTGGCCCCGGGCAAGTCAAATACCTCATAGTTGCCATTGACTACTACACAAAATGGATTGAGGCCGAACCACTGGCCAGCATATCGTCAGCCAACTATAGAAAGTTCATGTGGAGGCAGGTGATAACACGGTTCGGCATCCCGGAAGTCGTTATCTGAGACAATGAGATGCAGTTCACTGACAAGAATTTCACAGAATTCCTCACCGGCCTGGGCGTGAAGCAGAAGTTCTCCTCGATAGAGCACTCCCAGATGAATGGGCAGGTAGAGTCCGCAAACAAAATCATCTTACTAGGACTCAAGAAATGGCTAGATAGCAAAAAGGGGGCATGGGCCGACGAACTTGCCTCCGTTCTGTGGTCCTACCGCACAATCGAGAAAAGCTCCACAGGCGAAACTCCCTTCCGCCTGACATACGGGGTCGATGCGATGATACCAGTAGAGATCGGCGAGCCAAGCCCACGGTTACTTCTGAAAGGTGTGGAAGAAGCAGTCGAGAAGGACCTAGTGGACGAGGCTAGGAAAATGGCTCACTTGTCAGAAGCAGCACTAAAACAGAGAATGGCGCTGCGCTACAACGCCAAAGTGCTCAGAAGGGAGTTTGAAGAGAATGACCTCATCTTGCGACGCAACGACATAGGACCACTGACACCAGGTGAAGGGAAGCTGGCAACAAATTGGGAAGGCCCGTACAGAATCAAAGAAGTTCTTGGCAAAGGCGCCTACAAGCTCGAAAGACTCGACGGCAAAGAAATCCCGAGAACATGGAATGCAGGTAACCTGAGGAGGTTCTATTCGTAGCTTGGGCACATCGGCCAAGCGGCCTGGCGAGCTAGATAAACGTTTACTTTATCAAATGTTAATCTCCAGTAGTTTACTTTTAGTAAATGCCTACCATGTTCATGGACTTGTCTAGCTAACGATCAATTTTTACGTGTCTAAATTTTTCATCTGCTGTTCCCTAACGCGTAACCCACACAATCGCGTTCTACAACGGCAACCCGGGACTGATCACCCCGGGAGCTAGTCGGATCATAGCCATAAATAACGGCCATGATAATATGACCAAGACGGTCCCAACCGTTACCAATGTAAACGGCAAAACAGACACAAGCAATAAGTCCACACCAGAAAAACGGTAACAAAAAGCAAAAAATGCCAATAAACGAAGCAAGACGAGGGCAGCAAAACTAGCCGATTAGGCGGCCTGTAAGAAATAAAAAGTTTTTACAAATGTTCACAACAAAATCACAAAGTCCAGACAGATAGAAGGCACAAGAACTCATTTCTTCGGAAGATCAACGATCTTGCCATCCTTAATCGTCTTAAAGACCCAATCGCGGACGTATCGAAGTCGGGAGCCACAATCTTCACCTGAGCCTTAAGAGCCTCCTCAGTCATGAAGATCGCATTCTTCCCTTGTTCTTTGGTTGCCTTATGCTTCCTCTTGAGATCTTCAACTTTGGCCTGGGCAGCTTTGGCCGAGGAAACGGCCTGGTCACGCTCCTTCTCCGCAGCGACCACCCGACCTTGCGCGGCGCTGAGCTGACTCTCCAGAGTCATCTCGCGCTCGGTTAAACGGGTGACGGAGGCATCGGAGACCTTCATTTTTTCCTCAAAGGACGCGGCCTTCTCCTCGGCATCCTTGCGCCCCTTCTCCACCGCGGACAGTTGTTCTTGAAGCTTTTCAACCTGGACCTTGAACTCGTTATTTGCCTTAGCAGCAGTATCAAGTTTCCTCCACAATGCCTGCATGCCCGACAACTCGAACTCGGCCTTCCAGGCTATCACCGCCCCGCGAAGAAGGGTGCAGTACATCCACCTCGCTTGGCTCGTGAGCTCGGTACCGAGAAAGTAGTCCTTTGTACCAGGAATCAGCTGACTATCAATGAAGGCGCTGGCATCAAAGTTCCTCTCCATGACGGTGAGAGTCCCTTCCGGGCTGGAAGAGGCCCTCTGCCTCTTGGGAGTACGAACAAGCTGAAAATCGTCATGCTCCCGCTGGGTCGAGGACGATTGCCCGACACCGACCGCCTCCTCCAGAATAGGAGAAGCCTGCACCCCGGCCGAATTCTTTTCGGACATTGCAGCGTCTTTGGGAGAGGGCACAACCAAATCTTTCTTCTTCTCCTCACTAGGACCTTCCGACTTCCCGTCAACCCTCTCATCCGTCTTCTCCTCGTCGCTGTCCTCCAAAAAGGTCTTGACCAAACCCTCGAGCCCTGTCACTGAAGCAGACATCTCCACTGCAACAAAGAAACAAATGCGTCAGTCGTGAAGTCAAAAAATGCAAAGTAAACGATAACCAACACAAAAGCAAAAGGCAAAACAGCTCACAAATATAACTCCGAGCGACCTCCCGGTCACTGATGAGCGGATAATTTATACGCTTTTTGGCGTTATTTTTAGTATGTTTTTAGTATGTTTTAGTTAGTTTTTATTATATTTTTATAAGTTTTTAATTAAAATTCACTTTTCTGGACTTTACTATGATTTTGTGTGTTTTTCTATGATTTCAGGTATTTTTTGGCTGAAATTGAGGGACCTGAGCAAAAATCTAATTCAGAGGCTGAAAAGGATTGCAGATGCTGTTGGATTCTGACCTCCCTGCACTCGAAATGGATTTTCTGGAGCTACAGAAGCCCAATTGGCACGCTCTTAATTGCATTGGAAAGTAGACATCCGGGGCTTTCCAGAAATATATAATAGTCCATACTTTTCCCAATATTTGATGGCCCAAACTGGCGTTCAAAGTCAGCATTAGAATTCCCAGCGTTAAACGCCGGAACTGGCACCAAAGTGGGAGTTAAACGCCCAAACTAGCACAAAAGCTGGCGTTTAACTCCAAGAGAAGTCTCTACACAAAAATGCTTCAATGCTCAGCCCAAGCACACATCAAGTGGGTCCAGAAGTGGATATTTACGTCATTTACTCATTTCTGTAAACCCTAAGCTACTAGTTCTCTATAAATAGGACCTTTTGCTATTGTCTTTTCGTCTTGGTTCTTCTGGTTCCCTCTCTGGGGCCGAAGTGGAGTTTCTGATAATGAACACCATTATCACTTATATATTTTCAACGGTGGAGTTTCTACACACCATAGATTAAGGTGTGGAGCTCTGCTGTACCTCGAGTATCAATGCAATTACTATTGTTCTTCTATTCAATTCAGCTTGTTCTTGTTCTAAGATATCACTTGTTCCTCAACTTGATGAATGTGATGATCCGTGACACTCATCATCATTCTCACCTATGAACGTGTGCCTGACAACCACCTCCGTTCTACCTTCGATTGAGTGTTTATCTCTTGGATTCCTTAATCAGAATCTTCGTGGTATAAGCTAGAATTGATGGCGGCATTCTTGAGAATCCGAAAGGTCTAAACCTTGTCTGTGGTATTCTGAGTAGGATTCAAGGATTGAATGACTGTGACGAGCTTCAAACTCGTGATTGTGGGGCGTTAGTGACAGACGCAAAAGAATCACTGGATTCTATTCCGACATGATCGAGAACCGACAGATGATTAGCCGTGCTGTGACAGAGTACGTTGAACATTTTCACTGAGAGGACGGGACTGTAGCCATTGACAACGGTGATGCCCAACATACAGCTTGCCATGGAAAGGAGTAAGAAGGATTGGATGAAGACAGTAGGAAAGCAGAGAGACGGAAGGGACAAAGCATCTCCATACGCTTATCTGAAATTCTCACCAATGAATTACATAAGTATCTCTATCTTTATTTTATGTTTTATTTATCTTTTAATTATCAATCCTCCATAACCATTTGAATTCGCTTGACTGAGATTTACAAGATGACCATAGCTTGCTTCATACCAACAATCTCCGTGGGATCGACCCTTACTCGCGTAAGGTTTATTACTTGGACGACCCAGTGCACTTGCTGGTTAGTTGTGCGGAGTTGTGATAAAGAGTTAAGATTACAATTGAGCGTACCATGTTGATGGCGCCATTGATGATCACAACTTCGCCCACCAAGTTTTTGGCGCCGTTGCTGGGGATTGTTCGAGTTTGGACAACTGACGGTTCATCTTGTTGCTCAGATTAGGTAATTTTATTTTATGTTTAAGCTTTTTACTTTTTATTTTTGAAAAATTCAAAAAAAAAATTATTATTTGTTCTTCAGAGTTTTTAAGAATGAATTCTAGAGTTTCATGATGATTTGTTGAAGTCTGGGTGGCTGTGAAACCATGTCTAATTCCTGGACCGGAGTCTTAGACTAGCATTGCAATGATTCCTGGAATTCTCATTAAGAATTTTGAACCCTTATTTTTCTTTTTCACTCAATTTTCGAAAAAGCCCAAAAAAAATTATAAAATCATAAAACCAAAAATATTTCATGTTTCTTGTTTGAGTCTAGTGTCTAATTTTAAGTTTGGTGTCAATTGCATGCCTTTATTTTCGAAAATTACATGCATTATGTTCTTCATTGATCTTCAAGATGTTCTTGATGATTTTCTTGCTCTGATCTTTAAATTCTCTTGTTTTGTGTGTTTTGTTGTTTCTCATATGTATTCTCAATCTGTTAGTGTCAATAATATACAAACTTCTAAGTTTGGTGTCTTGCATGCATTGTTTATTTGATCTTAGTTGCATTTTGATTATTCCTCCTCATTAAAAATAAAAAAAAAATTTAGTGTGTCTTTTCAAGTCAATAATACAGAGAATTGAAGATTCAGAACATACAGCAGAGGAATTACACAAAAAAAGCTGGGCGTTCAAAACGCCCAGTGAGGAAGGAAAACTGGCGTTTAAACGCCAGCCAGGGTACCTGGCTGGGCGTTTAACGCCCAAAAAGGTAGAGTTTTGGGCGTTAAACGCCAGAATGGATACCATTCTGGGCGTTTAACGCCAGGATGACACAAGAGGGAAGATTTTGTTTTTAATGCACTTTTTTTTTCAAGTTTTCATAATTTTTCAAAATCAAATCTTTTTCAAATTATATCTTTTCAATCATACATTTTCAAAATCAATTCCTTTCCATTTTCAAAAATACTTGCTAACAATTAATGATTTGATTCAACATCTCAAGTTTGTTGCCTTTTCTGTTGAGAAAGGTTTAATGTTTGAATCATATCTTTTCTTGTTAGCCAAGTCATTAATTTTAAAAATCAATTCTTTTTAAATTATTTTTCAATCATATCTTTTTAAAACCATAACTTTTCAATTATATCTTCTTAATCACATCTTTTTCAAAATAGTTTTCAATCATATCTCTTTGATTTCTAATTTCAAAATCTTTTTCAAAAAATCACTTTATTTCTTTCAACTTTAATTTTCGAAAATCATTCTTCAATTTTTCAAAATTATTTCAAAATCTTTTTAATTTATTTTCGAAAATTTTTCCCCTCTTCTCACATCCTTCTATTTAAGGACTAACACTCCTCCATTATCAACAATTCGAATTCTATCTCCCTTGATAAGTTCAAATTCTTCTTCTTCTACCTCCTCCTTCTATTCTTCTTTTCCTCTGACACCTTAAGGAATCTCTATACTGTGACATAGAGGATTCCATACTTTCTTGTTCTCTTCTCTTTCATATGAGCAGAAGCAAAGACAAAAGCATTCTTGTTGAGGCTGACCCTGAACCTGAAAGGACCTTGAAGAGAAAGATAAGAGAAGCAAAAGCACAACTCTCTGTAGAGGACCTAACAGAAATCTTCAAGCTAGAAGAAGACATGGCAGCCGAAAACAACAACAATGCAAGGAAGGTGCTGGGTGACTTTACTGCACCTACTCCCGACTTCTATGGGAGAAGCATCTCTATCCCTGCCATTGGAGCAAACAACTTTGAGCTTAAGCCTCAATTAGTTTCTCTGATGCAACAGAATTACAAGTTTCATGGACTTCCATTGGAAGATCCTCATCAGTTTTTAGCTGAATTCTTACAAATATGTGACACTGTCAAGACCAATGGGGTTGACCCTGAGGTCTATAGACTTATGCTATGGTTGGATTCACAACCTAAGGAAAGCCTGAACTCTTGGGAAAAGCTAGTCAATGCCTTCTTGGCAAAGTTCTTTCCACCTCAAAAATTGAGTAAGCTTAGAGTGGAAGTCCAAACCTTCAAACAGCAGGAAGGTGAATCCCTCTATGAAGTTTGGAAAAGATACAAACAATTGATCAGAAAGTGTCCTTCTGACATGCTTTCTGAATGGAGCATTATAGGTATCTTCTATGATGGTCTGTCTGAACTGTCCAAGATGTCATTGGACAGCTCTGCTGGAGGATCTCTTCATCTGAAGAAGACGCCTGCAGAAGCTCAGGAACTCATTAAAATGGTTGCAAATAACCAATTCATGTACACTTCTGAAAGGAATCCTGTGAATAATGGGACAAATCAGAAGAAAGGAGTTCTTGAAAATGATACTCTGAATGCCATACTGGCTCAGAATAAAATATTGACTCAGCAAGTCAATATGATTTCTCAAAGTCTGTCTGGAATGCAAGCTGCACCAGGAAGTACTAAGGATGCTTCATCTGAAGAAGAAGCCTATGATCCTGAGAATCCTTCAATCGAAGAGGTGAATTACATGGGAGAACCCTATGGAAACACCTACAATCCTTCATGGAGAAATCATCCAAATCTCTCATGGAAGGACCAATAGAGGCCTCAACAAGGCTTCAATAACAATAATGGTGGAAGAAACAGGTTTAGCAATGGCAAGCCTTTTCCATCATCTTCTCAGCAGCAGACAGAGAACTCTAAGCAGAGCCACTCTGACTTAGCAACCATGGTCTCTGATCTAATCAAAACCACTCAAAGTTTTATGACTGAAACAAGGTCCTTCATTAGAAACTTGGAGGCACAAGTGGGTCAGCTGAGCAAGAAAATTACTGAACTTCCTCCTAGTACTCTTCCAAGCAATACAGAAGAAAATCCAAAAGGAGAGTGCAAAGCCATCAACATGGCCAAATTTGGAGAGGAGGAAGAGGCAGTGATCGCCACTGAGGAAGACCTCAATGGATGTTCATTGACCTCCAATGAGTTCCCCAATGAGGAACCATGGGAATCTGAGGCTCACACTGAGACCATAGAGATTCCAATAGATTTACTTCTGCCATTCATGAGCTCTGATGAGTATTCTTCCTCTGAAGAGGATGAAGATGTCACTGAAGAGCAAGTTTCTAAGTACCTTGGAGCAATCATGAAGCTGAATGACAAGTTATTTGGTAATGAGACTTGGGAAGATGAACCCCCTTTGCTCACCAAAGAACTGGATGACTTGACTAGGCAGAGATTACCTTAAAAGAGACAGAACCCTGGAAAGTTCTCAATACCTTGTACCATAGGCACCATGACCTTTGAGAAGGCTTTGTGTGACCTAGGGTCAAGTGTAAACCTCATGCCTCTCTCTGTAATGGAGAAGCTAGGGATCTTTGAGGTACAAGCTGCAAGAATCTCACTAGAGATGGCGGACAATTCAAGGAAACAGGCTTATGGACTTGTAGAGGATGTCTTGGTAAAGGTTGAAGACCACTACATCCCTGCTGATTTCATAGTCCTAGAGACTGGGAAGTGCATGGATGAATCCATCATCCTTGGCAGACCCTTTCTAGCCACAGCAAAGGATGTGATTGATGTTGACAGAGGAGAACTGATCATTCAAGTGAATGAAAACTCCCTTGTGTGTAAAGCTCAAGGATATCCCTCTGTAACCATGGAGAGAAAGCATGAAAAGCTTCTCTCAAAACAGAGTCAAACAGAGCCCCCACAGTCAAACTCTAAGTTTGGTGTTGGGATGCCACAACCAAATTCTAAGTTTGGTGTTGAACCCCCACATTCAAACTCTAAGTTTGGTGTTGGGAGGTTCCAACATTGCTCTGAACATCTGTGAGGCTCCATGAGAGCCCACTGTCAAGCTATTGACATTAAAGAAGCGCTTGTTGGGAGGCAACCTAATGTTATATTTATTTATTTTCCATTGTTATCTTATGTTTTCTGTAGGTTGATGATCATGTGAAGTCACAAAAACCACTGAAAAAGCAAAAACAGAATGAAAGACAGAGAAAAAAATAGCACACCCTGGAGGAAAAGCATGCTGGCGTTTAAACGCCAGTAAGGGCAGCAAATGGGCGTTTAACGCCCAGTATGGCACCATTCTGGGCGTTTAACGCCAGAAAGGGGCACCAGATTGGCGTTTAACACCAGTAATGGGCAAGGAGCTGGCGTTAAACGCCAGAAAGGGGCAGCAGCCCGGCGTTTAACGCCAGAATTGGCAGAAAGGGCGTTTTGCACGCCACTTGGTGCAGGGATGAGCTATCCTTGACACCTCAGGATCTGTGGACCCCACAGGATCCCCACCTACCCCACCACTCTCTCTTCTTCACTCATTCACCAATCACCTCAATACCTCTTCCCCAAAAAACCCCTCACCTATCAAATCCCACCATTCTCTTCACCACTCACATCCATCCTTCATAAAACCCCACCTACCCCACCATCCAAATTCAAACCACTTTCCCTCCCAAACCCACCCATAATGGCCGAACCCTACACCCCCTCTCCACTCCTATATAAAGCCTCCTCCATCTCCTCCATTTTCTTCTTCTTCTACTCTTTTCTTTCTTTTTTTGCTCGAGGACGAGCAAACCTTTTAAGTTTGGTGTGGTAAAAGCGTTATTTTTTGTTTTTCCATAACCATTTATGGCACCTAAGGCCGGAGAAATCTCTAGAAAGAGGAAAGGGAAGGCAAAAGCTTCCACCTCCGAGTCATGGGAGATGGAGAGATTCTTCTCAAGGGTGCATCAAGACCACTTCTATGAAGTTGTGGCCAAGAAGAAGGTGATCCCCGAGGTCCCTTTCAAACTCAAAAAGGGTCAACTTTGATCAAAGGTTGGACCAAGTCCTCATAAACATTTGTGAAGAGAGCGCTCAATGGAAGAGAGATTCAAGAGGGAAGCCGGTTCAACTAAGGAGGCATGACCTCAAGCCCGTGGCTAGGGGATGGTTGGAGTTTATCCAACGCTCAATTATTCCCACTAGCAACCGGTCTGAAGCTACTATAGACCGGGCCATCATGATTCATAGTATCATGATTGGAGAGGAAGTAGAAGTTCATGAGGTTATATCCCAAGAACTCTATAAGGTGGCGGACAAGTCCTCTACCTTGGCAAGGTTAGCCTTCCCTCATCTCATTTGTCACCTCTGTAATTCAGTCGGAATTAGCATAGAGGGAGACATCCTTATTGATGAGGACAAGCCCATCACTAAGAAAAGGATGGAGCAAACAAGAGATCCCACTCATGAACATGAGGAAATTCCTTATCAAGAAATCCCTGAGATGCCTCAAGGGATGCATTTTCCTCCACAAAACTATTGGGAGCAAATCAACACCTCCCTAGGAGAATTAAGTTCCAACATGGGACAACTAAGGGTGGAGCACCAAGAACATTCCATCCTCCTCCATGAAATTAGAGAAGACCAAAGAACCATGAGAGAGGAGCAACAAAGGCAAGGAAGATACATTGAGGAGCTCAAGCACTCCATAAGATCTTCAAGAGGAAGAACAAGCCGCCATCACTAAGGTGGACCCGTTCTTTAATCTCCTTGTTCTTTATTTTTCTGTTTTTTGAAAATTATGCTTTATGTTTTATTTATGTTTGTGTCTTATGATCATTAGTGTCTTAGTGTCTATGCCTTAAAGCTATGAATGTCCTATGAATCCATCACCTCTCTTAAATGAAAAATGTTTTAATCACAAAAGAACAAGAAGTACAGGATTTCGAATTCATCTTTGAAACCGGTTTAATTAGTTTGATGTGGTGGCAATACTTTTATTTTCTGAATGTATGCTTGAACAGTGCATATGTCTTTTGAATTTGTTGTTCATGAATGTTAAAATTGTTGGCTCTTGAAAGAATGATGGAAAAGGAGACATGTTACTAAGGATCTGAAAAATCATAAAAATGATTCTTTAAGCAAGAAAAAGCAGTGAAATAAAAAAAAAGAGCAAGCAGAAAAAGCCAATAGCCCTTTAAACCAAAAGGCAAGGGTAATAAAAAGGATCCAAGGCTTTGAGCATCAGTGGATAGGAGGGCCTACAGGAATAAAATCCTGGCCTAAGCGGCTAAACCAAGCTGTCCCTAACCATGTGCTTGTGGCGTGAAGGTGTCAAGTGAAAACCTGAGACTGAGCGGTTAAAGTCATGATCCAAAGCAAAAAGAGTGTGCTTAAGAACCCTGGACACCTCTAATTGGGGACTCTAGCAAAGCTAAGTCACAATCTGAAAAGGTTCACCCAGTTATGTGTCTGTGGCATGGATGTATCCGGTGGTAATACTGGAAAACAGAGTACTTTGGGCCACGGCCAAGACTCATAAAGTAGCTGTGTTCAAGAATCATCATACTTAACTAGGAGAATCAATAACACTATCCAGATTCTGAGTTTCTATAGAAGCCAATCATTCTGAACTTCAAAGGATAAAGCGAGATGCCAAAACTGTTCGGAGGTAAAAAGCTACTAGTCCCGCTCATCTAATTGGAGCTAAGTTTCATTGATAGTTTGGAATTCATAGTATATTCTTTTCTTTTTATCCTATTTGATTTTCAGTTGCTTGGAGACAAGCAACAATTTAATTTTGGTGTTGTGATGAGCGGATAATTTATACGCTTTTTGGCATTGTTTTTAGTATGTTTTTAGTATGTTTTAGTTAGTTTTTATTATATTTTTATAAGTTTTTAATTAAAATTCACTTTTCTGGACTTTACTATGAGTTTGTGTATTTTTCTGTGATTTCAGGTATTTTCTGGCTGAAATTGAGGAACCTGAGCAAAAATCTGATTCAGAGGCTGAAAATGACTGCAGATGCTGTTGGATTCTGACCTCCCTGCACTCGAAGTGGATTTTCTGGAGCTACATAAGCCCAATTGGCACGCTCTCAATTGCGTTAGAAAGTAGACATTCGGAGATTTTCAACAATATATAATAGTCCATACTTTGCCCAAGATTTGATGGCCCAAACCGGCGTTCAAAGTTAGAATCAGAATTTCCAGCGTTAAACACCGGAACTGGCACCAAAGTGGGAGTTAAACGCCCAAACTGGCACAAAAGCTGGCGTTTAACTCCAAGAGAAGTCTCTACACAAAAATGCTTCAATGCTCAGTCCAAGCACACACCAAGTGGGCCCAGAAGTGGATATTTATGTCATTTACTCATTTCTGTAAACCCTAAGCTACTAGTTCTCTATAAATAGGACCTTTTGCTATTGTATTTTCGTCTTGGTGCTTCTGGTTCCCTCTCTGGGGCCGAAGCCAATGAACACCATTATCACTTATTTATTTTCAACGGTGGAGTTTCTACACACCATAGATTAAGGTGTGGAGCTCTGCTGTACCTCGAGTATCAATGCAATTACTATTGTTCTTCTATTCAATTTAGCTTGTTCTTGTTCTAAGATATCACTTGTTCCTCAACTTGATGAATGTGATGATCCGTGACACTCATCATCATTCTCACCTATGAATGTGTGCCTGACAACCACCTCCGTTCTACCTTCGATTGAGTTTTTATCTCTTGGATTCCTTAATTAGAATCTTCGTGGTATAAGCTAGAATTGATGGCGGCATTCTTGAGAATCCGGAAGGTCTAAACCTTGTCTGTGGTATTCTGAATAGGATTCAAGGATTGAATGACTGTGACGAGCTTCAAACTCGTGATTGTGGGGCGTTAGTGACAGACGCAAAAGAATCACTGGATTCTATTCTGACATGATCGAGAACCGACAGATGATTAGCCGTGCTGTGACAGAGTGCGTTGAACATTTTCACTGAGAGGACGGGACTGTAGCCATTGACAACGGTGATGCCCAACATACAGCTTGCCATGGAAAGGAGTAAGAAGGATTGGATGAAGACAGTAGGAAAGCAGAGAGACGAAAGGGACAAAGCATCTCCATACGCTTATCTGAAATTCTCACCAATGAATTACATAAGTATCTCTATCTTTATTTTATGTTTTATTTATCTTTTAATTATCAATCCTCCATAACCATTTGAATTCGCCTGACTGAGATTTACAAGATGACCATAGCTTGCTTCATACCAACAATCTCCGTGGGATCGACCCTTACTCGCGTAAGGTTTATTACTTGGATGACCCAGTGCACTTGCTGGTTAGTTGTGTGGAGTTGTGATAAAGAGTTAAGATTACAATTGAGCGTACCATGTTGATGGCGCCATTGATGATCACAACTTCGTGCACCAGTCACCCATGAGGAGGTGGGAATTCACGTGGTTTTTCCCGAAAATCGCGAACAACACGTCGGCAATCCTCTTATTCTCAGGGGACATCCCCTTGTAGGTCACCCTGATGAAAGTGTTAGACCCCGCCCCGAAGCTCCAGTACGTCGGGATGAGGCGTTCTCCCTCTAACGACAACCAAAAAGGATGACGACCTTTGACGGGACGAGCCTTGAAATACTTGTCTTTGAACCCGTGATAGGAGTCCTCAAACAAGCCAAATATCCTCCGACCTTGGGCAGATCGGAAAGACAGGAACCCTTTCCTCACTTTTCCCTCCTTGGAAGGGTTAGTGAGATTGAAGAAAAAGAGAAAGACATCCACCGACACCGACAGCTCGAGATATTCACAAACCATCTCGAAACAACGGATAGAAGCCCAACTGTTCAGATGAAGCTGCGACGGTGACACGGATATCCGATTAAGAAGCGACATCTGGAAGTCGGAAAATGGTATGCGAACGCCCACCTGGGTGAACATGGCTTTATAAAACCAACACAAGTCGGAAATCCGGGGGGAGTGGAAGTTGATCTCATACAACCGCTCGTGAGGGGCAGGAACGAAGACGTCATAGTTGGCCTCTTCGTCCGTCCCGCCACAGAGATACTCGGCTTGACGAAATTTCGTCAGCTCGTCCACTTCCATTTGATTTGGTGAATCCATCACATCGGAGGTAACCCAGGCGTAGGGGTCGTAGTTTGCGGCGGAAGGAGAAGCCCGGAAAACGACGTGAGGCATACCTACAGTGGGGGTACCACTCTGTTAGTCTATGAGGTCGGGAGCCCGGGAAAGATCCAGAAACTACGTCCACCCTATTTAGCAGTTAAGATCAAGCATGGCTACAGATATCTATCATGCAAACTACCTAAAGCTTACCCTGGAATGGTACCCCTCCCCTAACGCATCTATTGGACACTAGAACACCATCTACCAATGAAAATAAAAGAATGGCAACAACAAAAGCGCAGAGCAAATGCAAGCAACAAACAAACAACAACAAAGTACAACAAAGCAGGGATCAAGAGTTACCTGATATAATTGCAGGAGCTTAGGAAGAAAGGGAGAGGCACCAGAAGGCTCGAACGAAGTTTTGGATATCAGGGAGAGAAGAAAGTGAAAGCAGCTAGAATGGGAGAGAGAGAAAGGAGAAACTGTTTAAAAACTGCTACACAAAGCGCGAAAGGACCAAGGGAAAAATGGTCTTTGCACGCAGGGTTTCGCAACCCATTATGAGCATTTAATACTCAGCGCAAAGAACGAAGCGACGAACAGTTGCCTCAGCAACCAAGAGACACGCGCGCAGGGGGCACGTCCTCCCCACGGGTGGCCGACCTGACGACGACGCGTGGCATGAGAAATAACACGCCATTGATAGCCTTCACGACTATTGCTGGCGTGTGGGGGCACTGTTACAGCCTGGCCCAAACCCTCTACGGGTTGGCTCGACCCAAACACCACCCGACCCAAATGGTCGGGCAGGGGGCCTCGCAGACGACCCGGACACGCGTCTCTGACAGCTCATCTACTGCTGTGTAGAGAATGCCTCGAAGGAAGTGGGCATGTCCTCGTAGGGCCCACCTCTGACATTGTATATAAGGGGAAGGTTTTACCCTTCCCCCAAGGTACGTCACACATCAACCTACCCCCTTTTCGCCTGCACACTTACTGACTAGAGCGTCGGAGTGTCCTTGCAGATGACACCCCCCTCTTGTCTACACGAAGTGCTCGGGACACCGCCTACACCTGACTGGCAGTCCACGACCAGATGAGGTCCCCAACTCCAACCAGGATACTCATCCGAGCCGTCCGGTACCGACTTACCGAACACGATCTAACAAGTTTTATGGGCCGATAGTCAACTTCAAAACCAAAGATGTGTTTCCCAGTTTACTCATTCTTGACATCTCATCCAATAACTTTAGTGGCCTGATACCAGAAGCCTACATAAAAAGTTACCAAGCTATGAAGATTGTTGTTCTAGCAGAAGTGCAAAGTAATTTCTATTACATGTGAAGTGCTGCCTTTTATATATCCAACATTGTCCTAGAATATGATGATTCTGTGACTGCAACAATGAAAGGGCTTAGAACCAATTTTGAGAAAATTCCGAACGTTCTTGTAAGTATTGATTTATCAAGTAACAGATTTGAAGGAGAGATTCCAGATGAGTTTGGAGAACATGGTGCACTCATAGGACTCAACCTTTCACATAACAACTTCATTGGTCCTATTCCCCGCTCTCTGGGAAATTTGACAAACCTCGAATCACTGGACCTCTCTTCAAATATGCTTGATGGAGAAATTCCTACTGAGTTGACCAATCTAAACTTTCTTGCATCCTTGAATCTTTCCAACAATCATCTTGAGGGATCAATACCTCAGGAAAACAGTTTGATACCTTTTCAAACGATTCTTATGAGTGAAACATAGGGCTATGTGGATTGCCATGGTCAATTCAATGCAACAACAATGTCCCTTTGCAACAATATTCATCTTCCGAGGCTGAGAACAAATTTGGATTTGGTTGGAAACCAGAGGCAATAGGATATGCATGTGGAATGGTGTTTGGAATTGGCTTGGGATGTTGTGTTTTCAGGAAGAAAGAATGCCACAGTGAAATTTGATATTGTTATACAGTATAACTTTTGAAAGGAATGAAATGAAGGAAAGCTTGATTTTTGTTATGTATATTTTGATTTGATATTGTTTTTAATACATATGTGTTTAGAAAGGTAGAGATTTGTTTTGTACAAGTTCAATTATGAATTATGAGACAAATTATGGATTACGTGATTTTTTTAAATTTAGATAAATATTTGTGCTAATTTTAGTGATAATATTTGTTATTAGGGATATTTTAGTAAATTTAATTGTGATAATATTAATTTTAATTAAGATATTTGTTATTAGGGGTATTTTAGTAAATTAAAAAAAAATTAGAATCGATAATAATTTTAATTAAATATATTTGTTATTAGGGGTATTTTAGTAAATTTAATTGTGATAATATTAATTTTAATTAAAGATATTTGTTATTAGGAATATTTTAATTGTGATAATGTTTTAGTAAATTTATTATTAGAGGTATATTTTGTAAATTTAAAAGAAAAATAATAATATTCGATTAGTTTTATATTTAACTTTTTAAAAAAATTAAAAAAATCAATATTAGGGATATTTTTGAAAATAAAAATAAATATTTTTATCTAATGATTATATTGAATTTATCTTGAAATATATTTATATGTAAATTTTTTTATGTATTTATTAAGTTTAGTCATGAACTTTTTATTTTAAATGAGTAAGGATAATTTTGACATATTAAATATATTTAATATTAAGAATATTTTAGTAAATTTAAAAAAATTAAAATCAATAATAATTTTAATTAAACATATTTAATATTAAGGATATTTTAATAAATTTAAAAATAAAATAAAAAATAATATTTTATTATATTTATATTTATTTAAAAAATTAGTGTCTAAAAAATTTAATTAAAAATATTTTATTTTATTATATTTATATTTTATTATATTTATTTATTAAATTTAATCATTAATATTCTAATTGAAAATTATAAGACATTTTGGACAAAGTATTCATAATTTCTAAATATATTAAATATGAACAAAAAAACTAAAATATTTCTAGGCACATTATTAATATTTTATAGATTTTATTTTTATAAACCGAACATAAAAATAAAAATTATACTTGGTAATAATACGTGTATCCAGATTACACGAGTAAATGGTTCCCCAATCTGCATTCATTAAGAGAACTAGTTAACCAATGGATGAAAAGAAATGAAGTAAAAGATAAGCTCCTGCAAACAAATCACCCTAACAAAGAAGGAGTCAAACAGGTTGACAAAGACCCAGACACCTCCAATCAATATACCTGAAGTGCCTTCTCAATTTCAGCTTCACTTCGAGCAGCATCTTGTAGAGTAATTGGTAGAGAACAGGCCTTGCTAACACAGTGCAACTTCCTCACTTGAATTTCCACCTATCAGAACAAACCACATAAGCTATAGATTCTCAGCAAAATGTTCAATTACTTGAAAAAAAAATGAATTACAAATATACAAGTTAAGGAGATTTCAAATATTACATTCTATAAACCTTATAATTATAAACCTTACAAATATTTTTAAACCCAAAACCACTATGCAACCAAATTCAACATAGTAGTTGTTAAGATTTCAAACTCTAACTTCCGGAAAGAGAAAAGCTAGTGTAAAACCATACAAAATACAATGCTATTGTTTCCGTTCATTTCTATCCAAAATCAAATCTCAGAAGCTAAGTAACCTGCTTTGTGGCGCCTTTGATTGGTTCAGAAGGGAGCGAAACAAGACCTTCAACATCGATAATAGACTCGTTGGTCAGCGCCCTGGCGTACTGCACCATCTACACGCTAACCAAATATATACATTAAGTCTTATAACTCTCTCTCTATCTCACACACAAAGAAGTGTAAATATTTTATTTATTTTTTAATATCCTGATATTTTGGATTAATTTTTTGTAATTTTTGTTTATAGGTTTAAGACGGAGTTCTATATCTTCACCGGTACCCCTTGGCTATAAAGCCATTTTTCACCATGTCTTGCTCGGATAATCCACAATACTCCAACTCATTTGACGTCTTTATGAAAGATAAGAAATAAGAATTTCATCATACATTGCATCGGTATAAGAAATGAAAAAAAAATGGATATAATTGTTTTGGAGAATGCAAGTATTTTTCATAGATATAGTTATTTACATTTATTCAAAGTTCTGTATTACTTGCCCTTTAGGTGAAGAGATTATTTCACGAGCTCAAGGTGTTCACAATGCAGAAACGTTGAAAAAATAGGCTGAGTCTTGCGGCATTGATGTGGAGACGGTATCTACAATTCTACATACATTGATTCGGGGTATGTTTCATGGCCTCTTGCTCAGATTCCTTGTGTAACTCTGGCAGCTACTGTCTCCACTAGTAAATATCATTTTAATAAACCATTATTTTGACCCTTGAAATATTAGTTTGTGACAAAATGGTCCATGTCAAAAAGATTCAATAAAGTTTTATACTGACAGTTGAAAGCCTAATACCATAGTTATCAGATTCGGACCGAATCGACCGGGTTGACTAAAATACTAGTGAATCGGATCTCAAACCGGTCTGAATTAATAATTTAGTCGGACAAACATTTAAATCGGTCAAACTCAAAAAATTTTAGTCTAAACTGAAAATCGAACCGAATCGGTTCAACCGCTGACGTGCGGTCAAACTCGAAAAACTCAATTAAACTTAGTCTAAACTGAGAATCGAACCGAACCGGTTCAACCGCTGACGTGCGCATCACTTTCATTTCAAAAAATTGGAACATAGCTAACGCTGAGGTTCGAACGTGAGCCAATCAAACTATATTACTTTTTGTATTACCCTGCAATCACTTGGATAAATTTGCTTTTTGTATTACAATGTATCTTTTAATAAATATATTACTAACTATTAAACATATCCTAATTAATAACTTATATATTAATATTTTTAGTCATGCAAATTTAAGATATTTTTATCTTTTTTATTCTAATAAATAGTATTCATATTAATTTAATTTATTTTTTATTTTATATTTATTCTTTCTTAAATTAATTAATTTTTAATTATATATCATTATTAAAATAAAAATTAAACTTTGTTAAATATGTATAAATTAAAAAAAGATAAACAAAAAATTTTTATTAATCATGACATATTTGTGTTATTGATAATTATATGACATCTAATAATATTAATATTTTTCAACATATATTTGAATAATGTAATAAATACTAATTAATTAATGAATTAGAAAATAAGTTAATTTGAGGGTTAAGTACTGTTTTGGTCCCTAAAGTTGAGCGTAAAAATCGAAACCATCCCTCATCTAATTTTCGATTTAGAATCGTCCTTAACGTTTTTTTTTTTCGTATTAAAATTGTCCTTTTTAATAAAATTTTTTATGTTATTCCTAAACTACCCCTATTCCTAGTTTAATAATAAAAGTTATAAAATTAAAAAAAAAAAAAGAAAACGCGTTGCGGAGGGGGGGAAGAAAAGGGTATACGAAGGGGGAGGAGAGGGGAGAGGAGGGGGAGGGGGACGGCGCCGGTGCCGGCGAAGCTTGGAGCTGTTGTCGCCGTCGCCGAAAGAAAGGACAAAAAGGGATACAGAGAAGTGGGGAGTGGGGAGAAACAGGGAGGAAGGGGAAGAGAAGGGGTCCTCGCCGCCGCCGCTCCTCGTCGCTCCTCGCCGACGCCACTCCTAGCCCTCGTCGTCACCGCCTCGCCCTCGCGCCGCCGCTGTGCCCTCGCACCTCGCCCTCCCCATCGAGCCATTTCTGCTCCTCCTCGCCCTTGTCGTCGCCGCTGTGACCTCCTCGTCATCGTCGGCTTTCGCTCCGCTGCTCCTCGCCGCCTCTGCTTCTTGCTTCGATCTCTGTTTCTACTTCGTCTTCTGCTTCTTGATTTATTGAATCTTTGATTTGTTGAATCATTGTTGGTTTTGTTCTTGTTTTGATTTCTGAATTGCTGTTGATTGATTTTGTTCTTTTTTTTTATTTCTGAATTGTTGTTAGTTTTGTTGATTTCTGAATTACTGTTGATGGAAGAAGATGCTGTTGTTTGGTATTCTTAGTGTTGGTGGTGGTGGTGGTGGTGTTGGTGCTGGTTGTGGCGGTGGTGTTGGTGTTGGTGGTGGTGGTGGTGGTGGAGGAGGTAATTGTGTTGGTAGTGGTGAGGGCATTTTTGTCCAATAAAAAAATTAAAAGGACGATTTTAATACGAAAAAAAACGTTAAGGACGATTCTAAATCGAAAATTAGATGAGGGACGATTTTGATTTTTACGCTCAACTTTAGGGACCAAAACAGTAACCTTTAATTTGATATAAAAAATAAATTTATATAATTATTTAATTATGACCGGGTCAACCGGTTGAACCTGTGACCCACCGGTTGAACCAGTAACCCAGTGACCCAGTAACTTGGCTGGGTCGATTGCCGGTTCGGCTCTGATAACTATGCCTAATACAATCTTCTTTTATTGAGATTTGGAACCAATTATGTAATGTTTGCAACAAGCTTGACATAAGCATAGTTGGCTACAATGTCGAATTACTTTTAAATATGACAGATGTGAATCATAGAGATTGTAAAAGACCATGAGTGAAGTGTATTGTATTATTAGTGCCTTAGTTATATCAGAAACTACTCATATATATATATATATATATATAGTCATGCATGACTATAAAGAAGAGATCAAGAAGAGGTAGTTAGGAACTAAACTACTCTACAATAACAAACTCAAAAACTATCACAACCCAATAGACTTCGTTAACTAATTATTTAATCTTAGTACTCTTAACACCCCTTCAAACTTAGGTGAGGTGAATCACTCATTCTAAGTTTGTGTCTAAACTTATCAAAGAGTCTTATTGACACTGGTTTGGTCAACACATCTGCCACCTGATCTTGGCAGGGATGTGTACCACAAAAAGCTTCTTCTGGTTCACAAATTCCGTCATAAAATGAAGATCCAACTCCATGAATTTACATTTACTGTGCAATATAGGATTAGCTCCAAGTTGACAAGCACTTTGGTTGTCACAATAGATAGTTGGGGGTAATTTTTTAGCAACATTCAACTCTTGGAGTAGCTGCTGCACTGCCACCACCTCCGCCTGGCCTGACGCAATTGCTCTATACTCAGCTTTGGTACTACTTCTGCTAATTTTGCTCTGTTTTTGTGACTTCCATGCTATTAAGTTTGCTCCAAGATAGATGCAATATCCCGTAACGCTCCTACGATCATCAAGATCAGCTCCCCAATCTGCATCTGCAAATGCAAGAATCCTATAGTCAGAACTTTTTGAAAATATCAAACCTTGTCCCATTGTACCTTTGATGTATCTCAAAATTCTCTTCACAACTTTTCATTGCTCAACTATAGGATTATGCATGAATTGAGAAGCTTTATTTACGGCATATGACAAGTCCGGTCTAGTAGTTGTTAGATATTGTAGGGCCCCAACGATTGATCTGTACAATCTAGGATTTTACAAAGTTTTGAGTCATACTTTTGCAGCTTCACTGATGAAATCATTGGTGTAGGCATGGCGTTAGAGGTAGACATCCCAGCTTTCTCTAATAATTCTACAGCATTATTTTTCTTGAGATAACAAAATGGAAACATCATCTAAATATTTCACCTCAAGACCAAGAAAATAATTTAGCTCCCCTAAAACTTTCAGAGGAAATATCTTGTTTAAATTTTTAATAAGTTCTTCAATTTCATTCAAGCTACTTCCTGTCACAACAATATCATCAACATATACAAAAAGATATGTGATAGAATTTTTCGTAGTTTTTACAAATAATGAAGTATCCGATTTAGTATTAGTAAACCCAAATTTTAAAAAAGTAGATTTGAGTGTCAAAAACCAGGCTCGAGGAGCCTGTTTCAACCCATATAAAGCTCTGTTGAACTTACAAACCTTGTTTGAATCCTTACTCTCATACCCTTGAGGTTGTTGCATGTAGACTTGCTCTTCAAGCTTTCCATTAAGAAAAGCATTATTGAAATCAAATTGTCTCAACACCAAATCTTGGGTGAGAGCAATTGTTAACACAATTCGAAGGGTTGAGGGTGGACTAAAAATCTGTTCATAGTCCACACCTTCCTTTTGATGATAGCCTTTGCCAATGAGTCTAGCCTTATATCTCATAATTTCTCCTTTGCTGTTTTGTTTTATAGCATACACCCACTTGCTTCCAATTATGGTAGCATTGGGTGGTGCATCCACCAAGTTTCAAGTGTGGCAGTTTATTAGAGCTTCGTATTTTGCATCCATAGCAGACCTCCAATGAGGAGTATTAAGAGCCTAAGTCACACTTTTTGGTGTGTTCTGATATAAGTCCAAAGATGTGAGGTTGTGTAGGCTCTTGTGTTATAGATACCAGCCTTTTTGGGATGAATGTTGATTGGTGTAGGACTTGTTGGTGGCAAAGAAATTTCAGTTCCAGTGATTGAAATTGATGGTGTAACTTGATATTGCTGTAAGTCTTTGTGATTCTGAGTTGAAGTTTCACATTGAACTTCTTCTTGTGCATTTAAGGGTGCTGTCATCTCAAAGTCAGACATGGTATTAGTAGTAGTATGAAATTATTCTAGATAATGAGGATCTTGTTGTTCTATAACCACAGACAAAGTCATGATAATTTCATGAGAAATTACATTCAAGTTATCTGCATTAGATGATTGTAATTCAGTTGAAAACAAATCATGATAAGAAAAGACTTCTTCATTAAAAATAACATGTCTAGACACAAATAATTTTCTAAATTTTGTCATGCACTTATAACCATGATGTGCATTATCATATCCTAAGAAAATTCATTTTTCAGTTTTATATTCTAATTTATGCTTATGATATGGTCTTAAGTATGGAAAGCATAGGCAACCAAAGACTTTAAACATAATATAATCAGGTTTTTTTTTTTAAAAGAATTTCAAAGGGAGAGATGAAATTAAGAGTTGATGTGGATAATTTATTAAGTAAATACATAGCTGTGCCAAAAGCATCCTCCCAAAATTTCATTGGGAGAGATGCAGTAGCTAACAAAGACAAACCCATTTCAGTTATGGTTCTGTACCTCCTTTCAACACATCCTTGTTGTTGATGTGTGTAGGGACATGATAGCCTATGCTCTATACCATGCTGCTTCAAATAGTTAGTGAAAGCATTTGATAAGAACTCCATTCCATGATTAGATTAGAGAACTTTTAGAGTACAATTTGTTTGATTCTCCATTAAAGCTTTATAAGTTTTAAAGGCTGCAAAGGCTTGAGCTTTATTAGTCAATAAAAAAATATTGGTATAGCGACTAAAGGCATCCACAAAAGCAATATAATATTTGAAACCAGATCTAGAAAGTATAGGAGCTGGCCCCCAAATATTCACATATACTAGTTCAAAAGGCATAGTATAAGAAGAGGTTGAATTAGAAAGAGGCAATGCATGCATCTTGGCAAAAGAGCAAAACTCACAAACATTATGCACTTCTGAATTTTTAGGGACAGTAACGCCACAATTTTTTAGAACACGTATAACATTTGGAACATTAGTATGGCCTGAACATTTATGCCATAAATTAATAGTATTGAGTTTTGTAGCAGTGAGAACAACATTATTAAGAGGCATTGTGCAGGGATTTATAAGAGTAGTAGTAACAATAGGTGCAGTACTTGAAAAATTTAATGGAACAGAATGTAATTCTTTTGATCTATTATCAAAATGTAAATTGTTACAAGATTCTATCTTTCTAATGGGTACATCATTTTCTTGTAGCATGAATTAAAAGTATGATCAATAGCATATTTCTTAGTACAGGGTGAGGTATTGAAAGAACAACACAAACATGTAGCACCATTCTTTAAACAAGAAACATTCCTAGGTATAATTAGGTGATCAAATGCATAAATTTTTCCTCTAGTGTGGCCCTGGAGAAGGAGTTGGTGAGAAACCTGATCATGAACAAGGCACTTTTTAGGCCAAAATTTAAAGAAAATATTATTGTCCTCTGCAAACTTTGAAACACTCATTAAATTCTAAGTAATATTAGATACATGCAAGAGATTTTGTAAACGATAGTCAAAGTTATTAGATTTATCAATTAATATTGAAGAACCATAATTTAAGATAGGGATAGCTGCACCATTACCCACAAAGAGTTGATCTAGATCAGGAGGGCATTGAGAAGATGTTAACAAGTTGATTGCATTGGGAGTAACATCATGACTCGCTCCTAAGTCTGGGTACCATGATGATTCACCAATTGAAGATGGTGCAGTGAGATATGCTCGAGGTTGATGGAATGATGGGGATGGTGATGGTGAAACAGTGTTAGAGAAAGGTATCTGTGGTGTGTTTGATGTAGAATTTGGTTGATAACTTTGATCAAAATGATAGTAGCAATTCCAGGCTATGTGACCATTGCGTTCACAAATTTAGCAAGAAGGGCAAGGATTATTCCATAGATTCCTTCCTCCTCTCTGGAATCTTCCACCACGACCTCTTCATGCTCCGCCTCGGTTATTAGAGTTAAAGAAGGATTGTGACAAATGCGCAATGAAAATGTGAGTACCAGGGTGTTTGAAACATTCAAGCATATCATCATATGCTTGTAGAAACGATTCTGCCTCAGCCACTGTGAATGTACCAAGTCTAGACATGACAGAAGTGATATAGCCACTATAGTCTTCTGGAAGCCCATCAATGATAGCTAGAATATGATCATCATCACTAATCCGATGGCCAATCACAAGAAGAGATGCAACAAGTTTGTGAATCCGGCCAAGGTAATCAGAAATGGTAGTCGTTTTCTTGACACATTTTAGTTGGGCTTTGAGACTCTGAATCCTTGTCTTTGATGTAACAAAAAAGAAGTTAGTGATGGTGTTCCATGTCTCAGCAAATGTATGACAATATAGAACTTTATTCTTGAAGGAATTAGATACTGAAGAAAAAAGCCAAGTAGTGAGTGCAAGATCATTCTGACGCCATTCTTTGTATGCTATGGATTCTTGAACCAGTGTTGTGGTTTTTGTGGGAGCAGGTGATGGTGATGGTGTTGTAGCAGGTGTAGCACCCGAAGTGGTGTTTGATGTAGTAGAGGAACCTTGATTCAAAGAAGCTTCAAGAATGGTTGTTTGCACACATCTTGTTGGTGTTTTGGTGGGATTCAAATGATGCTCCATTTCAAGAGTCTGAATCATGAGCCATGCTTGATGTTTCCATATATATAGTTGTTGTCTTCAAGTTTTTCAGTAAGAGGAACCAGTCTTGGTTTTGTTGGGGTAGAAGAACTGCTTAGAAGCAGTGCTATTGTTGAAGGAGATGAATGATTAAGGAACAAGAATCAATGAAACAGAGGGGAAAAAAAATCAATGACAGAAGAATAGTGGTGTTAAGGCTCTAGATAACATGTTAAAATCACAGTTGTGAATCATAGAAATTATAAAAAACTTTGAGTAAAGTGTATTGTATTATTAGTGTCTTAGTTACATAAAAAACTACTCATATATATAGTCATGCATGACTATAAAGAAGAGATAAAAAAGAAGTAGTTAGGAACTAAACTATTTTGCAGAAACAAACTCAAAAATTATCACAAATCAATAGACTTCATTAACTAATTATTTAATCTTAATACTCTTAACAAAATCCATTGATTTTTGGATTTTACAATTGTCTAACCGACACTTACTATTTATTACTAGACGTTGAGAATGATTTATATTTTCAACAAATTGAATTACCTAATATAAAAAACTAATTACTTTGTTGATGACTCATATTGCGCACCAATGCAGGGTGGCTTTGGAGCTGGTTTGGAACGTGTGGTAAAGCTCTTCTTAGGCCTGGAAAACATTCGACAGAGATCATTTTTTCCTCGTGACCCTCATAGGATTGCACCATGATAGTTATACTTTATACTTGTGACCCTCTTAGGATTGCACTATTATAGTTTATACCTGAACAGCTTGAAAATCGCAAGAATCCCTTTTTCTTTCTTTGACAGTGTAAAAAATGGTAGTTTCATTAATGAATTGAACTCATGGTGTCCAAAAGTGGAAGACTACAAATGTTCATGGGTGCTCCTTTTATCCACACTATTATAATAATAATAATAATAATAATAATAATAATAATAATAATAATAATAATAATAATAATAATAATAATAGAGAAAATCTAGATAGTCAGTAGATTTTGTGATTTTTTGTCATCAATTAGTCATCAATAATATTTTTAATGGTGTGAAATTACATCTAATAGTATAGAATCATTCAATTTTCTTTTGATTGTTAAGTACTGGCTAGAATTTAAAAAAAAATACTAGTCTCCTAGCACTCCTCATAATAATAATAATAATAATAATAATAATAAGGGACGGACTTATTTTATCAGAAGAGGGGCCACTTGCCCCACCAAAATTTTGAAGGAAAAATAAGAATTATATATAACTAGAATTTTGAAAAAAAAATTTAAAAATATTTTAATTATCTTTTTTAATATTTTAATTATCTTTTTAAAAAAATTGTGTTGAGACAATTAGTCATCAAAAGATTTTTTTAATTATATTAGTTTTTAAAAGATAAAACGTAAGTCAAATTGGTCCTTTCCTAGTCACCAAAAAAAAAAAATTGGTCCTTCCCTTAGTTAGATGATGGCTGATGACATGGCAGGTTAATGCCACGTGTCACAATATCATTGGTTGACGTGTCAAGCATGCTATTTGTTACTTGATGTGTAAAAAAATTATTTATAATTAAAATAGTCCCTGAAAATTTAGACGTAAGTCATTTTTATCCTTAAAATTTTAAAAATTAATTAAATTACTCCTTATATAATTTTTTTATTTTTTCTTCATAATATTAAATTTAAAGTATTTTTTATAGTACTAATTTTAATATTATTTCTTAATAAATAAAATTTTCTTTACATAAAATAATAAAAATAATTAAATTATTATAAAATTATTTTGTCATTTGTATTTTAAATTTATATTTTTAAATTGTAATCTTTTTATAATAAAATTTTTTTAAAACAAATTTATCAAATTATTGTTGATTATATATTTAAAAATTTAATATTTTAAATTTTACTATAAAATATAATATTTATTTTAAAATTTAAATCTTTTAAATTTTTTAAAATTATATTTTATTATTATTTAATATATATAGTAGAACTCAATAATTAAAAAACCGATTTGTGGGGTCATTTGTTGAATCTTAATATTTTAATATATTATTTTAAAATAACTACTATATTTATAGGGTGAGAAAGATTAAAACATTTAAAATAATTATTATATTTGTTTAGTGAAATCCAAAATATAGTTTTAATATTTTGGATTTCACTAAATAAATATAGTAGTTATTTTAAATATTCTAATCTTTTATCTCACTAAATAAATATAGTAGTTATTTTAAAATCTTAAAAAATTAGAGTTTTAATATTTTGAATTTCACTAACTAAATATAGTAGTTATTTTAAATTTTTAATCTTTTTTACTAAATAAATATAGTAATTATTTTAAATGTTTTAATCTTTTATATCTCACTAAATAAATATAGTAGTTATTTTAAGAAAACTATTAACTTAAAATATTAAATTTTTAAATATATAATCAACAATACTTTGATAAACTTGTTTAAATAAAAAAATGTCACTATAAAAAATTACAATTTAAAAATATAAAATTTAAAATACAAATAATAAAATAACTTTATAATAATTTAATTATTTTTATTATTTTATGTAAAAAAATATTTATTAAGGTCTAAAAAATAATATTAAAATTATTTCTATCAAAAAATATTATAAATTTAATATTACGAAGAAAAATAAAAAAAATTATATAAAGACTAATTTGATTAATTTTAAAATTTTAAGGATGAAAATTATTTATGTATAAACTTTTAGGGACTATTTTGATTATAAATAATTTTTTTACACGTCAAGTGACACGTGGCAATTAGGTGTCACTGACCTAACACGTCAACCAATCATCTTGTGACACGTGGCATTAATCTACCACGTCATCATGCCACGTGGCACCTAACATGACACGTCATCATGCCGTTATCATCTAACGTAACTAACAGAAGGACCAATTTGACTTACGTTTTATCTTTTAAAGACTAATATGACTAAAAAAATCTTTTAAAGACTAATTTAAAAAATAAATGATCTTTCAAGAACGAATTTAACTATTACCCTGGTTTCATATCACTTGCAATGTAAACACTGTTTTTTACTTTTGATTTTTCCATGCTAATCATATAATAATTGTATAATATTAGTCTCTAATCTTATATTCAATAAAACGTATATTTTTTAAAATTATAGTATTCATTTTAGCCTAATCTAAAACTACAAAACGTTTCTCTCTAATCATCACTAGCACATTATTTGGATGAACGATGAAAAATAGAAAAAAAAAATAAGAGAAAAAAATAAAAAGAAAAATATATTTATGTGTTGTTTAAATAAAAAAATTAATAAAAAATAGAATAATTTTTTTTGAATAAAAAGAAAAATAAAAAATTAAAATTATAATAAATTAAAATTACATTAATATTTTTAGATATTTTATTTTTTTATTAATCAAAGGGTAAGTTTGTAATTTTACCTATTTTTATCTATTTCTCTTTCATTTTCATCTCATCTTTTAAAAAAAATTATATAAAATCCACATCATATTTTTTTAATCTAATTTTCATTCCTCATCCCAACAACAACAATAAAAAAAATTCACTTTTTCACTCACTTTCTTTTGTCATATTTTCTTTCTCCTCATTTTCCATCCAAACGAAAAAAATCTCTTCAAAAACATTCAAATAGACATAAACTCTCAAATATTGAAAATATCATTTATTTGCAATATTATATTTGTCACCCAATTAGTTTATCCATAAATTATAAGTTAGGAAAGCTTTGGTTTTTAAAAATAAGAGTTGAATATGAGTAAAGATGAATAGGTAGTATTCGGTACCTCAGGTGCCGGACGGGTCGGTAATGCTTTCAGGGTGTGATGGTGGGAATCGCCCTTGATCTAAGTCTGGTAAGCGAGAACTGAGGTTTAACGATCTCCCGAGCTGTCGCGATGTGAGGGGGGAGCCACCTGCAATGACACTCCGACGCCCAAGTCAGAGTTTTTACAGATGGCAGTGAAAGTATGGGATAGTGACGTACCGTGGGGAAGGGGTAGGGTCCTCCCCATATATACTCTGTCAGTAAGGCGGGTCCCACAGGAGAGGTCCTTTTCTTGGAGGTTTCCTCTCCCAGAGAGTAGGTGTCCAGGTCGTAATCCGGGCGTGCTTATAGGGTTGCTTGTTGGCACCTCGCCGGGTCGGCTGGTCGGGTTGGGGTGCTGCCTTGTGTGGGTCGGGCCGGAACAGTGCCCCCAACGTGCCAGCTAGGGTGACGAGCGTCGTGGGTGGCGCGTTTTGTAGCCTTCGATAACCTCGTCACTTGGTCGGTTGGCCATCAGTTGTGGTAAGGACGTGCCCCTAATGAGTCCATATTTTCCGATGTATTTTGCCTTATTTGAATGGATTCTAGCATATGAACTCACATTTAAGCACATAAATAGCATACTTTTGTGTTTGATCCCTAATTTGATTCTAAATGTGAAAACATGCGTTTTAATGCTTAGATTAATGATTTTAATTCCACTTTTATATCCTTCAATACCGTGATATGTTTGTGAGTGATTTTCAGGCCTTAGAGGCAAGAATGGATGGCCAAAAATGGAAGAAAACATGTACAAGGGAGAAAACAAGGAAAGCACACACAGCGAAGTGTGCGTGCGCACGAGCACCTGTGCGTACGCAAAGGACAATTTTCAGCCGCGTGTGCGGACGCACACGTCTGTGCGTCCACACAGGTCCCTGCACTTGATTGCATTAATGAATCATGTGTTGCGCGAATTTGGAGGCCTCTTGACCCATTTTGGAAGGCTAGAATGCTGTCTTGAAGTGCTATATGAAGGAGATTTCATCACTTATCAAGGGGGGACACATTGGAGCACAATTTTACATAGTTTTTCATAGTATTAGGAGTAAGAGTAGTGTAGAGTAGAAAGCTCTCCTAGGGTTTATGTAGTTTTCTTGTAGAATTTTATAGCAAGCTTTATTTTGGATTTTAATCATCTTTAATTGTAAGTACTCTTGATTTCATCTTTAATTATAGCACTTTTATTTTCAATTGCTTTGGTTCAAGCTACTTGTTCATATTGCAATTTTGTGTTTCTTGAAGTTTTGATCAATGAATTTTATGTTTCATGCTTCCTTTATGCTTGATTGCTTGTTTACATTTGGTTTTGTTGATAGTTAGTTATAGTTTCCCATTTTACTTTGCAATTCTCCATGCTTTATTTTTATGCAAACAAGGTGTTTGTGAAAATGCCAACCTTAGATTTTGAGTAGATTTTCACACTTTGGCTTGTGGTTTGAGTTCCTAGGATACTAGAGTCATAATGTCCGATATTTAGTGGTAATTCGTGGGTAGTTAGTTAATTCTTGTTTCCATTGACGCTAGCCTTTTATCAACTAGTTTGGTAAGTTAGCTAGGACTTATGGATTGAGGTCAATTATGCTTGCTTGACTTACTCCTCGATGGTTGGGGTTGACTAGGCGAGATTGACTCATCATAATTATCGTAGTTGTGGTTATGGCAATGATAAGATTCTTAGACTCTCACTCCCAAGTCAAGGCTTTTCATGCATTTATAGCATTTTCACTAGTTTTGATCTCATTTCCTTGTTGCTTGCATTATTTACGATTTTGCTCGTCTCTTATTTCTTTCATTGCTTAGTTTCTTTAATCTTTTGTTCTTTCATTCAAAACCCCTTTTGTCCTTTTCACAACCAAAATTTTTTAGCACTCCGTTTGCATTCCTAGGGAGAACGACCCAAGGTTTAAGTACTCTCGGTTTATATGTTTTGTATTGAATTTATCATTTGATCTTTGGAATTCATTGTTGGTTTGGACTATACTTTCAACGAGGGAATTCTATTTTGTGAAATCCAGACTAACAAAAGTTCTTCATCAAATTTGGCGCCGTTGCCGGGGAAGTGCAAACGGCGTTATTTCTTTCGGTTGCTGTGAATATGTTAATAGTGTAAATAGTACTTTTTGGTTGTTTGTTTGCTTTTCCTAGTAAGTTTTTGTTTATATTTTCTTGATGACTTTTTTACACCATTACCACAATGCACCCCAATGGAACCCAAACACTTACCTCTCTAATCACCAATTCTATACGCCATCACCTCACTACATACAAAACCCTTACCCTCATCAGTTTGATTGTCAACTTTCATCACCCCATCTTCATCTTCATATATGGATCAAGCCACACAAGAAGTATTTTCCATGCTCATTTAAGAACAACAAGAGTTCTGGAAGAAGCAAGAGCAAGTCATGTCTACCTTAGTAAAAGCTTTGGATCATTTAGCTTCATTGCGTTCATGCCACAAGCAAGAAATTCTAGTGGATGAATGTGTGGAACCAAGTGAAAAGTGTGGAGTGAAAGAAGAATTACAAAATAAAGAAGAAGATGTCAAGTCACAACATGAAGTGCAAGGGGAGATAAATGAAGAATTGGTAGGAATTGATCATGAGGATTCCATCATTCGAGATTTTTTGTCCAACTTGGGTAATTCCTTCTATGACCTTCATGAACCTCCATTATTAGATTTGGAAGGAGATGTTGATATGGACTTCACACAACCTCCAATTTATGACTTGAGTGATGATGAGGAAGATTCAAACAAGGTTGAGGAAGATTTTAGTTACCAAGAGGTGAAAACATTTATGCAAGAGTGAATTGAGTGGGTGAAGATTTCTCCAACAAGTTTTCTAGCCCCACATCGATATGCCGTTTTAGAAACGGATGGTCAAATTCGAACCTTTCTTGGAGTAGTGAGCGGCGAAGAGAAGAATGTTAATTGGCAAAGGAATAGAAAGTTCATTAAAAGAGCCAATTTGGCATTTGGAGCTCAATTTTGGTGAAAGAGTCAATTTAGTGGATTTCCTGGAGTGCACAAGTATGTCAATGGTGATAGAAGAACTCAAATATGGGATCCGGGCATAAATTTCAAGAGTCAACAAAGTTGGATTCTAGTTCCTAGCTGGGAATCTCTCATGAGTTTGATGCAATCTAATAGGGACTTCAGAGGTCGAATCAATAGCAAACTTGGTTGGAGATTCAAGGAGGAGTGGAAGCATAAGCCGCTCTAACAAGGATCTCCTCATCAAGTCCAACTTAGGACTATAAACCAAAGTGCTAGGTGGGAGACACCCCACCATGGTAATATCCTTCTAACTTTTCCTCTTTTACCTTTTGTTGCATGAATAATTGGCTAATTTACTTGGTTGGTCAGATTTATTTTGATGTTGTTTAAGTAATTTTAATGAAATAATGTGTTTTGAGGAGTTTTGTGATGATTTGGGACTTGAAAACCTGTTTTGGGTATCAAGTTGGTGCCTTAGAGCCAAAAATTTTTGTTGCAGGAACAGAGACCTGTGCGTCCGCACAGATCCCCTGTTTTCTCGTCCCTGTGCGTCCGCACAACAATGTACGCCTGCACATCCCCAAACACTCCCTCTGCTCGCAGCGGACGCACCCTTTGTGCATCTGAACGCAACCCTTTCTGTCCATCTGTGCGGTCGCACACCTTACGTGCGTCCGCACACCTCACCCAGATCACCTTCAAAAAAAAAAAGCCACTCGTGCGAGCGCACACCCCTTGTGCACCCGCACAGCCTGTAGCAACCCCTCTGGTCGCAGCGGCCCACCTCTTGTGCGATCGCACGTCAACCTCTTTCCTTCTCCTATGCGTCCGCACAGGCTGTGATACATCTTCTGTCCGCAGCGTCCGCACGACCTTGTGCGTGCGCATACCCCTTCTTTCTCCCCTGTGTGCATCCGCACGCGACCTGTGCGTCCGCACAGGTCCCTTTTCGAACGTTAATTCAAAAAGGGGGAGGGTCGCGCTTTAGTTTCTAAAACCTCCCCCTCCTTCCCTTTCTCCCCTTCCTTTGCTGAACCCCCATAACCTAACCCCCCCTCTTCGCACCACCACCTCCCAGACCTCGGCCTACGCCCCTCTCCGCCGGCGACCACCACTGTCGCCGTCGCACCCTCTCTGTCCCCCTCTCTTTCTTTTTCTTCTTCTTCTTTCTCCTGCATTTTCTTCTTCTCTTCCCAGTCTTCGCGCTATCCCTAGCCGCGTCTCCTTCAGTTCCGGCGGGCAACCACCAGCAGCGGCAGACTCCTATGCCGCTGTGTCTCTCCGCCTCGCCATGACCTCCCTTTCTTCTCCTCTCTCCTTCTGCATTACAGGTTCCCTATCCCCTGCCCTATTTCATTTCTTCTTGCTTCCTGCTTTATTTTACTGGTTCTTTTTAAATCTGCTTTTTTATTTTACTTTAGTCAGTAGGAGGTTTTAGGTTAGATGACCTGTGTTTCTGGATTGCATATCTGTGATGTTGGCTGATTATTGTTGAATTTTCTGAGTACTGGATCTTGCTTTTGCTTGTACACTGAATGTTGCTGTGTTGAACTGTGAATGTTACTAGTAGTGAACTGTGATGCCTGCTGCTAAATTCTGCACACATTATGCTTGTTGAAATGCCTGAATGAAGTTTTTATCTGATTCCTTTGTCTGATCAGCATAAGAGCTTGAATTTTGATTTCATTTGGCATTTTATTTTCATATAGTGCAAATTTTCTGTTTATTCTAAATGCTGCTGAGATGGAATTGTGTATGCACCCTGCGAATTCCTTTTTGCTAAAACATCAATCTGAGCTTCATTTTGCTTTGTGATTATATGGTTTGATGTCAATTTTGTGGTGCATATCATCCTTTACTAATTTGTTTGCCAACTATGCACTTCTTTGCTGATTTTGTTGTTGAAACCAAATTGGATTGAAATTGATAGTTTTGATCATTCTATTTGGTACCTTTAAGTGCATAGTCTGAATTTTATCACTGGATTGATGTTGTTGCATATTCATGAAATGTTACAAAATAGACAACCACATACATAGCAACTTGTTCCAATATGTTTTTTGAGCAATGTACCTTGTTTTTCAATTAAGCACTGCTTTGGACAAGAAGCTATGTACAGGTGGTCATTTCATACTTCTCAACATGAATATCTGTATGCTTTCAGTGTGACTTTGATTTTTGTCTTTTGTGCCAATTTTTCCAAACTCTTCTCAATTTCCAAAGCACAATTACAATAATCAATTTCTTTAATTCAATTCACTTATATAATGCACCTAAGACATACATATGCTTTCATTGTTTGTTCATTCATTCAATTGTTACTTAGGTTGCTTGATTTTGGAAAAACGCATTTCCTTTTGAGCATTCAAATGCTTTTTCAATATTTTCCCTTAATTGAGTGTTTGTTACCTTATTGGCTCTCATTTAAATTGTTTGACTATTCCTTCTTCCTTCTGTGCTTTTATCTGTTTCTCCTGAGTTGTATTTTGTTTTTGTCTTTCTCAGGAAGGCCCGGAAAGGGAAGGAGAAAGCCAATCCTTTGGCTCGTCCTCCTCTTGTGCCTCCAAGTAACCAACCGGACACATTCGTTAATGCTGAAGCCCAGGAACAATTTAAGAAACTGGAAAAACGGGCCTTTCATTATGAGAGGAAGCTAAACCTACCTGAGAAATATGCAGATCAGATCCTTAACAGACTAAATTTTTATCATTGGAAATTCGTAAAATTCGATCCGGTGGAAGTAAATGAAGATCAGGTCAAGAAATTTTACGCAAATTTCCTAAAGAGGGATGCCCAAACTATTTTTCTAAGAGGTGTCACCCTGGACAGCTCTGATACTACTCTAGAGGCCCTCTTGGATATTCCGCATATTCCTCCGGCTCGCGACGCTTACACTCAAATAATGAAGGACGTCACAATGGGCAAGATTTCTTTGGATGTGGTCCTGGAAAAGATTGGACAGCCTGAGGCTAGATGGGAGTATAGCAAAGGGGACAATGCGGTTCCATTGAGCATTGCGTGCACTGATCTCAATTCGGAGGCAAGAATTTGGCAGCAGATCATAGCTGACTACATCCTTCCAAGCACGCATGCCACGCATATCAGAGTTCGTGTGGCAGTGTTACTGTGGGCTATTCTGGAGGGGAAGAGGATCTTTGTTCTTCCCCTTATCAGAGATTCGATGATGAAGGTGAACCAACAGCTGAAATACAACGTTCCTTTCCCATCGTTGATCACCAGATTAGCAGCTTTATCTGGTGTAGAGAGATGCCCAACAGACTGGACGTCTGTCTACATCAGTAAGCAGGCATTTCTACCATACGGGGATTATGACGGGCTGCCTCAGAAGAAAAGGAAGACCACTAAGCCTTCATTAGCTGCAGCAGAGCCTTCAGCGCCTCCTACAGCACCTGCACCCACACCTCGACCTCAGACGCCATTTGAGTTGTGTCGGGAGATCCTCCAGGCCGTTCACCGCTTTGAGCGCCGCAACGCTCGCTGCTTCCAGTGGATACTGGCAAAGTTTGAGGGTAGAGACCCTAGGCCACCTCCTCCAGATACACCTGCGCCCGAGGCCGAGGAGCCTGCATCTGAGGAGCCTGCAGCCGAAGCTTGCCAGGCAGTCGAGCCCTAGAAGCAGCCTGAGCAGAGACCTGTGGAGCCCACAATTGAGGAGATAGTAGTTCAGAGAGCTGAGGAGCCTAGAGTCGAGGAGCAGGCAGCTGGACCCGAGCCGATAGTGGAGCTGGCAATTGAAACAGCTGACCCGATAGTTGAGCAGCTGAGAGCTGAGACCGCCCCAGTGACATCCAGAGCCGTGATTGTTTATCAGCGTCACCATCACCCACCACCATCTGACGGTGGAGCTTCTCATAGTTGACCCCCCGATCGATTATTTTGAGCACTGAGGATAGTGCATGATTTAAGTGTGGGGGAGGATCTACGATTTTTGGGTGTAAATATTCTCTCCTTAACACTTGTTAGGTAGTTATTTTAAGTTTTATTGTTCTTTTTTGTAGATATTTCTAGTACTTTGACTTATACACTGCTATGTAGTACCTTTGGTATATATATTAGTCGCTTCTAGTTATATCTAGTATTGCACTTTTATTTTGGTATATATATAGATACATATTGCCTTTCATATTGCATGGCATATAGTATAGATATGGATTGTGATTGGATGATGTGAATAGCTTGTGCCTAGCTCATCTTGATCCTAATTGTCCATGTTAATTTTTGCTTGTTGAAAATTAGGAGAAGAATTAGGAAATTTTGAAAGATTTTGCATCCATCACAACATACATACATACATATATAGGAAATAATTTTGGTGAAAAATAACAAGACTTTTCAAGAATTTTGGGCTTTCTATTGAATTGATTGAGAAAACTGTTTTCAAATTTGCTTGAATAATTTATTATGTAACGTAGAAGAGTAAAGAAAAAATACGTTGTGAGTTTTTGAGCTATATCGAGTGGTTACACATTTTAACCATTAATTTTGTTCATTGTGTATTATATCTCTTCTATGATTGTAATCTTGGTTTTGCTTGATTCTTTATTTCCAATGATTGATGTTTCAAATTGCATTGAGCATGATTGAGGCCATATTTGTTTAAAGCTTACTTTTCTCATATAGCCTACCCTTTGCATCTACCATTGTTAACCCCTTTCAGCTTTATTTACCCCATTGTTCTTGATATTAGCACACCATAACCTTAAGCAGAAAACCATGAATTACCTTGGATTGTATCCTTGATTAGTTTAAGTTGAAGGAGTGTGTTACATCTAAGTGTGGGGGAATCTTTTGGTAAACTTTGATAGTAAAAGAAAATGTTTAATTTGGGTATTCATTGAAAATTCTGGAAAATGGGAACATTCATGTATGAACTACTTAACCATATGCAATTCTGAATTCAAAAAAAAAAATACTCTCTTTATCATAAAAGGGCACAAAATCACCCTCATGAGTAAACAAATGAATAAAGAATTGCATATGTGATACATGAATGATAGTGAATGGAAAATGATGGAAGGTTAGGATTGCATTTTGCTTTGATTTGGTTGATATAGGTTGATGTGGAGACTTAAACTAATCAAGGATTCAATTCCATTTAGTCCACTTGGCCATATCTATCCTACCTTACCCTAACCCCGTTACAACCCTATGAAGTCCTTGTGATAATTGCATTCATGTATCACTTATTTGTTGATTGTTAGATGAAAAGCAAATCCTTGAAAGCATGATTGGAAGGATATTTGAGTGAATTGACCCTAAACACCGAGTGCTTAGAGTGTATACACACCTAATGAGGGTTCAATTACTCAATTCTATGCTATCACTTCTCTTATCATGGATTCTTGCAAGTGCCTATTTTTGATGAGTTAAATCAATTCTTTGAATTTTGTTTCATTGAATTAATTCCTTGCTTAGCCCTATACATATATACTTGCTTGGAATATGATTATTTGTTTTCACCAAATCAATAGGATATTATATATATATATAAGTGTGGGGGAATTGATGAGTCCATATTTTCCGATGTATTCTGCCTTGATTTGAATGGATTCTAGCATATGAACTCACACTTAAGCACCTAAATAGCATACTTTTATGTTTGATCCCTAATTTGATTCTAAATGTGAAAACATGCATTTTAATGCTTAGATTAATGATTTTAATTCCACTTTTATATCCTTCGATGCCGTGATATGTTTGTGAGTGATTTTCAGGCCTTAGAGGCAAGAATGGATGGCCAAAAATGGAAGAAAGCATATACAAGGGAGAAAACATGGAGAAAACAAGGAAAGCACACACAGCGAAGTGTGCGTGCGCATGAGCACCTGTGCATACGCACAGGACAATTTTCAGCCGCGTGTGTGGACGCACACGTCTGTGCGTCCGCACAAGTCCCTGCACATGATTGCATTAATGAATCATGTGCTACGCGAATTTGGAGGCCTCTTGTCCCATTTTGGAAGGCTAGAATTCTGTCTTGGAGTGCTATATGAAGGAGATTTCATCACTTATCAAGGGGGGACACATTGGAGCACAATTTTACATAGTTTTTCATAGTATTAGGAGTAAGAGTAGTGTAGAGTAGAAAGCTCTCCTAGGGTTTATGTAGTTTTCTTGTAGAATTTTATAGCAAGCTTAATTTTGGATTTTAATCATCTTTAATTGTAACTACTCTTGATTTCATCTTTAATTATAACACTTTTACTTTCAATTGCTTTGGTTCAAGCTACTTGTTCATATTGCAATTTTGTGTTTCTTGAAGTTTTGATCAATGAATTTTATGTTTCATGCTTTCTTTATGCTTGATTGCTTGTTTACATTTGGTTTTGTTGATAGTTAGTTATAGTTTTCCATTTTACTTTGCAATTCTTCATGCTTTATTTTTATGTACACAAGGTGTTTGTGAAAATGCCAACCTTAGATTTTGAGTAGATTTTCACACCTTGGCTTGTGGTTTGAGTTCCTAGGATACTAGAGTCATAATGTCCGACATTTAGTGGTAATTCGTGGGTAGTTAATTAATTCTTGTTTCCATTGACGCTAGCCTTTTATCAACTAGTTTGGTAAGTTAGCTAGGACTTATGGATTGAGGTCAATTATGCTTGCTTGACTTACTCCTCGATGGTTGGGGTTGACTAGGCGAGATTGACTCATCATAATTATCGTAGTTGTGGTTATGGCAATGATAAGATTCTTAGACTCTCACTCCCAAGTCAAGGCTTTTCATGCATTTATAGCATTTTCACTAGTTTTGATCTCATTTCCTTGTTGCTTGCATTATTTATAATTTTGCTCGTCTCTTATTTCTTTCATTGCTTAGTTTCTTTAATCTTTTGTTCTTTCATTCAAAACCCCTTTTATCCTCTTCACAACCAAAAGTTTTTAGCACTCCGTTTGCATTCCTAGGGAGAATGACCCGAGGTTTAAGTACTCTCGGTTTATATGTTTTGTATTGAATTTATCATTTGATCTTGGGAATTCATTGTTGGTTTGGACTATACTTTCAACAAGGAAATTCTATTTTGTGAAATCCAGACTAACAAAAGTTCTTCATTATCAGCCCCCTACGCGCGAGTGAGGCTTGTCGCCTCGAAGGAGCGTTCTGCGTCGCCTCGATCTTTGCGCTGAGCATTTAATGCTCTTGATGATTGATTTAAATTCTGCGTGAAAAGTTCATTCTGCCCTAGCCTTTCGCGCTTCTTTATCGCCAGTTTTTCGTGCCTTTTCACTACCCACGCCCAAAACATACTCCATTTTCTCCTCACTCTTCCTCTTCCTTGCAATTTCTCTCTGATTCTCTGGGTTCAGGCACTCCAATCTGCTTTTGCTTAACCAAGGCTTTTTTCTTCTACATCTTTGCGCATCATTTCCTGGTAATTTGCTTATTTCCTTATCTATTCTTTTAGTTTTATGTTGCAGTTATGCGGCTTCTCTTCTGCTTTGGCTTTGTGTGTGTACTGTACACTTAGGCAAACTGTAGTTTCTGGTTTAAGCTCCGGTCTCCCGACCTCATAGACTGACTCTGGGTGGTGCCCCCACTGTAGGTATGGCCTAACGTCCCGTCGCAAGAGTTTTCATTGTGAGAGCACCCTACGACCGATATGCCTGGGTGACCTCGGACGTGAAGGACACCCCCAATCAGATGCCCCTAGAGGAACTTACGGAGTTCTGACAAGCTGACTATCTCTGCGGGGGAGGCCCCAAAGAAGCTAACTATGAGGTTTTTGTTCCTGCCGACCAGGAACGGATATTCCATCTAAACTTAAATACTCCCCAGATCGCCGATTGGTTCTGGGTGTACAAAGCAATGTTCACCAACTTGGGGATTCGCGTCCCTTTCTCCCCCTTCCAAATGGCGCTGCTTAACCGATGTGATGTAGCGCCGTCTCAACTGCATCTGAACAGTTAGGCTTCTAACCGCTGTTTCGAGATGGTCTATGAATATTTAGTGTTGTCGGCCTCCGTTGAGGTCTTCTTGTTTCTCTTTACCTTAACAAAACCTTCTAAAGAGAGGAGGGCCAAGAAAGGTTTCATGTTCTTCCGGTCAGCCCAAGGTCGGAGAATTTTTAGCCTGTTTGAGGATTCTTACCATGGTTTTAAAGATAAGTAATTTTAGGTCCGCCCCGTCGAAGGTCAGCATCCCGACTTATTGGAGTTTCGGGGCAGGGGCTAATGCCTTCACAAAGGTGACGTACAAAGGGTTGTCTCCCGAGAATAAGAAAGTTGCCGACGTTCTACTGGCTATCTTTGGCAAGAATCACGTTAACCCCCATCTCCTCATGGGTGATCGTGACATGGCCAGGGGTTATATAGGTGGGTAGTCATTTGGTTGCATGCTCGTGTTTGTTATTATTCATTTATTTCCTTAGCCGGTTTGCCGACTAACAAGTTTTTGTGTCTTGTTTCAGTGTCAATGGCTAGCGAGTAAGTTAGACTCGACACTCTATTCAACACATTTCTTCTTGAGGGTAGCGATGATGACTCCGCCACGCGTACCAATGAGGTACCGCATTCCTCTGCTGTCGAGGCCGAGGCCCAGTCCCAGCTACCCAAGGAGAGGTGGCTGGGACCAGCTCTGGTCCGAGTCTTCAGCCGGCGGTCAACGAGGAGGGTGGAGGACCCAAAGTTATAGTTGTTGACAACCCGAGGAAACAGAAACTGACTTCCAGCCCGGAGGGCGCCCTTACGGTAATGGAGAAGAACTTTGATGCGAGTAGTTTTATTGATTCCCAACTCCTGCCTAGTACCAAGGACTTCTTCCTTGGTGGGGATCTTGCCTCTCAGGCAAAGTGGGTCTATCATACCCTGCTCCGAGCGGCCACCATAGCAAGGAAGACGGAGCCTGTCTGGGGGGGGGGGCTCGGACCCTGGAAAACAAGCTTCAGTCGTTCGTCAGCGCCAACAAGAAGTACAAAGTTGAGGTTAAGTTGTTGCAAACATAGTTAGCTGCCTATGAGGAGAAAGTTAAGACTTCTGACGCGGCGGTTGCGCGACTTACCGAGCGAGAGCTCACCTTGGAGGGCCAACTCAGCGCTGCTCAAGGTTGAGTGAAGGAGCTCGAAAAGGAGCGTGATGAGGCCCTCTCGTCGGCGACCATGGCCAAGGTTGAGACTGCTGAGCTAAAGAAAAAGTATAAAGAGACCTTGAAGCATGGTAAGAATGCTATCATGGCAATTGAAGAGGCGATCAAGGCTCAAGTGAAGCTGCTGGCTCCCAACTTCGACACCTAGCCGTTAGCGTTTTCAAGACCATCAAGGATGGTAAGATTGTTGATATCCCAAAGAAATGAACTCTTTGTACTTTGTGTTTTGTTTTTGTAGTTTGTAAGACAATTTCTACCGTTCTACCGTTCTAACTTTTGTAACCGTTTGGTGGTTTTTGTCCGTAATTTGACTTTGAAATGATGTTGACAAAAATGAAGCCGAGTCATGGCTTTTTCATTTAATCGCTTGAAATTTGGCTATGTTAAGTGGCCGACTATTTTGGCGCTCGCGACATCGGTGGTTCCTGGGGTGATCAGTCCTAGGATACCATTTTGCTATAGGACCGGTTAATTTCGTTTTACTTCGGCCTCTAGGAGTAGAATCTTCTTAGGTTTCTCGTGTTCCACGTTCTGGGACCTTTCCTGCCGTCCAGTCGTTCCAGCTTATAGGCACCATTGCCGACCACTTCCTTTATCCTGTATGAACCTTCCCAATTTTCCGCCAACTTTTCTTTCCCTGGTGTCGGGAGACCCACATCGTTGCATCGCAAGACTAGGTCGTTTGGCTCAAAATCTCTTTTTAATACTCTGGCGTTGTAACGCAAGGCCATCCTTTCTTTCAACACCGTCTCCGATAAGTGGGCCATATCTCTGGTCTCATCCAATAAGTCCTTCTCCATGGCTTCTTCGACTCCCCCCAAGAGTAACCGTGGGCTCGGTTCTCCGATCTCCACGGGTATCATCGCATCAACCCCGTAGGTGAGTCAGAAGGGTGTCTCCCCAGTGGAGGACTATTGCGTTGTACGATAAGACCACAGAACCGATGCTAACTCGTCTGCCCAAGCTCCCTTCTTCTGGTCAAGTCACGTTTTAAGACCTTGTAGGATGACCTTGTTTGCTGCCTCGACTTGGCCGTTAGTTTGGGGGTGCTCCACAGATGAGAACTTTTGCTTTATCCCTAAGCTGGCGAGAAATTCTCTGAACTTTTTGTCAGCAAACTACATCCCGTTGTCCGAGATGACGACCTCTGGGATACCGAATCTGGCTATTACTTGTCTCCACATGAACTTTCGGCAGTTTGCTGAGGATATGCTGGCCAATGGCTCGGCTTCCACCCTCTTGGTATAATAGTCGATGGCGATAATTAAGTACTTGACCTGCCCAAGTCCTACCGGGAAGGGTCCTAACAGGTCGACGCCCTATTGGGAGAATGGTCGGGAGGCCATTAGTAGGCTCAATTCAGCTACCGGTGCATGGTGAAAGCTGGCGTTCTCCTGGCATTTTTTGCATTTCTTCATGAACTCTTTGGAATCCGCCATAATCAAGGGCCAATAGTAGCCGGCCTGACGAGTTTTCGTGCTAATGCCTTTCCTCCGATGTGATGGCCGCAACACCCCTCATGGACTTCACTTAATACGTAGTCTGTTTGGTCGGGGCCTAGGCACTTCACTAGAGGTTGGTTCAGCCCTTTCTTAAACAGCTGGCCTTGTATTATTGTATACTTGGCCGCTTCTCTCCTTAGTGCTTTCGCCGTCTTTTCGTCTTCGGGGAGTTTACCGTTTTTCAATAAATCGGTGATTGGGTCCATTCATGAGGGGAAGTCGGCCGCCAGGGTTATATGCAAGGTGACTATTGGTTCCTTCACCAAACCCTGAATCAGAGATCGATTCCCCATTCCTGGTTTTGTGCCCGCCAGTTTTGATAGGAGATCGGCCCGTATGTTCCTTCCCTCAGAACGTGATATACCGTGACCTCATCAAACTCCTCGCTCAGCTTTTTGACCCTCTCCAAGTACTTTTGCAGCAGTGGGTCCCTCGCTTGATAAGTTTTGTTAATCTGCGATGTGACGACCTGGGAGTCGCTGCATACTTCCACTCTGCTGGCCCCGACTTATCCTAGCCAAGAGTAGACCGCCAAGAAGGGCGTCATATTCTGCTTGGTTATTGGACACCGGGAACTCGAGCTTGATTAATTGCTCGTACACGACTCCAATGGGGCTCTCCAAGATGATTCCCGCTCCCCCGAATGTTTGGTTGGAGGCTCCCTCTACATGGAGTTTCCACCGTGTGCTCGGTGTCTCGAGGAGGTTTCCCGTCACCTCAACAAGAAAATTGGCCATTGCTTGAGCCTTGATTGCATGTCTGGGCTCGTACTGTAGGTCGTACTGAGACAGTTCAATTGCCCAGGTCATCATTCTGCCCGCCAGGTCGGGTTTTTGCAGTATTTGGCGGATCGCTTGGTCTATCCTGATGACTATCTGGTGTTCCGAGGGTTACCTAAAACTGGAGGTCGATCTCGGATGAGATCTTCTAAATTGGTCGGTGCTGACGTGTCCGGCTGGTGGGAGTCGGCCGGAGCAGTCGTGTCCGACTTGTTGGACTAGCTTCACTGCTGATCCTTTGCCACCGGAGGGTGGGGGGTACCTGCAAGGGACTCCGATGCTTAAGTTAGCAAGGGTATTAAGCAGGTTTTTAGTAGAATCAGAGTATGAGTTATACCTGGGTGCTCCAGTGTATTTATAATGGTTGTAGAGTGACCTTTTTAGATAAGATAAGTCAGTTATCCTATCTTATCTTTATCTTTGAGTCAAGGTCAGCTTATCTTCAAGGGAATCGCCTTTATCTCTATAGGCTTGGACTGCCTTTGGATTTGGGTCGCGTTCCTTAATTTGGGCCCTTTCTGAGCTTCTCTGTAGATTTGGCCGAGCTCTTTGGGAAGAGGTCGGATATTCTGACCTGAAGAGGTCGGTCGCTTTGTCGCCAATCATCCCGGGTCAGATAACTCGACCCAGGGTATGAACAGTGCCCCTGCTCGAGCTCGGTCTTTCCTTTGGAGGTCGAGTCTTAATTTTAGGACTTTCGATCCTTCTCGGGTGAAGCCGAACTCGAGCATTTTGTCGATTCCTTTGTAGCAGCTTTTGAATGTAGAACGTTTTCCTCTAAAAGCGCGCGCTTTTGTATTAGCGCTTTGCTCTGGGGAACGTGCGAGAGTTTAATACCCTAATTAATTGGCATTAATTGCCCTGTTTATTGCCCCGTTTCCCTTAACTTCTTTATTTTTGAATTTCACACTCAGGAAACGGTTTCTCTCCTTCGTTCTTTCTTTGTAACTTCTTCCTTTAATCTCTCACTTTTCTGTTTTCGTCTGCGCCGTCTTTGCCTTTTCTTGTGTGATAGCGTCGCTTGGTGATTCTCTGGGTGATTTCATTTTTCCGTTCTCAATCTCTCTTGCAGCTACTCTCTCTGTTCCAATTTGGCTTTCTTTCTTTCTCTCTTCTTTGTTATTTATGTCTGATTTGGAGAAGGTTTTGATTTTGGTTGGAAAGTTTGGATCTTTCTGCCTTTTACTGTGCCTGATCGCTGTGTATTCTGTAGTTTCTTTGTCCTTTGCATGAACTTTTTGCTTTTCTTGTTGCTTTCTGTTTCTAGGGCTTCTGCCTGTGTTTCGAGGCTTTGAGTGATGATTTTATTTGATCCTAAAAAAGGGAGTATCTTTGACGCTTTTTACTTGTCGTGCTTCGATGTTTGGAGATGCATGCTTGTTTTTTGCTGATAGACTATAGGGAGATAGTGGTTTTGATGACTTTCTGTGTTTTTTGCGTTTTGTCTTTCTCCTATGAAAATGCTCGCTGTTTGAAGTCTTCTATTCTTGTTTTGAGAGATGCTGGAACGTAAGCGGTAGTTTTTCCTGAAACGGTGTTCTGTTACTGCCTCCAAAGGATGCCCCAGGACTTTGATTTGAGTCTTGAGGTTTTCCTTTCCTATTTGTTCTTCTGCATCATATTAGTCGAGTTGTTTCGCCCTTTGCCCGAGATGTTTTTTAGTAATCCATTCTTCTTTTCTTATTGTAGGATTTAGTTGGCCTCATGTCTTCTCACAATAACGTTGTAGAGATGCCTTCCCAGGTTCCCGAGGGCATGGCCGATTGGGTGGATTCAATGGTTCTTATGTGTGTCTCTTTGGTTGATTCCAAATTTTGCGCGCAGCTTAGGCAGTTTCATAGGGTCTGTAGTAGGGCAGTTGATGAGAAGAATTATGAACTTGTCCCTCCCTCTTCTGAAGAGAGAGTTTGTTTCTCTACCCGGGTTGTTAGAGATCGCCCTTTTTTCTATGCTTATGACTTTTTTTTTGGTCAGCTGAGTATCACCCTTCCTTTTACTGATTTTGAGACCAACCTCCTATGGTCCTGTAATGTTGCTCCCTTTCAACTTCACCCTAATTCCTGGGATTTCATTAAAATTTTTCAATTGTTGTGTAACGGTTTTGGTATTCCTGCCTCGAAATCTCTTTTCTTCTATCTATTTGTCTTGACGAAGCCTGGAGTAGTGAAAAAGAAGGCAGCTTAGGTCTCTTTTCGATCTTCTCAGGGAAAGAAGGTCTTCTCCATGTTTGACGAATCGTTCCGTGATTTTAAAAATTATTTCTTCAAGGTCCGAGCTGTTGAAGGAGCTCGGCCCTTTTTTCTGGATGAGAATGATGAGCCCGCCTTTCCTTTGGAATGGCAGAAAGATGTGAGGGTGTCTAGATACACGTGGGAAATGTTGGATGAAGTTGAGCAAGCTTTTGTGGCTATGTTGGAAGAATGCTGGGGTCAACCTCCGCATCTTGATACCAAGAAATTTTTAACCAACCCCTCTCTTCTTCAAACTGATCTGGGTATATATATATATATATATATATATATATATATATATATATTTTTTTTTTGTAAACGTCTTTCCGATTTGCAGCTTAGTTTCTTACTGTCTGTGTTTTATTTGCAGAGGCAATGAAGAATAATGAATCTATGAAGGCTTTTAAGAGAGCACAGAAGGCGACCGCTGCTAAAAACATCTCGGCCAAGGCGGCCGGGGAGGGATCTTCCCAAGTGCGTGTGAAACCATCCATACCGAGTTCTCTGGGGCGAAGAAGGTGATCCCCACTCCCCGAGTTCGTCTGGCCGACCCTCCACCAGCTTCTGCCGCTTCTTCTGGCGCTCCTCCCAATAAGAAACAAAAAACTGCTGAGCCTTTTAATCTTGATGCTCCCGACTTTAATGCAATCGAGTTTGTGGATCAGGAGATCGGCCCCCTATGGTGCCCTTCCCATGGACGATGTGTCCATCCTTCGCCATTTGGAGTTTATGACCCAAAATAGCGTTAAGATGGCGTATATGGGGGCTGCTCTGTACAGAACTGCTTAGAATCTTCCTCTCCATGCCACAAAAGAGTTTATGGAAGAGGCGAAGCAGGAGTTTGATTGGATGAAAGGTCTTAAGGAGGAGCTTGAGATAAAGGTTGCCAAGTTGGAGAAGGATCTGGAGAACGAGAAGGCGAGTTCCCTTGCCTTGGCAGCTTCTGTGCGGCTGGCTAAGGACACGGCACTGATGCATAAGGACAGTTACGTGACATCTTATCGGGAGGTGATGCGTCTGAGGGGGGAGCTGGACAGTGCCCGGGAGGATTATGCTGAGCTTCAGGGTCATCTTGTTGGCAGTGTAACTGCTGCTTACGAGAACTTGAAAGAACAAGTTCGGGTTATTGCTCCCTGGGCCAACCTTACCCTCTTCAGCCTGGATAACATTGTCAGAGATGGCAAGATTGTCCCGGATGATGAGGATGATGATGATGTTGAACCTCCCCCCGTGTCCTCTGCAAAGGTGTCGAACTCTTCTGCTCCTCTAGCTGTGTCCGATCCTGATTGTCAGATTCTGAATCGGGAGGATGGAACTGTAGATGCTGTGCCGATTCAGACTCGCCCTCCTTCTCCTGGTCCTGATGCTTCCGAGAAAGCTCCTGCTGTTTGTTGATTTCATTCTAGATATTTATGCAGCTGGCCCGGCTTGTGGGCTTTTAAACTTTTATTTGTTTTGTTGGTTGCTGACACTTCTTAGTTGCTTGCCTAGCAACTTTTACTTTGAAAAACAAAAGTATCTTGCTAGCTTTTTGAGGTGAATTTTGGTTGCCTCTGAAGCTTTATAACTTTGTTGATTATATCATGCTTTTCTCTCTTGACTTGGTATCTCTTCTGTTTTCCGAGAGTGTTGGAACCCTGCGGCTTGGCCTCTTTGGATCGCTTTGTAGCTTGGATCCTTTGAGGTTGTGACTGTGTGGGTCCAACTTGTTTTTCGGTTTTCTCACTTTTGCTTATATTTTTAGCATTTCATAACCGATTTCTTTACGTTGGTTCCTGTCCCAGTTATCTTTGTAGTCCTCTTATTTGGATCTTTGCCAGATCTCTTTTTTTTAAGGACTACTTTTATAACTTGGTTTTGTAGGAGGTCGACTTCTTTACGTCGTCCTTTTCTAAGTTACTTTTGTAATCCTCTTTCTTGGACCTTTGTCAGGTCTCTTTCAGGGATTATTTTTATAACTTGTTTTGTAGGAGGTCGACTTCTTTACGTCGTCCTCTTGTAATTTATTTTTGTAATCCTCTTTCTTGGACCTTTGTCAGGTCTCTTTCAGGGACTACTTTTATAACTTGTTTGTAGGAGGTCGACTTCTTTACGTCGTCCTCTTGTAAGCTATTTTTGTAATCCTCTTTCTTGGACCTTTGTCAGGTCTCTTTCAGGGACTACTTTTATAACTTCTTTGTAGGAGGTCGACTTCTTTACGTCATCCTCTTCTAAGTTATTTTTGTAATCCTCTTTCTTGGACCTTTGTCAGGTCTCTTTCAGGGATTACTTTTATAACTTGTTTGTAGGAGGTCGACTTCTTTACGTCGTCCTCTTCTAAGTTATTTTTGTAATCCTCTTTCTTGGACTTTTGTCAGGTCTCTTTCAGGGATTACTTTTATAACTTGTTTGTAGGAGGTCGACTTCTTTACGTCGTCCTCTTCTAAGTTATTTTTGTAATCCTCTTTCTTGGACCTTTGTCAGGTCTTTTTCAGGGATTACTTTTATAACTTTTTCATTTTGGGCTGACTATGTCATGTCGGGCCCTTCTAAGTTAAAGTAATCCTCTTTAATAGGGTTGGCCAAACCTCTTTCCAGGGTTTTACTTATAACTTGGGTTGACTTGGTCCGACTTCTTAATATCGGCCAGTCTTTAAGTTATTATTTTAGCGATCCATAAGACCTCGTTAGGTTCTTTTTTTGGATTACTTTCGATAACTTCTTACATTATTCTGTGTTCATCTTTACCGATTTGTAGAAAGTGGTTGCTACTTTTAGATCGTCCTTTAGGTGAATCGCGCTTTCACCTTTGTCGGACGATTGTCTTTATCGTGATTGTACAGTGAAATTGTTTTTCACTTTCTGCTGATCTGTCGCTTTATAATCGAACGATGAATGCTTCAGATTAATGCATCTTGAAAACTTGTAGAATATCTAAAGTATATTTTATTCAAAGAAAAGTGCAAATATATACATGTGGGAATTTTTCATCCCTTTGAATCTCAACTAGGTGCCTTATTAAAAAACCTTTTCAGGAAAAAGAGTGCATCATATGATGAGATTCTTTCTAGCTATAGTACCTTCTTAGGTTCCAGGAGTGCCATGATCTAGGGAGTTCTCGTCCGTTGAGTTCGGACAGTCTGTAGGAGCCCTTTCGCAGTACCTCTACGACTCGGTAGGGTCCTTTCCAGTTTGCTGCCAACTTTCCTTCTCCTGGCTGAGTTGTTCCAATATTATTTCGAATTAAGATGAGATCATTCTCTGCGAAACTTCTTGGTACTACCCTCTGATTGTATCTGGAACCCATTCGACGCTTTAGTGTTTCTTCCCTGATCCGAGCTCTTTCTTGGATTTCAGGTAGTAGGTCGAGCTCTTCCCTCTGAAGTTGGGAGTTTGCTTTCTCATTGTAATGGACCACTCTGGGCGATCCTTCCTCGATCTCTACTGGGATCATTGCTTCCGTTCCATATGCCAACCGGAAGGGGGATTCCTTTGTAGTGGAATGTGGCGCCGTTCGATACGCCCATAGGACTTGTGGAAGCTCCTCTGCCCAAGCTCCCTTTGCGTCCTGTAATCTCCGTTTTAACCCAGCCAATATAACTTTGTTGGCAGCTTTGGCCTGTCCATTGGCTTGTGAGTGTTCGACAGAGGTGAACTGGTGTTTTATGTTCAAGTCGGCTACTAATTTTCTGAAGCCTGCATCTGTGAATTGAGTGCCGTTGTCTGTGGTGATGGAGTGTGGAACCCCGAATCTTGTGACAATGTTTCTATATAGGAATTTCTGGCTTCTTTGCGCAGTGGCATTGGCTAAGGGTTCTGCCTCGATCCACTTTGTGAAATAGTCTACCCCTACTATGAGGAATTTAACTTGTCCTGATCCCTAGGGGAAGGGTCCAAGAAGATCGAGTCCCCATTTTATAAACGGCCAATGTGAAGTTACGCTGATGAGCTCTTCTATTGGGGCGATGTGAAAGTTGGCATGCTTCTGGCATGGTGGACATGTCTTTACAAATTCTATCGCTTCTTTCTGTAGAGTTGGCCAATAAAATCCTGCCTGGAGCACTTTTTTGGCGAGAGCTCGTGCTCCGAGATGATTCCCGCAAATGCCGGCGTGTACTTCTTCTAGTACTTCTTTTGTGTTGGAGGTCGGCACACACTTCAGTAATGGTGTTGAGATCCTTCTTTTGTACAGGATGTTATTTATGATAGTGTAGTACTGTGCCTCTCTTTTTAACCTTTTTGCCTCCTTTTCTTCTGCGGGAGTGCTTCTGTTTTGAGGTAGTTAACTATGGGCGTCATCCATCCCTGATCCCGACCTGTTATGGCCAAGATGGTTTCCTCTTTCTCAATCGACGGGTTCTGTAGCATTTCCTGGATTAGACTTCTATTGTTGCCCCCTGGTTTGGTGCTGGCTAGTTTTGAGAGTGCGTCAGCTCGTGCATTTTGCTCACGGGGTATGTGGCAGACCTTATATTCCCCTAGTTGTTCGAGATGTTCCTTGGTTTTATCCAAATACTTCTTCATTGTGGGGTCTTTGGCTTGGTAGCTCCCCGTTATTTGTGAGGTGACTACTTGTGAATCACTGAAGATGTTGAGTTTTTGAGCTCCAACCTCCCTAGCCAGCTTCAAACCAGCTAGTAACGCTTCATATTCCGCCTGGTTATTTGAGGCCGGGAATCCAAATTTGAGAGAGAGCTCAATTTGGGTTCCTTGGTTGCTTTCTATTATTATACCTGCGCCGCTTCCAGTTTTATTTGAGGAACCGTCTACGTAGAGATTCCATTATGTGGGAGTTTCCAAGGTATCTGTGAATTCCGCAATGAAGTCGGCCAGGTATTGTGACTTGATGGCCGTCCGAGCTTCATATCGTAGGTCGAATTCGGATAGCTCGACTGCCCACTGTAAAATTCTTCCTGCTAAATTCGTTTTTTGCAATATTCCTTTGATGGGCTGGTCAGTTCGAACCTTAATGGTGTGAGCCTGGAAGTACGGGCGAAGTCATCGAGATGTTAGGATGAGAATATAGGCAAACTTTTTTATTTTTTGGTAGTTCAGCTCGGATCCCTGTAGCGCTTTGCTAATGAAGTAGACGGGTTTTTGCCCACTTTTGTCTTCTCTAACTAGTGCTGAGGCTATCGCCCGGCTTCCTACTGCGAGATATAATATGAGTGGTTCTCCTTCTCGTGGTCGAGATAGAATAGGTGGTCGTCCTAAGAACTCTTTGAAGTCTTGGAAGGCTTGTTCACATTATGTCGTCCATTCAAACTGTTTTCCCTTCCTTAAAGTAGCATAGAAGGGGAGGGATCTTATTGCCGCTCCTGCTAAGAATCTGGATAGGGCTGCCAATCTCCCGTTGAGTTGCTGTACTTCTTTGACACAGGCTGGGCTCTTCATGTTGAGTATGGCTTGACATTTATCCGGATTCGCTTCAATTCCTCTTTGTGTAAGCATAAAGCCCAAGAATTTTCCTGCTTCTACTGCGAAGGTACATTTTGCAGGATTGAGTCGCATGTCATGCTTTCTTATAGTGTCGAACACTTGGGCCAGGTCGGACAACAGTGTTTCTTCACTTTGTGTCTTTATCAACATGTCATCTACGTAAACTTCCATAACTTTTCCAATATGATCTGAGAAGACTTTGTTCATCAGCCTTTGATAAGTAGCTCCCGCATTCTTGAGGCCGAAAGGTATTACTACGTAGCAGTAGTTTGCTTTTGGCGTTAAAAACGAGGTCTTCTCTTGGTCTGGTGGATACATGGGAATTTGATTATATCTGGAATATGCATCCATAAATGAGAGGTATTTGTATCCAGATGAGGCATCTACTAGGGCGTCGATACTTGGGAGGGGATAAGGATCTTTTGGGCAGGCTTTGTTGAGATCTGTATAATCGGTGCACATTCGCCACTTCCCATTTGATTTCTTTACCAAGACGACGTTAGCTAGCCATAGTGGGTACTTGACTTCTCTTATGAACCCTGCCTCCAGTAGTGCCTATACCTGTTCTTCCACAGCATGGGATCGTTCTGGCCCAAGTTTTCTGCGTCTCTGCTGTACCGGCCGAGATCCTGGATAGACTGCCAACTTGTGACACATTAGCTTGGGGTCTATGCCTGGCATGTCTGCGGCTTTCCATGCGAAGAGATCGACATTATTTCACAGGAATTGTACCAGTAATTCTTTTGTGTCTTTTTTCAGGATCGTGCCAATATTAGTTGTTTTGTCCGAGGTGTCTCCGAGCTGAACTTTCTCTACTTCACCTTCGGGTTGTGGACGGAGTTCGTCTCGCCTCTGAACTCCTCCGAGCTCAATTGTATGGAACTCTTCTCCGTTGCCTCTGAGGGTTAGACTTTCGTTATAACAGCGGTGCGCCATCTTCTGATCTGCTTTTATTGTAACTATCCCTTCTGTAGTTGGGAATTTCATGCATAGATGCGGAGTTGAAACTATTGCGCCAAGTTGATTTAACGTTGTCCGACCTATTAGGGCATTGTAGGCGAAACTTACGTCGACCACGATGTAGTCTATTTTGAGTGTCCTGGATTGGTTCCCTTTTCTGAAGGTTGTATGTAGTGACACATATCCCAGTGGTTGTACCGGGGTATCTCCCAGTCCGAACAGACTGTTTGGGTATGCGCTAAGCTCCTTGTCTTCTAGGCCGAGCTTGTCGAAAGAAGTTTTGAATAAGATGTCGGCGGAGCTTCCTTGGTCTATTAATGTGCGGTGGAGATTGGCATTTGCCAGTATGATGGTGATGACCATGGAGTCGTCGTGCCCCGAGATGATTCCGGATGCGTCTTCTTTAGTGAATGTGATTGCAGGGATGTCAGGTGCTTCCTCCTTTCCTTCAACATGATATACTTCTTTGAGATATCTTTTGCGAGATGATTTGGAAACTCCTCCCCCTGCAAATCCGCCGTATATCATATGGACATGTCTTTCTGGTGTACGAGGTGATCGCTCAGTTCGTCCGATATCTTCATCTCTTCGTCTTTTTCTTTGATCCTCATCTCGGCTGGCCAAAAACCGATCTAGTTTTCCTTCTCTCACCAATTTTTCTATGATGTTCTTTAAGTCGAAGCACTCGTTGGTGGAGTGTCCTCGAACTTGGTGGTATTCACAATATTCATTTCGGTTTCCTCCTCTCTTTTTGCCTTTGAGGGGTCGAGCTGGGTGTATTTTCTCCGTATGACAGACTTTTTTGTAAATATCGACCAGGGATACCCTGAGAGGGGTGTAATTATGGTATTTTTTTATTTTTTCCCCTTATCGATCGTCCTTCTTTTTGGATTCCTTGTCTTTATCTCGGTAGGGGGTTCCGAATTTTGAGGACTCTCCCAACCGAGCGTTTTCTTCCATGTTGATGTACTTCTCCGCTCGTTCCTGCACTTCGTCTAGAGACATGGGGTATTTCTTCGAGATAGATTGGATGAAAGGCCCTTCCCGTAGGCCATTGATGAGACCCATGATGGCGGCCTCTGTTGGCAAGCTGTGTATGTCCATGCATGTTTTGTTGAATCTTTCCATGTAGTTGCGAAGACTCTCCCGATCTCTTTGCATGATCCCTAGTAAACTGGGAGCGTGCTTGGCCTTGTCTTTTTGGATGGAGAATCTGGCCAGGAACTTTTCGACCAAATCGTCGAAGTTTGAGATGAATTTTAGAGGTAGTTTGTCGAACCATCTAATTGCTGTCTTCGTGAGAGTCGTCGGGAAAGCTTTGCAGCGAACGGCGTCCGAGGCGTCAGTGAGGTACATCCTGCTTTTGAAGTTGCTGAGGTGGTGGTTGGGATCTATAGTGCCATCATACAGAGTCATATCCGGGAGTTTGAAATCTTTGGGAATTTTGGTCTTTATGATTTCCCTAGTGAAGGGATCTTGCTCTTTGCGTGAATTTTCCTCCGGGTCGATCCAAATAGCTTTTGCTTTGAGATCGGCTTCGAGTTGTAAGAGTTTATCTTCTAATTCTCGACGCCGCCGTACCTCTCTTTGTAAATCCTTTCCGACCTCTCGTTGTTGTTGTGTTTCTTTCTCAAGTTGCTTTAAATGATCTTGAAGTGCTTCGATTGCTCCTGGATTGGATGGGTTTTTGTCCCCGTTAGATTCCGGGGTATCTTTCAATGTAGTGCCCACGTTTTTGTGCGGCGTTCTATTTTCTAGATCTGAATCGTGGTCATTGTCATGGTTGTCCGCCATGGTGATGGGATGACTTCCAGGTTCCCCGGCAACGGCGCCAATGTTCCGAGGGTTACCTGAAACTGGAGGTCGATCTCGGATGAGATCTTCTGAATTGGTCGGTGCTGACGTGTCTGGATGGTGGGAGTCAGCCGGAGCAGTCGTGTCCGACTTGTTGGACTAGCTTCACTGCTGATCCTTCGCCACTGGAGGGTGGGGGGTACCTGCAAGGGACTTCGATGCTTAAGTTAACAAGGGTATTAAGCAGGTTTTTAGTAGAATCAGAGTATGAGTTATACCTGGGTGCTCCAGTGTATTTATAATGGTTGTAGAGTGACCTTTTTAGATAAGATAAGTTAGTTATCCTATCTTATCTTTATCTTTGAGTCGAGGTCAGCTTATCTTCAAGGGAACCGCCTTTATCTCTATAGGCTTGGACTGCCTTTGGATTTGGGTCGCGTTCCTTAATTTGGGCCCTTTCTGGGCTTCCCTGTAGATTTAGTCGAGCTCTTTGGGAAGAGGTCGGTCGCTTTGTCGCCAATCATCTCGGGTCGGATAACTCGACCCAGGATATGAACATCTGGTGACCTTGTAAGTATTGTCGCAGCCTACGGGAGGAGGTCAGGAGCGTATATGCCAGCTTTTCCAGCTTACTGTACCTTAGCTCCGCCCCTTGCAACGCCTTACTCACAAAGTAGATCAGTTGCTGGATCTTTCCTTCTTCTCGTACCAGGACGGTTACCAAAGCCTCATCAGTTACTACTAAATACAAGTACAGTGCTTCTCCATTCCTGGGTTTGCTGAGGACAGGTGGTGCCGAGATTATATTCTTAAAGTGATTGAAGGCTTCTTCGCATGCCGGGGTCCACTCGAACACTATCCCCTTTTTCATTAAGTTGAAGAATGGCAGAGCTTTGGCAGCCGATGCACCGAGGAAGCGGGATAGCACCGTGAGCCTTCTCGCCAGTCTCTGCACGTCCTTTACACATTCCGGGCTCTTCATCCGCAAGATTGCTTCGCATTTCTCCAGGTTGGCTTCCACTCCTCTTTGGGTTATCATGAAGCCAAAGAACTTTCCGACTTCATGGCGAAAGCGCACTTGAGAGGGTTGAGCCTCATGTTGATACGAACACGGTTTCTAGATCGCTGATGAGGTCCTCAGACTGAGTGGTCTTCACCAGGATGTCATCTACGTACACTTCCACCATCTTGCCGATAAGATTGCTAAACACCTTATTCATCAGCCTTTGATAGGTAGCTCCCGCATTTTTTAGCCCAAACGTCATCACCTTATAACAGTACGTACCCCCTAGTGTTATGAACGCCGTCTTCTCCTCGTCTGGCCAGTGCATCGGTATCTGGTTGTATCCAGAGTATGCGTCCATAAAACTCACAAACTGATATCCTACTGCCGCGTCCACTAGGGCATCAATGTTGGGAGGGGAAAAGAATCTTTGGGACACGCCTTGTTGAGATCAGAATAGTCCATGCACATTCTCCATTTCCCATTGGCTTTCTTGACCAGGACTACATTAGACAACCAGGTCGAGTAATCCAGTTCTCGGATGAACCCTGTTTCTAGTAGACTGGCCGTTTGCCTGGTCACCTCATCAGCTCTTTCCTGGGACATTTTTCTTCTTCTCTGTGCCACCGGTTTGGCTTCCGATGTCACAGCCAGGTGGTGTGACATGAACTCAGGGTCGATCCCCGTCATGTCGGCTGGCATCCAGGCGAACAGATTGTCGTTTGCTCTGATCATTTCCACCAATGGCTCTTTCAAGTCATGAGGGAGGTTTCTGTTCACAAAGGTGAACTTTTCTTCCAAATCGCCGACCCTGAACTTCTCGAGGTCTCCTTTAGGTTCTGGTCTGGGCTTGTCATCGACCCCAGCGTCTAGGCCAGCCAGGAAAACCCCGAATGCATCTTTGGACTTCTTTCTTAGGGAGAGACTAGCATTGTCGCACACAACCGCCGTTTCCAAATCTTCCCTGATGGATCCAACCGACCCATCGTCAGCAACAAACTTCATCATTAGTAGCTTTGTACAAATCACTGCTCCAAACGCATTGATGGTTTTTCTTCCAAAGATGAGGTTGTAGGCCGGGAGTCCCTTAGAACAACAAACTCTGCCATTACCAACCTCTTCCCTCGTCCTCCTCCTATGGAGACTGGCAGGGAGACTATCCCGTCAGGTTTGATAAAGTTATCGCCTAAGCCGATCATACCGTGTTGGTGGTTTTTCAGGTCAGTGTCTCGGAGGCCCAGAGCATCAAACAAGTTACGGAACAGGATGTTCGAATCAGCTCCAGTGTCTACTAGAATTCGCCTTACCAGGCCAGTTCCCACTCTTACTGTGATCACCATAGGAGGATTCTCCGGCAGCTCATCAAACCATTGGTCCTCTGGTCCGAATGATATTGATGGGACCCTCCTGGAGGAAGGCGCGGGACTAGATGATGACACAGTCAAAACTTTGGCATCTTTCCTGCATGCCGACTTCAACATGGGGGCAACGTCCCTCCCGACTACAACGTTCACTATAGTAAGACCGCGTTCATTGTCCTCCTCGGGTTCTTATCTTGGTTTCACAGCGTGGCTCCTGTCATCACCAGATCGGTCACGATCCCGCCTCCTTGATTCTCTTATGAGGTGAGAGAACTCTGCCAGCTTACCTTCCCAGAACGCCTGCTCCAGAGCATCCTTCAAATCAAAACAATCTTGGGTCTTGTGGCCGAAGCCCTTGTGGTAGTCCCAGTAGAGGTTTTTGTTCCCTCCAGTTCTATCATTGAGTTGTCGGGGCTTCAACAGGATGCCTTTGTCAGCTATCTGCTGGTACACTTCGACGATCGGGGCTGTCAGGGGAGTGTTGTTAGTAAACTTTCCTACCCAGGGAAACGGCTTGAAGGCTTTAGCTGGCGCTCCGTCCTTGGAGTGCTCTTTAGGCCTTTCCCCATTTTTGGGCTGACGAGCATGGTTATAGGCACACTGCCGGTTGTTGGCTGCCACGACTTGGCTAACCTCTTCGTCGTTTATGTACTCCCTGGCAACGTTTTGAATTTTTTGCATCGTTCACATGGGCTTGGTGGTAAGGTGTTTCCTAAAATTTTCGTTCAGCAACCCATTTGTCAAGCACAGGCTGGCCACCAAGTCGGTTAGGCCGTCAATCTCCAGACATTCATCATTGAATCTATCCAGGTACTTCCTGGTCAGTCTGCCGCTTCTTTGCGTCACCCCCAGCAAGTTAATCGGGTGCTTAGCTTTAGCAATACGCGTGGTAAACTGAGCTAGGAAGGCACGTGTTATGTCCGTAAAAGTTGTCACGGAGCCCTGGGGGAGAGCGTTGAACCAGCAGATTGCCGGCCCTGCTAAGGTCACGGGGAAGGCGCGACATCTCACTTCATCACCCACGCCCTCTAGATTCATCCTAGCCTCAAAGGCTATTAGATGCTCTTGAGGATCTTGGGTGCAGTCATATCTCATGTCCGTTGGCTTATCGAAATGCTTCGGAAGCCGGACCTTGAGAATGTAGTGGTGGAAAGGGGTCGCCCCCATAATCACAGGGCGTCGTGATGTCCTCCTTGGTCTCTCTCTGCTATCCTCTCAGATTTCCTCCTCAGTGTGCCTTGCTGGAGGTCGGGTGTAGATGATGGGATCTCACCATCTTCTCGGCAACTCCCTGCTTTCCCCATGGCTTTCTGATTCAGACCAGGGGATCGAGGTGCATCCAGAGCAATCCCTTCGGGAACTTCTCCCTCTGGTTCCCCTCCTCTGAGGAGACCGGGAACGACCTTGCCCTAGAGCTGGTTGGTAGCGCTCTTTGCTCGCTAGCTCCCGCTTCAGGTTCTGCACCCTGTGGCGCAGCTCTTGCATTATTCTGGCGCTGTCGCTCCCTGTTCCTCCAAAGGGGCGCCTCTCCTAAGAGCGCGAGGGAAGCTCAGGTCGCCGCGGGGGGTTCTTGTGCGTTCGCGAGAGGAAGCCACAAAGGCTACCCTCCCAGTTCGGGGAGCCATTTCCTCCTCGCGCGGTTTTCCTCCGTCATCTGCCTCCACAGGACCCAACAGAAAGTCCATTCAGGCCAGTCCCCACAGACGGCACCAACGTTCGGTACTTCGGGTGCCGGACGGGTCGGTAATGCTTTCATGTGTGATTGTGAGAATCGGCCTTGATTGGGGTCTGGTGAGCGTGAACTGAGGCTTAACGACCTCCCGAGCTGTTGTGATGTGAGGGGGAAGCCACCTGCAATGACACTCCGATGTCCAAGTCAGAGTTTTTACAGATGACAGTCAGAATATGGGATAGTGACGTACCGTGGGGAGGGATAGGGCCCTACCCATATATACTCTGTCAGTAGGACGGGTCCCACAGGGGAGGTCCCTTTCCTGGAGGTTTTCTCTCCCAGCTGTCGCGTGATTGGCTGCCAGAGAGTAGGTGTCCGGATCGTAATCCAAGCGTGCTTATCGGGTTGCTTGTTGGCACCTCGCCAGGTCGGCCAGTCTGACCGGGGCGCTGCCCTGTTTGGGCTGGGGCGGAACAAGTAGGTTGAGATTTAAAAGTGACATAATTAAGAATTAACAATGCTATAGGGTTTTTGAAATCATAGAAGACTCCATATATAACTCACATATTGTTAATCATGCTTTGACTAATGTTTTATGAGTAAAGTATCGTTTTTGTCCCCAATGTTTGGGGTAAATCCTGTTTGTGTCCCTAATATTTAAATCGTCCTATTTGTATCCCTAACGTTTGTAAAAGTGATTCAATGTTATCCTGCCGTCAATTACACATCATGAGTGCTTTAGTTTGAGTTTTAAAAATCTCTTCTTGAAGTTAGAATACAAATGTCTGGGATAGAATCGATGATCTACTCCAAAAAATAGCTCATCAAATGTTGAAACTAATTCCTACAACATTTACAAAATTTACTTTTCTAGGGACATAATTGAATCTAAACACAAATAGTGGGTATAATATTAAAATCGAACACATCCAAGTGAGACCTAATTGAGAATGAATACATCCAAGTGAGAATAATTGAAAATTATAATCTGATTTGTTAATATAATTGATAGTAGGATAACATTAAATCACTTTTATAAACGTTAAGGATACAAATAGGACGATTTAAACGATAGGGATACAAATAGGACTTACCCCAAACGTTGGGGACAAAACCAATACTTTACTCTATAAATATAATTTCATTTCAAAAAATGTAGGATTATTTTATCAATGTATTACAATAATAGAATATATATTTCGTATATTACAAGTCCTAACAAGTGAGAAACATATTCAAGTTATTAGGCATATATATTAATTAATTGTTCAAAAAATATTAGCATATCGTTTAGACTTTATGTTTTTTTTTTTTTCATTCTTTTGATTAGAGGTTGTACTTTTGTATTGGTAGGGTTTAAAGTACCCTTCCTTTTTGCTTGCCACTATCAAATATAGTAAATCCTGATATTTTGGTGAAATAAAAAGAAAAATGATTCAAGAATATATGCTAAACAAGAGATTATCTTTGGAGGACCCATGTCTGCCATTAAAATCATATCAAATATGTTTAGCAGCTAACTTTTAATTTCCTAATTTAATTAGTCATCATATTTTTTTAGTTGTTCATAATATCTTTCAATCTAACAGACCAGTGACTAATCTGTTGTAGATCTGAACTCTATTTAAAGGTTTGCTGTTGTTGTTGACCAATAGATTACTGCACAAGACAAAATTCAAACTCTCAGACATTTACTGAAGCGGACGAGTAAACTGACCACTCGACTAATCTAAATTGGTTAATTAGTCATCATATTAGAGCATTTTTGTTTCGTAAAAAAGATAAAATTAAAGAATTAACAGATAAAATGTTAAGTGGGATGATAAGAAAGAGGTAAATATTATTTATAACTGGTTAAGCCAACCAAATCAAACTTTGTAGTAAGAATTTGAGAGATTTTTTTAATTTAATTTATATAATATTTTGTTTATTATAAAAGTTTGTTTAGAAATCTATAACAATATATAATGGCAATATATAGATTTAGTGTCCAAAATTTCTTTTCAATATTACTCTTTCTAATTAACTTTTCCACTTAATGTTAGTTATTCAGCTTAAAAAACCTCCCATCAATTTCTCTCACCTTATATATTCACATTATTAGAGCTAACTTTGTACTTTCCATCCACATTGTCCTCTTCCTTATTTCATTCTCTTCTTTCCGTCTTCATCTACTCTTATTAATTCTTTTTTATCTCTCTATATCTTTCTCCCATTTATTAAATCAATTATGTATTGAAATACTTTTTTTTTTGTCTCCAAAAAATTGTAAGAAGAGCAACGACTCATAATTAAGTTTGCTAAAAAAACTCCATTACAAATTATCAATAAAAATTTTATTTTTATGATAACTATAAAAAGAATGATTATAACCTTTTAATAATTTGTGGGTAATGTCAGGTAATATGAAAGATATTTATTTATGTTGGATTAAATAACGGTTAAAAGAAGATGGAGTGTACATTTTTTGCAATTATATGGTTTATATAGATAATAAAGAATGAAGAGATTTTTAAAGGAGAAAAAAATATGCTTTAGTGAATTTTTGACTGAAAATAAATTGTTTCATCATTTGTGGGATCTAGAAGGAATGAAGACACGGGAAAAAAATTAGTCTTAGTTTATATGATTTAGTACTCATTACCTACTCTATGATACTATATCTGACTTGCAATTGAGTGTCAATTTTTAATGAACACAAATAAAAAAATTCATTATATGCATATACGTATTTTTTTAAAAATGATATTATGAAATGATAAATTAAATTTTTTATTTATAATATTATTTAATTGATATGTATCATTAATCATTTTTTTAATAATTTTTTAGATAAATATATTATTAGTTTTACCGTTGGTTTTCATATATCATATATTTAAAGATAAATTAAAATTGTCCCATACAATATTAATTAGTTAACATTCAGTACTAATTATACTATAGTACTTTTATTTTAATGAACTAACTTTTTATTCATAACATTTTTTATTTTATTAAGTCATATTCTATTTTATATGATTCTTGATTCTACTATTTGATAATGAATAAATTAACCATTTTTAAGTTTTGTTTTAAATCTTAGTTTATGTAATGACTAAATTCCCAATAAAATACGTTATGATCATATTGAAAATTGAGTGTCACCAACTTGCTTATCCAAAATTTTGACTATTTACTATTACGCCTGTAATCGTATTAGCGCACTATCAAATTTTTTGGGAAAAATTTTACTTTATAAAAAGATTTGCGATGGCAGCTAATTAAACATACACAAGCCATAATAAAGAATTAAGTAAAGCATACACAAGTTCAACATTATATATAATATAACTTATATCATAGATCATATGTACATACAAAGGTACTATCATATATATCATGAGTAAGTGTACAACCTTCACATCTTGTTACTATGTACAAAATCAACACTCCGGATCCTGGTCCATATAGGAAACCCCTAAGCTAGCACCCAAAACTAGCCTAGTCAACTATGTACACTCTACTCTCTCAGTTAACCTAATCAAAAGTGAGAGACTAACACAAAAGATAGCTAACACAAAAAAACTATCAAAAGGCACAACCTCAACTCTTAGGCATCAACTATCATCATCAAAGAACATCACAATCACGTCAGAACACTCCTCAGGATCCTCGTTCTCATCATCAGAAATCTCAATAATCTCAGAAGGGGCCCTGACACTTGTACTACTAGTCTGACCAACACTCGTCGGTCCACTAATGGAGGCGGTGAGCGGCTCTTCGGATGATAGCTCAGATGAAGATACTGAGATCTTCTATAGGGATATCCTCCTTTGGTACATGCTCTGGTATGTGCTCCTCCATAGGCTCAAGCTTAGGGTCTACCTGATCCGCAGGTTGATCGGGATGCTGGTGAGGTACAAGACGGTCATAGAACGAGTGAAATGTAGCATTCGGGTGAAGCCACTGCAACAGAAACTCATAAGGCATATCGGGGTTGAAGTGCGGAGTGTTAATCGGATGATAGAAGGGGTGGTCACGCAGAATGTACATACAGGTCCTAATTTCTGTAACTACTACATAAAACATATGCTGTACAATATCCTCATATATATAGGGAGGGTCCATCTCATAAAATAGAACTCCGATCTCCATCTGAAGGAGAGAAAAAAAAGGGGTAAGAACTGAAGGATTCTTAGTAGGGTCGGGGGTAGTTAGTCAAGTCAGGATTATCACAGTTCAATTAATTCATAATGAAATATACAAATGTCACAGAGAAGTATCTAGTCACCACAATTCAGAATAACATTAAGGAACGCATAAACACAAAAAGACAATCACAAATAATTTCACTGTATCAAGTAAAATACAAATGCACAACAAGGATGATGCATGTCTTGTCTTATCGCAGGTAATAAGCTCATTTGTCGGTTTTGATCCGCACCTGACGCAATCCGACTCGCAAGTCAAATAAGGCATTCTAGCGGCATAACCTCTGCAAGGTTTCGAAGGCGCTGATTCTCCAGTTGAAGTATGTTGAACATGACCTCTGCAAGTACTTGCACGCTAATTCTCCAACTGAAGCATGTGACCCTTTTTGTAGGAAGCCACTATATATACACTGGCATCCCCACCCAATCATTCACATATAAAGCCCACGGCTTATCACTTTCACGTCAGCACCATAACTATTTACTCTCCGTCACCCTCTCGTGACCTTTTAATCATTTCATAATCGCACGAGCCTTCTTATCCTTTCTCTTTCTCCAGTCTATTGCTTAATTATCCTTAGTAGTTTAAACTATCTTCGCACTGTTCACTCATCACTCACTAAGTATTTTATGAAATAAGAAGAATCACAAGTTTCTTTAATTAAAACAGTGTCCTCTAAAACTTTTAAGATTACTCTATTTACTATTCTCTGTTTTATTCTTCATAATACATATAATAATATTCTTATAAAAAAAAGTATCTTTGATAAATATTAATTTTAAATAAGTAATTTTAAACAAATATTTTAAACCATATTTATAATACTCTTAAAACTTATTTTATAAAACCATACTTTCAAATTTTTATTAATTATCTAAACCACGAACTCCTTAATATTTTTTATTTTGAACCTCAATATTTTATAAAATTATATTTAAATCTTCACACTCTGTTTCATATTTGTAAAAATAACCCTGAGTTTTTATAGAATACGCACGCGTTTTATTCCTGAACTTTATTTATTTATAAAATAAACCCCCAATTCTCATCAAAACACAATTTTATTCTCAAATTAATAATATTATAATGGTAACAAATACAATTCTCTAAACTCAAGAATATCCTCTCTTTTTTAAACCAGTTTGAAAATATATATAATTTTAAATCCATTTCTGAGTTTTACGGCTACCGATTCTTCACAGTTTTAATTTAATTTTTTGGCCACCAAATCTTACCAAATTTATCCAATTATGTACACAATATCAGCTCCTATATTATCACTAAAAACGTGGTCTTGGCTGCTTCCATGCTGGCCGAAACACAATGTCATCAAAATATCAATTTTTCAATAAAATTAAACATGAAAATACAATCAAATTTCAACAACACTCAATCCAAACATCAGTTCATTTATCAATCACAATTTTATCGGCAAGAATTTATCAAAATCCTACCTTCATAAGAAATCAAAATACTTGAAACTCTCGAGAAGCCTTCTGACTGAGCTACCTGTAACACCCTCATTACTAGAATGTCACGCTTCCGGCTGCGCCACTCTGATAGCAAGAAGTATTACGATTACTTTATATATTAAATATTAAAATGGGAGCCTGTGACTCGACACCGTATCGCTAATTTCTTGAAAACCAGAAATAAATACTTTATAATAAAAAAAACACAAGCAAGCATAGATTCATATACAATACTCTTTACATAGTATCTCATAATATAATATACATGTAAAACATACAACTCCTATCCCTCTTAAAAACTTGTAATAACAAAGACGAGGGAAGAAAATAATCTAATTAATACAACAACATATAAATCAAACGCAGTATAATTCTTCATAATGATTCATCCGGTTCCTGAAAAGATAAAGCTGTAGGGGGGTGAGAACCTAACCACATGGTCTCACCACGGAGTTTCAAAGTTGTCATAAGAAGATATTTAATAAGAAAACTATTTTCAAGCTCAGTGATTATCATTGCCTTATGAATCTTTTAAAAAAATCCAATAGGTAATCTTTCAAAAACCTTTTCAAAGAAACAATGTTTAATCTTTCAGAAATCCGAAACCTTTCCTTTCTTATAGGAAAATCTCAATTAGAAACCAACCACGCAATCAAACAACACAATCATTAATTCAGCACCAAAGTTCATTCTCAAATGTAGCACGCCAGGACAAACAAGCAAGACAGACAAGGAAAGCACAAGTAGGTAGCAGTTACAGCAAATAGTTCAAGTAGCAGTTAAGAACAGTTTAGTAATTAGGCAAACCAAAACAAGTTCAAACCCAAGCAAAGAATACAAATGCATATGATGCATGCCTGTCCTATGGCTGATGAGGCTCATCTGTCGGTTATCCAGCCAACCCGACAAGTCTGAATTGTCCTTAGACTGTCCCCCGACGTGCATCCCCATGAGTCTATGCATAGTTTTTTCTCAAATAATCAATATTGCTCAATGGAGGTAACATTCCCGGGAATTTATATAGTGCCCGGTCACACTTACGTCATAGGATCAACAGAGTATCGAGTTTTCAACCTGGTACACGTGGTGGCAAGCCACGGCACTTAATCCAGGGAACCTCGTATCTCAGATATTTCAAATTCATAAGCCACATAAATAATTCATTCATCATTCATCAATATCTAAGCTCTTCTCAATATCATCATCATTCGTCAATCCATACCCCATTTCCAAATTCATTCAAAAATCATATTTCAAATCAATCCTCATCGTTCTTTCTTTTCATTAATCAACAATCTCAATTCAAAACATAATTCTTTCTTTTCTAAATAAATCAATCTGAAACAAGTAACGTTTAAGAACTAAATCTTTTTAAACCATTACTTCAAACAAAACTTCCAATTTTATAAAATTTTGGCAGCATCTCCTCTAAAATTCAGATTCTGCCACCCTTTTCGGGTCCCAACCAAACCAAACCAAACACCTGTTAATCAGTCAAATCACTTCCAATAACCATTATCACAACAGCAGCACTCAACCCAAGGAAATTACAAAATCCAGAATTCAATCAACCAATCCTATAAATCACAATTTAACCCGACTTCAACCAACAGCATCAATCAATAATTAAGAATTCTCGGTCTTCTCAAACAGTTTCAAACCAAACAATCCCTCAAACACTTTTCGAATAATTTCCAAAATAGCAAATCATTCTCAATAAATAACCCGTTTTCAAATATCAAGTCTTTTCCAAATTTATTTTGAAATCAAATTCCAATATCAAATCGGGTTTAATATCAAATCAAATTTCAATATTAAATCTTTTCTAAAATCAAACCGTTTCTAAAAATTAACCTTAAAGACAGTAATAAATCTTCTTTAATAATCACATTCAACCAAAACAACTCAATTCAATTCATAAGACTCATGAAATCACAAAAATATATTTTACGCATTAATATCGATTTGTAACAACCCTGTAATGTAAAATAGATTTAAGAAAAATCCTACCTCGAAAAGTCGAATCCGTAGGAATTAACCGTGATAAATCCGTTTATTTTAAATTCGCAGCAACAGTGATAATTCCAATGAAATCGAGGACACCGCATCCATTGGAATAGCAACAACGTTAATTTCACGGTGATGATGATGGTTGCAGCAGGACAAGAATTTTGAATCTAATATGATCAAGGACAGAAACAGCCCTAGGAATCCAAGACAAAGCAAAACTAAAATTATTTTAATACAAGAATATGACAACTATAGCAATGACAAAATAGAACATGCAAATGGATTAAGCCCAAGGGAAAGTTCAAACCAGTACCAGGATAATAGAATCAGAACCAGCAATAGCCCGGTCATTGGCTTTCAGCAGCGGCAACACCTCCACCACTGACTCCAATTGAGACAAACCCCAACAAACAATATAGCCAAGAACAATAGAGACAAATACAGGATATTTTACAGAGCAATAAAGGTTCAGATATGGTAGTTCTCATGGCTAGGGCTTACTGACTCACCATTAATGATGGCAGCGATCGGCGGCAAACGACTGAAATAAACATGCAGTGACGATAAAGGTTTCCGGGATTCAAAAGAACATAAACTAAACTTTAAAACCCTTACCGACAGTGCGTTCTCCGACGGCAGAGGCGGCGGTGGTTCCCGGAACGGCGGTGCACAGCGGACAGCGTCCTTTTCCTCCTCCGAAAGCGACACCCACGGTGGCCACCTCCCTGTTCTCTCTCATTCCCGTTCGAGCTCACCCTTCCGGCAAACCCAACGGTGGCAGCGGCGGCTCAACAGCTCGGCGGCGGGATCATAATCAAAGACAGTTAGGCAGCGATGGCTTCGCAGTGAGGGCGCGATGGCAACGCGTGGTTCCCTCCTTCATCTCTCTCTCTCTCTCTCTCTCTCTCTCTCTCTCTCTCTCTCTCTCTCTCTCTCTCTCTCTCTCTCTCTCTCTCGCCTCAGATCTGATCCGCGACGGTGGCTTCGAGGCAGGTCGGCGGCGACGCATGGCGCAGTGGCGGTGACTTCTTCCTTGGCTCCCTTGCACGGCGATTCGGGCCGGATGAAAGGCAAACGGCGACGATGAAGCACGAGAACGGCGGCGAGGATTGACGCCTCTCTCTCCGCGATAGTGATGCGGTCCCTTCCCCCTTCTTTCTTTCTTTCCCATTTCTTCCTTTCTCTTTCCCTTTCTTTCTTTCTTGGTCTCCCTTTCCCGTTTGCCCTTTCTATTTCTTTCCTTATTTCTTTTCTTTCTTTCTTTTTCCTTGATTTCTTTGTTATGTTTTCGTTTCTAGAATAGGAAAAAGGGGGAGGGTAATGACGGCTGGGAAAAAGGGGAAAAATTATTAAAACTAGGGTTTTGTTGTATAAAAATTAGGATTTGTATAAAGTAAAATATTACTTAGATAATAGGGTTAAGTACTAATTCAAATTAAAATTTAATATAAAATGATTATCTTTGAAATACCATTTTATTATCAATTTAAAATCTATTTTCGAATAAATACTAATTCAACGAAAATCGATGGTAATTAGATTAATTCTCCTTCATTTATAAAATAAGGTTAAGAATCTATATATTAAAATTAAGACATATAAAATACTCATTATTTTTCAATTATAAGAACTCTAAATAATAAATAAGAGTTTACTAAATTTTTATATAAAAATATCTAAAATGTAGTCTTAAATAAATATAATACATCATAATAATTTATTAATAACTTTCAAAAATTTAGGGTCTTACATCCTACCCCACTTATAAAAATTTTCGTCCTCAAAAATTAAAGTAATATATAAGGTAATACATAGTCTTTGCACTCTACTTTTTAAACACTTTATAGAAAAGTATAAAATCTTAGTATGCATATATAAATATTCAAAACTTGACAAAAGCTTGGAGGAAAGTAGGGTGCCAATCAAGATAGGCGTTCACATAACAAAATGGTAGCTAGTGTAGGAAAATGGCTACAAAGCAGGCTGGTATAAAACAACGGATATAAGGCTCGCTCACAGATCTCCTACCCATCTCAGAACTTCAATTTCCCAACTCCATCAATCATTTCACAACTCCATAACCCGTCAGAATCCTAACATCCGCAAACTTTTACGAGGAACAAACTGCTATACTCCTCATAACGTTGCACACTTACTAATCCATCTTTCACGTTTACGAATAGCATTTTTAAAGTTTCGTTTGCTACCCCTAAAAGTCGTACGTGATTCTAAGGCAATCCTCGAATTTATTTCAAAGAACACAAGACCTTGGAAAAAGATAAGCGACAAAATCCGCCAGGGCTTGAAAGGATTCTTGAAACCACAAGTAATCAGGAATGCATAAAGAATGAAGAGTGTCAGACAGAAAATTAGTTTGGGCAATTCTCAAGAATGATTCCCGAATCAACAAAATCCGATAGGAATAACAAAAGAAAAAGTAATGCAATAGTTTGAAACAAAATTAAATTGAATCAAGGAATACGAGGTTTACATAAAAAGAATGTTTAAGACCAAAGACAAAGCTCATAAGTCTCGAGTAGAATTAAGAACACTTTCGAATAAATTGCTCATAGAGAATGAAAAACATTTTAAAAATTATTTCACATTTTCAAAGGAAAAGTGTGCATCAAACATTTTGTAAAAGAAATAAAAGTATATTTGTGGTATTACATTAATACAATTCCACGTTGAAATAGGTTATGTAGAGTTTTAAAACAAAATGAATACCGATTTGGCTAAGAACAAAAATATTCCCTCAAATATTTGAGAAAAATAATTATGTGCACCACTTAACCAAAAATAGGCATAAAGCTCGGAAGGAAATCAAATTGCCTTTTGTTAAAATAATTTACAAGTTAAAGACAAAATAGGTGAGGTTTGAAAAGGAAAAGTCAATTGGGTTAAGGCCAAAATAATTTTCCGAAAGACTTAATAGATATTTAGGTATTTAGTCAAATAAAGGTATATAGTGAAATCGTGGCAAGGTTATAAGAAAATCAAACGTTTGTTTAAAAATTCTCAAGGTTTATATTCAATCAAGCGTGTATAAAAATTATAGCAAATATGGAAGAGGAAGAAGTTAAATTTTATTTAGAAAAGAATTCCGAAGTAAAAATTTGCTTATAAGTCGATTTCAAAACTTCATTTAAAACAGCGCATGACAATTCCAAAATGACTTTGTCAATTTAAAGAATAACTATGGATGCGATTCAAGCGAGAAAAATTGATTTAACTTTCTTAAGAAGAGAATCCAAAACTTGTTTTAAAAGTTAATATCAAAATGAAATTGACATCACATAAGAACATTAAAGAATGTTAAGATATACTTAAAAAGGAATCAGGCCATATGAAAAAGGATCTTAAATCAAGGGAATTCAAACAAGATCAACTAGGCATAAGACATCGGACAAGCTTTCAATCGAGCTACTGAAAACTTAAACCTCCTCTTCTACCAGTCATTCCCTAAAAAGCTAACACATCGGTTTTCACCTCTAAAGACCACGTGTGATACTGAGATAAGTACAAGTACGTTCAAAGAGATACAATTCGCAGGAAGAGAAGAATAAGCGACAAAATTATGTTTCTCATAAATTTGGAAGGAGGTGTAAGATTGAAACTAAGCAATGATGTACAAGCACGAGAAAATTTTTTGGAAAGAGTCATTTTGCATCATAACAAGAAATATTTAATTTAGGAATTTTAAAAGGTACAAGAAAAGGGTAGTAATAAATTTAGATCAAAATAAACTAAAACCAAATCAGAGGAGCACAAAGTTCACAAGAATATGAAGGAATGGTTCAAATCACCGACAAATAAGAATGATCAAAAGTCATGAAGTATGCCGGAAGGAAGAATCAAAATGTAAATAGGAAAGAATTTTGATTTCAAAGAACTCCAATAGAAACTATAGAGGAAAATAGGGCAATTGCTTTACAAAATTCCAGAAAATCCTCAAAAACGTAAATATTATGTCATATTAAAACAAATTCAAGTCGAATTAAATTATGCAAGATTTGTGAAATGAAAATAAGTTAAGCTAAGGATGAAATGTTTTCTCGACAATCTTGAAGAGTACCTTACATAATCAATTAAAAATTTACATAAAAACAAAGTGAGGTTTGTAGGAAATCAAGTTGTTTTTCGTTAAGACTACTTCTAAGGTAAAGACAAAATATATGAAATTTTAAAAGATGGAATTTAATTGAACTAAGGATCAAAAGTAATTCCTCAGAAATCTCAAAAAATATTTAAGCATTTAGTCAATTAGGAGTATATGTTGAAATCACAGTAAAATTGAAAGGAATTTCAAATTTTGTTTAAAAAGAAAAATTTGAGATATGATTTCAAAATACATATAATCAAAGACATGCCCAATTCAAAATATTTTTATCAAATTTAAAGAATGATTTTAGGTACAATCAAGTAAGAAAGGATTAAGTTAAAATTTCTTCTAAGAGAATCGAAAATCTTTTTTTTTTAAGTTTAAAACTAAAATTCCAAGTGCCTCTTTTTTTTTTTTGCATTAAACAATTTCAGATTTACATAAAAGACTACATGAATCAAAAAGAGTTTGAAAAGACAAACAAATCCTCCAAAGAATTTAAGTAAACATAAGCAGTTAGGATTAAACAAGAATGCATTTCAACAAGAGATAAGGTTGAAGAATAATCAAATCACTTTTCAAAAAGAAATCTCAAGTAAGGATTTTCAAGACACACTATGAAAGAACATGTTGCAAGTCATCAATAGAATTTTCAAGACACATAAAAAAATATCCTCGAGAATTTTGTAATACCCGGTCTAACCGAAATTAATTAAATAATAAGTTAAATAGGAGCGAATATGGTTGGAAGATTTGACAATTGGAATTTGATAATTTAAATATGATATTTGGATTCAGTGAATTTTTTCGAGTCGAAAAACATAGTTTTCTGCGTAAAAGCGCGCAGTGAAATTTTGACCGGCAGTACCGGCTGAGATCTGTCTGGTACTACAGCTGAGAAAATTGATTATGAGTAAATGAGATTAAGAAATGAGGAATTATAATTAGGGAAGGTAGAAATATTTAAAGTGCGATTTAGAGCGCTAATCTTAAAGGTTTTGGCCCAAAATTGGGCCAACGGACAAAAATAAGTGAATCAGGCCTAAGTGGGCCCAAGACCCAACATATATAAACATTAGTTATGAGTATTTCAGCTCATTTTATCCTACAAAGAAGGGTTGGGGCGCTGAAATTGAGAAGAGAGAAGAGAAGAGAGAAAACCTAACTCTCTTTGATCTTCAAACCACCATAACTTGAGCTACGGAGCTCCAATTGACGAGCCGTTTGCGGTCACGCGTCGCTCTTCTCAACCTCTACAATTATATCTAAGTTTTGTGGTGAGTATTCTATTCATCTCTGCCCAGTTTTCGAAATTCTCCACTATTACACATTTTTGGATAGTTAGTGTTGAAATCTTGTGATTTTGGGTGTTTAGGGATACTCCAACATGGATTCTAAGTGGGTTCTATCTCTACTTCATATGGGCTGAGATAAGATGTGCTCAAACTCTTGTGATTTGTCATTTTTATGAGCCCTAGGTTGATGTATGTATGCAATATTGGTTATGTTAGTGTATTTGGTGATGTTGGTGCACAATTGGGAGATTGGTATTGCTTGAGGAGCTTTGGTGAGGCTTGGAGCTAAGGTTGGTGAAGACTCCCAAAGAAGAGGCTCAATTGGTTTGGCTACAAGAGGTACGGTTTAAGTTTCATTTAAGTACCGTGTGTTGTGATGAGAATTCCTAGGCTAGATGCCCCTAGGATTAAGTTTGGATTGTGTAAATGGTTGGTGCTAATATGCATAGTTGGTATGTAATGTGAATTAATGATTGGGTTGAGAATTGTGTAGCCTTGTATGCTTGGTGTGTTGAGAATTTGATGTACTGGGTAATGAGTATTGATTTGTGGTTTATGTATTTAAATTGTGAAATTGGGCCGGAGGCCGTGAATTTTGGGCCGGAGGCTGGAAGAAGGTAAGAAAGGTAAGTGATGTGTGCATTGTATGATGACACAAGTGATTGGATGAATTTCCGGTAATGAATATATGAATGATTGGGTTGGTTATTGAATAATAAGGTTTGAGGAGTTGAAGTGTGGAATTTGGTAAATTTGGGTGAAATTATATAGATGAGGTATGTTTGGTTTTGGTTGAGACATATTATGTGGTCATATATATGATTATGACTATTGATGCCTTGATGGTATGATGATGCATTAGAGATATGTATGTTGTGATATATGCTTGAGGAATGATTAAGGTTGATTTGTGGGTGAAACCACGTGATAGTGAGTATGATATTGATTATGTATAATGATGGTTGATTGGAAATAGTGTTGTTGAAATTTGGCATGAGGAAGAGTGTATGATATGTAAATGTGTTTGAGTTTGAGAAAGTGTCAATGTGTGAGTTGAGGAGGCTTGATGTTAATTTTAGTATATTTTGATTGATTTCAAAGAAAGGGATGAAATTGGCATGTTTTGGTTGATTTTGAAAAGAGTTGAAAATGGCTTGTTTTGAAAATGGCACCTTGTGGTTTTGTATGAAAACATGGTTTTTGGGCATATTTTGACGGGACATAACCTGGACTACGGACCTCCGTTTTCTGCTAAATCTGTTTAGAAATGAAATTGGATCCGGGATGTCCATGCCGTTCGAAGAACAAGTGAAAAATGATTTAAAATGAGGAAGTTATGACCGTCGGAAGATTGGGGGTTGAATCTGTAAATTCTGCATCTTTTAACTTAGAAAATTTTTAGCAGAACGACCCTACGCGTGTAGGCGCACTTGGCGCGTGCGTGCCGTTCTTCCAGAAAGCACCATCCACGCGTGCGCGTGGTGTGCGCGGGCGCGTCGATGCGCTGCACCATATGCCCAGTTATTTTCCAGAGAGTTGTGCCAGAGTATGTGCCAGTTTTGTGCCTGGGCGCAAGAGCACCCACGCGTACGCGTGGTTGACGCTTGCGCGCCGTTTGGATATTTTTCAACCCGCGCGTTCGCGCGTATGACGCTTGCGCATCGATGAGTTTTTGGCCATCCGCGCATGCACGTGGTGTGCGCGTACGCGTGGCCCTGTTTTCATGCCAAAGATGGTTTTTGAGTTTTTAAAGCCAAATCTCATACTTCTAAGCCTCCGATCTCATCCTTTATGTATTAAATCATTATGATATGCCTAGCAATGAGATAGGAGCTAGGGGATGTGGTAACTTGCGAGTGAAGCAAGGGGAAAAGTTATGATCAATGATGATCAAAGATGATCATATGAGATATGGAGGGTGACGGTGGGAGTACCGTGTATGCCATGAGCCGAAGGGCTATATTTGTTGATAAATGACCGGTTCTTGATTGAACCATGGGCCGGATGGCTGAGTTATTGCCGGGTTACGGCAAAGCCATTATTGTTTATGGCTGAGTATAAATGCATATATGATTAATGAATGAATGTGTTACACGGATAACAATGAAAAAGGTTGAAATGTGATGTGTGACCCCGGGTAGTAGGCAGTGGCGTTGTCCACTTGCTCCGGGTATGAGACGGAAAAGGATGTTTATGATAAATGAGTTTAATTATGGAGTTTTGAATACATGTATGTTTTGAGATCCTGGGTAGTAGCAAGGGTTGTGGTTCGTCCCGCTTGCTCCAGGTTAATGTTTGAGATTTGATAACAGTGATGATTGCTTCTAAACTGAACGAATGTATGTTTTGAGATCCTGGGTAGTAGCAAGGGTTGTGGTTCGTCCCACTTGCTCCAGGAGAGAGATTGAGACCCTGGGTAGTAGCAAGGATTGTGGTTCGTCCCACTTGCTCCAGGTCAGAGATTGTGACGCCTGGGTAGTAGCGGCAGTAGTGGTGAATCCACTCGCTCCAGGTTGAGCTTGTAAACACCCGCTTGGGTAGTAGCCGCAGTAGTGGTTATTCCACTGGCTCTGGGTTGAGCGGGTAGTAGCAAGGGGGTTGTAGCTCAAGCCTACTTGCTCCGCAATGGGTGTTTCTGTCCAATGGTTAGCTACCAGGACATGTCGGGTTGGCTATATAACCGACAGATGATATCATCAGCCATAGGGCAGGCATTCATCATTTGCATATGTTTGAATTGTTTGAGTTTGCCATTTGTTTTGGATTTCTACATCATATATGCCATGTTACCTGACTATATGCTACTTGTTCTACTTGTACCATATTTGTGTATTACTTGCCTGTATTGCTTGTGTTTGTACAACTAAGAGGCCCCTCATGCTGGTGTCGGTGGGTGTTGAGGGCTGTTCTTGATGAGATGAATTGATGATGTGATTGTATGATGATGATGATTATTGAATGAGATAACTGGAGCTCCCTGGGTAGACGCAGTGATGTGGTTTCACTAGCTCCAGGCGAGTGTATGATGTATTGATATAGAATTGCTGAGGCAGAACAACTGGTGATGGTTTTGTTTATAATTCTGAGTCTGATTCGTGGAAGAGTCAACGAGTTGGGAAAAATGTGAAACATGAATTAGATTTAGCACTCCCTTATGACAGTTGCCTATTCATGGATTAGCGAGAACCTAAGATGAATAATTGGTGAAGTAGCTTAGGATGCTTAGTGAGTTTTTATTGCAATGCATTGTATTTATTTGGCACTTTTACCGTACTGGGAACCCATGGGCCCGGGGTTCTCATTCCGTATATATCTCTTGTTTTTCAGATACAGGTCCAGGTGCTCAGAAGTGAGTTGTGGGTCGTCTGAGAGACGGCGAAGATCTTTATTTCCTCTACTTTGTACTTTGATTAGAATCTCTCCACCTTTGTTTTGGAAAGATTATATTATGTATTGAACTCTTTGAATTTGCTTATAGAGGCTCTCATGTTTCCTTCGGGAGAGATTAGGATATACTGTTGTCAACTACTTTCATACTGTACCCTAGCCGGCCTAAACTTCGCGGGTCGCGACTAGTGGCTATTTACTTATGTTATATATATCTATCCGTTATCTATCTCTTAATCTCCTCTACGCCTTGTCCGTATAACGTTTTCGGCTTCGCGGTTTATCTTTTGTTGTCGAAACGTGAGTGATACGTCTTCGCGATTTTATTTCTACTCTTTTCAGGCTTCTCGATTAATACTCCTTTCGAAAGTACCTATATTTATTTATTAAAAATCCTCCTGAGAGTCGTACCACCGTAATATCATTGACTTATGACTCAAGCATAAGGATTTGCATATTAGGGTGTTACAAATTTACTCCTAACGTCCCCAAACCACGCGATAAGCGTTAACCATTTCTTATCAATTCTAATTCGCCTATAATAACCTATTAACTTCCCGTTCACATAAGCCATCAATATTAAGTTGGCCAGACTTAACATCAACAGATATGCAACGGTAAGCTAACCGTGTTAATTAATAGGCAGTCATGTGCATAAAAATCTAATTCTTGTTACTTGGACAAGACCTACAACATGACAGACACTCAAAGAATGCAATGAAGCATAGTCGGTCCATCCCCAAGGCTCTAATTAGGATGAACTGCTCTGATACCATAATGTAACACCCTCATTACCAGAATATCACGCTTCCGGCAAACCCAACGGCGACAGCGGCGGCTCAACTGCTCGGCGACGGGATCATCATCAAAGACGGTTAGGCAGCGATGACTTCGCGGTGAGGGCGCGATGGCAACGCGCGGTTCCCTCCTTCGTGTCTCTCTCTCTCTCTCTCTCTCTCTCGCCTCAGATCTGATCCGCGACGGTGGCTTCGAGGCAAGTCGGCGGCGACGTGTGGCGCAGTGGCGGCAACTTCTTTCTTGGCTCCCTTGCGCGGCGATTCGGGCCGGATGAAAGGCAAACGGCGACGATGAAGCACAAGAACGGCGGCGAGGATCCACGCCTCTCTCTCCGCGATAGTGATGCGGTCCCTTCCCCCTTCTTTCTTTCTTTCCCGTTTCTTCCTTTCTCTTTCCCTTTCTTTCTTTCTTGGTCTCCCCTTTCCCGTTTTCCCTTTCTGTTTCTTTCCTTATTTCTTTTCTTTCTTTCTTTTTTCTTGATTTCTTTGTTATGTTTTCGTTTCTAGAATAGGAGAAAGGGGAGGGTAATGGCGGCTGGGAAAAAGGAAAAAAATTATTAAAACTAGGGTTTTGTTGTATAAAAATTAGGATTTGTATAAAGTAAAATATTACTTAGATAACAGGGTTAAGTAATAATTCAAATTAAAATTTAATATAAAATGATTATCTTTGAAATACCATTTTATTATCAATTTGAAATCTATTTTCGAATAAATACTAATTCAACGAAAATCGATGTAATTAGATTAATTCTCCTTCATTTATAAAATAAGGTTAAGAATCTATATATTAAAATTAAGACATATAAAATACTCATTATTTTTCAATTATAAGAATTCTAAATAATAAATAAGAGTTTACTAAATTTTTATATAAAAATATCTAAAATGTAGTCTTAAATAAATATAATACATCATAATAATTTATTAATAACTTTAAAAAATTTAGGGTCTTACACTGCCAAAGAGAAAAACATCAAAAATTATTTATGCCTTTTAAAATTTTAATTGGCCGAATTAAAGGAGAAGGAGGGCTACGTCACCGTCAACTTCTATTGAACAAAAATGACACCAACATATAAAGGAAGAGAATATAAATACTTTTATCAGATTAAATTTTTTATTAGAATTACGGATCACAAAAAATCGAAATCGAAAACTCGTGGGAGGTCACGGTTTTCTCAGGGAATACTCTCAATTTCTCTCTCTTTTAAAAGTTTAGTTCGGTTATGAGTTGAAGAAAGAAGATTAGAGGATGATAGTAAAATTAAACAAGAGATATGTGTCAAGGAGGAGTTTATAGGTCATATTTTCTTTCTTTTTCCTTTTTTTTTTTCTTAATCCATTCGGTCACAATAAATAGCATTAATCAAAGGATAATAGCATTAGATGATGACTCATGATTAAGTGCCTTTAGTTAATAAAGAAAAGAGATATATCTTATAGTTTTATATATGTATACATATGTATATAAGCCATGCTACTGAAAATCTAAGTGGTTGAATCATGAATCAAATGAATCAAAGTAAATGGCTTCTGTTTGTATTTTTCTTTCTTCTATTCTCTTGATGGCTCGGCGAAGAGAAGGTATAAGATGAATGTTGTTAAGTCATGTTGCTAATTAAAAGACATATGATGAGTTAAATAAATAATATATAAGGTTGAATAATACACACACTAACAATATGAATTACTAATATAAATAATATTAGTAACTTAGAAATTAAAAAATATTTGATGAAGTTTTAGTAACTCTAAACTCATCAAAAAATATTGATAATTACTTATATCGACAAAAGTCGGACTTGATAATAATATTAATATTATTATCTAAATTCTATTATAATTAGAGGAAGTAAACTAAATAAATAACATAATAATAAAATTATATTATCATTTATTTTATTTTGTGGTTCGAAATCGACTCGTCAAAATAAAACTAATCGCTTTAAAATATTATTTTAAGAGTTTACAATCTTAAGATTTTGTTTTACTTTGTAATTTTTGTTTAGTTTATTTTTAATCGAATTTGGTTTATTTATTTATTCTAAAGTATTGTTATTATATTTTTAAAAATTTTATATGCAGTTGATTTTTGTGATAGGATTATAGCACTAATGTTTGAAAATAAAAATTAGCGAGAAGGAGAGTAGGAGTTGTAGTAAAAAATCCAATATCAAAGATCAAGTTGTAATTACAATTAAAGTTTTATTTTTTTTTAATATGTCTTTTTTTTCCTTGCATAAATAACAGTTAAAAATCGTGAAAGTGTAATTTAAACTTTTCAAATGAGTAACTAAGTCTAATATTTTAATTCAGAGTTTGCTTCTACTAGCATTTTTTTTCTTTGTAAATTAGTTTGGCATTTTTTTTAAATACAACCAAACTACAACATTTATAAGGTGGAATCGTGCAGATATATTTATATTTATTTAAAAAAATAAGTATTGATTAATTTTATGTAGGTGCTAAATTAAGACATTGCAACATTTGATTATTTTATTATAATTATTTTAAAATTTTTCTATCAATACTTAATTTGTTATTTTTTAAAATTTAAAATAACAAATCATATTACTTCTTTATTCATGTGTAAAATTATTTTTATTTTAGGTTCTTTACATATTCAAATTACAACTTTATTATTATGTTTATACTTCACATATGCTTGAGGATAATAATCTATTTTCTTTTTCGGTGACATAACGTACTAATGAATAAATAAGATTCAATTTTAAAAAGTGATTTTTGATTACTTACTTGCATTTTATCTCTTTAATTTTTATTTAATTGTCTTTAATATTATTTATTTATTTATTTATTCGAGAATTCTCTTAAAAAACTATCAATTTAATATTCAAATTATTTTCTAATTTTGTCTTTACATATGTTTTTAAATTACAATCACTATATTTTTGCTCAACTCTATCCTATTCAAGAGGAATAACCCAACAAATAATATCTAAATTTTTTCTCTTTTTTTTTACTATTTTAACTCTTAAAATTCATCATTATTTTTTCTTTTTTTTTAATTCTTCCATAGTTATTTATTGACTATCCTGATATTTATACTTCTTTTTACATAATATTTCATGAACAAGTTGATTCACATAAGATTTTTGAATTTTTTAGTTATTTTTAAAGTGTAATTTACTTTTAAGTGTAAATAAAATTAATAATTTAATATGACTTGATAAAGTATTTTGCTTTATTTATTATAAAATTATGATGTTATCGTTATTATTTGTCCATTCAACTAATTATAAAACTAAGAAAAATTTTTATTTTTCTGAAACCTCAAAAAATATGGATGCAATGATGATAAACCACAATTTTATGGTTTATCTTGTATTAAATTTGGTAAATTTTATCAACTTTTTTTACATTTATTCATTGAAATAGTATAGTTTTATGAATTTCTCCTAATTGTGCTTAATGGTTAAAAACATGTTTTTTAGACTCTTAATTTGCTAAATTTAATTTCACTTTGATTCCACTCGATGCTTTGATATGTTTATTAAGTGATTTCAGGTTTAAAAGGCAAGGATTGGATCAAGGAAGTGAAGAAAAAGCATGCAAAGTGGAGAATTCATGAAGAAATGAGGATTTGGTGGAACTCGAGGCCACGCGTACGCGTGACACTTGGTACGTGATCAGCTTAAAGAAAATGTGGCTGGCGATTTCTAAGCTCATCCAAGCCCAAATCCAACTCATTTCTAAAGTATTTGAGGTCAAATTCAAGAAGGAACAAGTAGAGAATAATTAAGTTTAGATTTTTATCATGTTTTAGGTTAGAATTCTAGAGAGAGAAGTTCTCTCTTCTCTCTAAAATTTAGGGTAGATTAGCTTAATTTCTCTTAGATTTAGAGTTTAATTCTTGTCTTAATTTAGTTTTTCTTGCAATTTTTTATTACTACATCTTTGCATACTGACGAAGTAGTCTTCAGGAACCATGGCTAGGGTTCAAAAGTTGTAAAGATGATGATGATGTGATGATTTATGTGAAATTGGTTAAAACAATGAACAACATAGTTTACTTTTTTTCATTCCACAAATAAAGGGGTTGATTTGTCCCTTATTATAAAATTATTTTCATGTTAGACTCTTGAGTCATATAACAGCCACATCGTTGACTTAACGACGGTAACTTATCAAATTTAGAGATTAATGTGTTCAAGTCTAACAGTTTTAATGTCTGAGAAAAAATTATCATTTTTAAATGTTTATCAATATTTTGCCTTTTAAAAAGCTAAAAACTTACGTACAGTTGTCTTCATGTAAAGATAGTTACGTAATTATCTTTTATGTGAAGATAGTTGAAAATCGTTAGATGACAATTTAGTCAAATATATCAAATAATCATCTAACATTTTTAGATTATAAATTTTGCATGAAAACATCTGCATGTGAATTTCTATATTTAAAAAACTAGTGAAAAAATAAAAAAAATTACTCTATAAATTACAAATTTTGATTATTATATATAATAAGTTAATTGAAAATAAGAAAAATAACTGTTTTTTGTACTTGTTATATAAGATTTATAATATATAATTATCTGATATTGGTGTCAAAATTAATTAATTGTTTTACCTAACATTCTTATCATATTATCAACTAAAAAGGGAAAAAAACATGTCAAGTTTTGTCTTCTATGTCTTTTTGCTGTTACATCTATGCAAAGGAATCATTTGCATACTTGCAATTATCGCCAGTTGGCTCAAAGCAAAGCTATGGTTTTTCGCATAATGCTTTAGTATAATTGTTATTTATTTATAAATTATTATTCTATTTCCATCACCAAGAGCAAAGAACACAACTCATGAGATGTCAGATGTGAATGTCCTATGTTCTACACATGTCATCAGCGTGATTAACTAGAGATCATGTCTGCAAAATTGTCTATCAAATCAAAAAATGAGGTTCAAAACAAATAATTAAATCACGTTTTTCTCGAATCAACTCACCTTATTTTTTATTAATTTAGAAACCCTCTTCATAAGTTTAAGCTTTTGTACGATATATGTAACATATGACAAGAGTGGAGACCACACCTCAATTAAGTGTTTGACTCTATTTTTGTAGGTAGCTCGTATTATTATAAAATAATCAAATGGGGTTCATAAGTTAAAATATTTGCAAATACCTAGGTTTACTTTTGTATTAGAATATCATTTCAGAAAGCATTGCTTTCACCAAATTTCTTTTGTCCCAACTTAAATTGGGGATAGGATGATGGAGTTGATCAACTAGGAGTTAGGTGTTTTTCTTTTTTTCTTTTTAATTCTAATCATGATCATTATTGACATTAATTTTTTACTCGCATGAGTGATAGATAAACAGTGCACATAATAGTGCATAATTTTTCATTTAGCTACCAATACCAAAATCATTCAATTTAGTAATTAAATCCGTCACTAAATTTTAAATTAGCCACCAATTTTAGCAACAGATTTAACAATCAACATCCAAATTACTTATGACATCAGAATTGTATAACAAAAAGAGCTAATCATAACATCATATATATAATTATATTCTAAATACGTGCATTTATATACGACCTTTAACTTATAATACTTCTTGCATCCATGTTAACATAAGTGTTTAAATTCTAGTAGGTAAATAACCACAATTAGAAATGACAAATTTAAAACTATAAGAACTTGAATTAGGAAAATCGTGATAATTTTGCATTTTTAATCTACTTTTTTTATAATTTTATTCAAATAATCTGCCAACTCAGAAGACATAAAACACTTCTAAAAAAAATAGAATGTTTTAGAATATGAGTGAAGTGTTTAAAAATTATTTTTGGTGACTAAAGTGTCTAACGATTAAAAGTAATAAAATATTTATAATATTATATATATTGGGTGTAAAATATATTATGTTGATTTACATTTTATTTATTAAAAAATGAGTTCAAAACTATGTTAAATAAGTTATAAGTGAGATTTTTAACCAAAAATTGTTAGGCCAACTATTAACAATAAAAAAAAGAAGAAGTTATTTTTCACAATTCTTCAAAAATATCCAACAACATTTTAAATTAGACTATTCAAGAGTGTGTGATTTCTTATAGTGTAAGGAGTTCACATATATTTTCCTCATTTCTCGCATACACCTTTAGTTTAACTTTTGCAGTCCAAAATTGTTGGAAGATATTTTTAATTAAAAGGTTACACCAAACCTTTAAATTTAAAAACCAAACATTCTAATCAAAACATAATTAATAAGGTCACTCCAAAAGAAAAGAAGCTAAGTAAACCACCGTCCTACTACAATAATAGTGCTCCTTTTACATCTAATATCTAATATCTTCTAATAATAATATATATATACATGGCCGGCGCTGGGGTCTAATTATCTCAAACTTCGCAGGTGCAACAGAAACTATATATTTATATACACCAAATTAAAATTACATTAACTACACTTATTATTTGATTGAAGACAATATAGGCTTACCAAATACAAGCACAAAAAGAATGTCATTAGTGTCTCTTCGAATCGGTTGAATTTTACTTGAAGCAAAAAATGAAAAGGAAGTATCGGTTGTAAAGTATTTTAATTCGGAATAGAGATATACCAGAAAGTAAACCGTTAAAGCTTATATACATATGTATCATTGAAGGTTTTAAGTGAGTTGAAAAAGGAAGGCGAATCGAGGAATTACTTTTAAAGATTATTTGTGATTTTGTCACCTGAATATGTAGAATAGAAAGTGTAAAAAATAGAAAAGTAAAAGAGTGACACTTCGTTATATTTTAGTTCAGCTATAAATTTAAGTGTAATATAGCTTACTTTCAATATTTATTATAATAATAGTACAATTTTTATTATAATCAAAATAGATTATAATTACTAATTTCAAGAGACTCACATTTTTGTAAATTATCTAAGTTATTACAAGCTTAGTAAATTATTTAGATACTAATCTAATCTAATTAACGAGAACTAAGTGCACTCTAACACAACATACTTTCGAAATCAAAATACTCAAACAAAAGTTAAAACACTTTTGTATGAATAACTCTCTTTATCTTTTATACCTCTCAATATAAACTTAAATCTAGACAATAAAAAAATATGAACACACTCAAAAATAAAGAAAATAAAGGCTATTTGTATGATTTGAAAATATGCATGAAAATGGTTACTTCTTTTTTGGATAAAATTTTCAGGAGAGTAGACCAGAAAAAAATGAATGGAAAGATCTCAAAAATTGAATGATACCACGATTTTTATAGAGTTTGATTGCTTTCTTCAATGTTAGAATCATTCATATTTTGATCAAACTAACCGTTTGCAAATTAATGGTTGTAGCCATTGGCATTAAAGAGAAAATCCTTTTTCTTTAATTCCATCTAATGTGCAGCAGCGTTCTCTCCATATATATATATGAATTGATTCTTGTTTATAAAGAATCAATCATGTTTTATTTTTACTTAATCATGGATTGCTTGATTTATGATATTTGATTGTCAATTCATTAATACTTACAATGTTCATAAAAAAAATAAGTATATTACAATATTATTAATTATATTTATCATCACAAAAAACCAAATTAATTCTTGACTAAAACATACTACAAAAATTTTTAATTAAAATGACAGTTTTTTGAGGTTATTATGGAGGTTTGAACGGCCATTATTACTTTGAATGATAGTAAAAAAAACCGCCATAATTTTAAGTATCATTTTGTTATTATAGCAATTTTTAAAAAACTGTCACAATTTTCATGGTTAAAATAGCGATTTTTTATGCGATTAAAACGGTAGTCGGAACCGCCATTTTAATAAGGTAAAATGGTAATTTTTAATTATTTAAAACGACGGTTTAAAATTGTTGTTTTGACCAGTTAAAATAGCAGTCTTTGACTGCCATTTTTAGCAAGTAAAGTAGCAATTTTTTTGTGTAAAGTAATGGTTAAAATTGTTATTTTTTACCCGTTAAAATGGCAATTTTACTCACTTAAAATGACAGTTTTATGCCATTCAAATGACAGTTTTAATCGTCGTTTCATCTAATTAAAATGATAATTTTATGCTATTTTTTGTTGGATTAAAATAATTTTGCTCGTTTAAAATGACGGTTAAATCAAGTAATTTTTATATCATATAGTTTTTATAAATCATACATACTCATCAAAAATTAAAAGTCATAATCCAAAAATAAAATATCACAGATAACATGATTTTTCAATAATATGTATTAACATATGATCCTTAATACATAAATATCATGCAAAATCATGCTTCTTTGTTATTCACTCCGAAAAATCTACTTTCTAACTTTTTTAGTGATAGAATCTCGTTTTCTAATCCAATTCTTACTACAAAAAAAGAGAGTTAAATGATTAAAACCGGTAAAAAATTAGATTCTTATTTGTCATTTTAGGCGTGCATGCATAGGTCATAGAATAAGATTTTTTTTCTTACAGGAATAGTGGTACTATAACAACTGATTATATTAAAAAAGTCATTTTAGTTTTTTTTTTTTCACTATTGACTTAGCACCTGTGGTATGAGAAATTATTTGTTTTTACCAAATTTTTTTATTCTTCTTACAAAGATTCTGTAAAATAAATTTAAAATAAAATTAATATTCTTATATAAATAATATATAAGAACACTAAGGTCAAATGATATGGAAAAAAATGACACCTTAAGATGCCTATTGTTACTTAGCAACAACAGCTGATAATCTTGATCTATGAATATTAGTATGAACAACTACATGAGTTAAATTGCAATCAAATACAACTATACTTTTTACTCTTCATTAATATTAGTCCTCAGAGAGAAAATTCATAATATCTAAAAGAACAAAACAATGGTTTAATCATTAGAATTCTCTTTTTAAATAGTAAAATATTACTATAATTATTAAAATTAAAATTGCAAAGTTTTGACGACAAATAATCACAGACTAGAAAACCAAAAATAAACCATGAAATGACACATAGAAAGACAAGCAGCGTTAGAAAAAAGGGTACGAACTTTGTACTCTTTGTTTTGATCACTAACCTCTGCACATATAAATTCAAGTACAACCATAATCAATAAATATATAGCATAGTTTATTTGATTTTTATAGTGTTACATGCTCCTTGCTTTTTGTTTATATATAGCTAGCACACTGGGTTTTTTCCCCTTCGAATGCCACCGCGCTCTACATAATTCATTCGAACATTTTTATGTTAATCTCAAAATAATCAAACAAATTAACGAAAAAATTGAGACACTTTGAAATTTCACAAACATTATGCACAAAATAAAATTATGTCAAATATAATACAAAATAATTTACTGTTGAATTTCTACTTTGCTATACTCCCATTGTTGAGCGAATACAGAAAATTTTTGACAACCTTGGCATTAAAACGCATAGTATACTGCAAAGCGAAGCAAAACAAAGCAATACATGAACCCATAATTAAAGACAAATTAGCAGCAATGTGTTCATACAAAGAACTGCACCAAATATAAATAAGAACATAATAATTATCAGAAGTGAACTATTGAATAGCAAAACAGAACATTTATAATATAAAAATAGAAACAAATCCATAATCATGGATTCACTTTTTTTCTTTTTTTGGAAGAATTGAAGCAAATTTAAGATGGATAGCCAAGAATACTGTTAGTATTATCTTCTAGTGTTATCAAGCTTTAGTGATAATCCTTTTATATTAGCTTCAAGAAAGAAATGTTTTTCCTGAATTTCTTCCATAGTTGCAATATCTCTAATTTCCTGAATTTTGCAAGGTGAATGAGAATGAAACCTAGATAGATATAAATTTATTACCAAAAGCCAAAGCACAAAGGTATCATCGATTATTCAAATAATGAGAAGGGAAAGGAGTTTCAAAACCTGTTGGATCGCTCCAAGAGATTTTCATTTAAAAACTAGAGGCAATGGAAAAAAAATTAAAAGGATTGAGGCGAGTTTAGGACTCGAAGTGGAATGATGGATTATTGATGAACTTAAAATGATTTCTAAAAATTACTGATTTTTTTTATACTGAGATTATTGAGACGCTATGCACCTGACAGGGACGGCGGTTAATCCCGCCTGTCGAGGTCACAGCGGCGGCGTAAGGGCTGTAGTTAGTCCCGCTTGCGTTGAGATGTGAGGTTCATGGCAAGAGTATTCTACTCGCATCCCTTCAAAATCACTAGAGTGTGCAGGCACTATATCCTAGACCGTATTCTGGGCATGATATCTCGGGGGTTCCCATTATGAGACCGAAGGGCGACATCTTCATGGAGATGTATCGGGTTGGCAGTTGAACCGACAAAGTGATATCACAGCCAAATAGGACAGGCATTCATCATATGCATTTTCTATCTGTTTGCTTGCTTTGCCGACTTGAATTGCTTGCCTAATTGTATCACGTGATTAATTGCTTCCTGAATTTCTTGATATATATGCTATACTTGTGCTTTACTTGCATTGTTATTACTTGTATTTTCTACTGGGATTGAGGAGGTTCGGTAGGCGGTGGCGATGGGATCGCATGACGGTTATGCTGGCGAAGGCTGTGAGACAGCGGTAAAATGATAGTTAGAAATCCCTTAAGTTAGTTTACCCCTTTTTATAAAAGTTTTAAAGTTATGGTATTAATTTTAGTATGCTTTAAGTTGAATCTTATGATTGATATGAAGCTCTAGGATTGTCTTTGGTGTCCCGGGGTCTTATATCTTACATTATTGGACACTGTTACCATACTGAAAACCTCTGATTCTCATTCCATACTTTGTTGTTTTTCAGATGCAGGTCGTAACCCACCTCGGTGAGTTACGTGATGGTGACAAAGCGGAGGACTTTTATCCCATTTTGGACTCTTTTGATTACTTTTGTTTAGAATTCTCTCACTTTTGTATTCATGCTTTGCCTTAGAGGCTTACTTTGAGAAAAATATTCCGTATATGATATTTTAACTTTCAAAACTCTGTATGTTTATATATACTAGCCGGCCTAAATTTTGCGGGCTGCGACTAGTTCTTTATGACTATTATACTTTTATATCTATATATGTTCTATTCTCTTGTATCTATACCTTGTATTTTATGTTTTTAGCTTCGTGTGAACGTTTGCGCTTTGTAATTCAGTATTTGAGCTTATTTTTTTTATTGGAATTCTAGAATTATTATTCTTTCCCTTATATATTTATGTATAAGTCTTAGAATTATCGTAACTTTTGATTAACTTTTACTTTACAGTTAGAAATAAGGCTTAAGATAATTAAAGTGTTACACACTATCTCTCCTCCAACTGATGCAGAGACCTTCCACCGCCGCCATTTCAACATCTCTCGCCTCTTGTCGTAGCTTGCCATCCCTTAGAATTTGCCTATCATGGTCCTCTTTAGCTTGTAGTATGTTGCATGGCCATGATGGCATTGGGATTTTCAAAATTCCATGAATTGGAACTGTGAATACTACCTTAGTTTAGCTTACATGTACCCGTTGCATACTTAATTAAACATATCAGAAACACGGGAAAACGGAAAAAAAAAAAAAAAATCGTAACGGTACTCTATTATACGCATTCTCTTTAACAAGCCATGTCATATACACATTGGCGGATCCAAAAATTTTATAAAGAAGAAGTCGGAAACAAAAAATTAAAAGTATCGTATTAAAATTAAAAATTTTAATAAAAAAAATAATTATATATTTTAATATTATTTTAAATTATAATTAATTTTAAAAAAATTATTTAGATCAAAGTTTTTTTCATAAAATTCTAATTTTTATTCATATTATAAAAGATATAAAATAAATAATATAAATTATTTTCTCTAATACTTTTAATATATATATATATTTAAAATAAATTAATGAATATAATATATAAAATATATTCATATTAATAAATAATTCACTTAATATATTTTGATTTTAATATCATAAAAAATAAAATTTAATCTAATTTATTTTTATGTATATATCTTTTTATTACATTTAATTAGATATTATTATAAAAAATAAATAATTCACTTAATATATTTTGATTTTAATATCATAAAAAATAAAATTTAATCTAATTTATTTTTATGTATATATTTTTTTATTACATTCAATTAAGAATTATTATAAAAACTAAAGTATTTTTATATAATAATAGATAGAAAAATTACAAAAAAGATAAAAAAAAATTGAAAGAATAAAAAACAATAAATAAAAGTGGAGTGCTAGGGGCCAGCACTTTTGTTAAATTCTGGCCAGCACTTAACCATCAAAAGAAAATTGAATGAATGATTCTACACCATTAGATACAATCTCACACCATTAAAAATATCATTGATGGCTAAAAACCCCAAAATCTGTTGATCCTAGACTTTCTTTAAATTTAAAATGCATGAAATAAGATCTGAACCCATGTGTTGGAGTATAAAATGCCTTCCTCTAACCATTGAACTAGAAGGTATATTATTAAAAGATTTACACATTATATTATATATATTTTAAGTTTTAAAAATTTAGGGGAGCATGGCCCATACAGGTCCCTGAATCTGCCTCTGGTCATACACACGTCACTTTGAGATAATGTCACATACAAACCACATCCCATAGTGATTTTGCCAAACAGTACCACAAAATCTTTCATACAAAAATACTATAAACACTAAAAATCAGTTAATTAAATTAGTTAATATATATTTATATATAAATTCTTCCGATCCAATCTAATAAAGGCCGGATATCTATTTTACAGACTGACGATCCAACGAACATTCAATCCGAGCGTAAAGGTGACCTGCGCGTCGTTTCATACCTCGTTGAAGACCTAGATAACTGACAAAAATTTTTAGGCAGATGGGTTCAGGACAAAGGGCCCATTCGAAGTGTAGAATATAAATAGGGAGAGATCTATCCCTCTCCAAAGATACGTCACTTTTATACTAATTAGCCGACACATCATATGGACACTTACTTTAGCATCAGAATATCTTTGTAGGTGACCTCATACATCGATCTACCGACGATTTGAGCAATGCCTCCTCTTGTGGAGCTCACACCCAGGCCCAAATTCTCCTCTTTTCAACCCGTTGCTCACGATCCATCCTTCATTTGATCTACCTTTTCAACTAACAACTTAACATAAATATATATTATATAATTTATTTTTAATATATATTTTATATATATTTAACATATATTCTATATATAAGCACTAATTTAATAATTAATTTTTTATTTATACATAATCAACATGATTGATAGGAATATAACAATATTAAGTATGTGAGTTTGATGGTATCTGTCATGATTGTTGATTCATATGGGTAAACAAATTCGAATACATAGTCAAAATAAAGGCTTGTGATTTTGAAATATACGAAGGGCTTTAATTTATTCCCTTTTTTTTTTCTTTTTTTGGATGTTCAAATTATATTTTTTTTATTAAAGCAACTAGCTAGATAGAAAAAGTTTACTATCCTAAAATGATAAATACTACTATTTTTATAAGTGACCATTTGAAATCCTAAATCTGTAAAATTTCATTTGTCTATATGAATCAATGTTCAAACTATATGATAAATAATTAAATTCTCAATTTATTGATAACATTGCTGTTTTGTTAAGTTAATTTCTTTTTAAAAATATAAATTATGGAATTAAATTAGTTATCAAAAAAGTAAGTACATTGATTTCTTAACCAAATATCCCAATGAGGTAAATTCTTGACAATAGAAAAAAAATATCGTCAAAATAAAAGAAACTATCAGTAAAATTCATAATTTAATAACTAAATGGTAATCAAATTGGAGACATGCTAATTCTATACTAATAAACTAAGTGCAAATGGCACCCAACAACCTTGGAGCAGCTCATTGTTGTGTACGGCTCCTAAATTCCAATTCAATCCGCAACCAACATCTAAAATTGTCTTAAAAAAATTAGCTCGCTATCGTATAGGATGACGATGTAAAGATTAAGCATTCAAAGAACGAAACTAGAAAACAAAGTTAATTAATTGCATATTAGCTTGTAATTAATTAGTTAACCCCGGAACAAAATAAAAGATTAATCATCACTTTACTTTACTTTAGCTTTATTTATTGGGTTCTGTTAATAAATAATGTAACACGGCCAGAGACGATTAAGCAATAAAATTTAAAAGTTTTATGTTAATTAAAAAATTGAAGACAATTAAATCATTTTCAATATATAGTAAATATTTTTTTTTCTTTTCTAGAATTTTAGCTAATAATATCCCTTGAGCATGTTTAGCAAAATCCATATTTATTATATATTCTTTCTATTTTATTTTATTTTATTTTTCGCTATTTCTTTTCAGAGAGGTTGAGTTTGATTCAATCCATCATCAAAGCAAAGTGCACTAATATAAGTTATAACCCTCACACTGAAAACTCCTAATCATTCCTTAAACCATGTTAGTGTAACCTCATTGGTAGTTCAATTTTGGTGGGCATTGGCTCGTTAACTTTAGCAGCCATGATCAAACTTTGTGTCTTGGAGAGTCGAAAGGGCTATTTTTATATATTATTCATTTTTATTTTTTCATTTCAACTGTGCCTAAAAGCTATCTCTGATCATCAGTATCAGTCAACAGTAGTTGTATACCAATGAAATGCAAAGATTTCTTGCATTGGGTTGTGGACTTTGCCTAATTTTATGTTTGTTAATTTATTTATTTTTGCAAAGTAAAGTAAAATATTAAAATGACTTTATGTGCAACTCGAATGGATATTGAGCTGTAGCATTAGTAGACCACTATTATTTATTTATTATATTATTGTAAGAGAAATTCTTGTATGGTAGTCCTAGAATATCAAATTGGTTGCACTTACCATTATTATTTTATAAAATGACATTTAAATTTTATGTGTTTATATCGGGGACCAAACTAAATAACTAACTGTCAAATGTCATATTATATAATAAGTGCTTAATTAGAGTATTAATTAACCAGTACTATACGACTACACAAGAATTTGTTATTATTATTTTTCATTTTATAATAATTATTAATTTTGGGATATATTAGTGTTATACATTTAGATATTTATTTATTTAGACAATGGTTTGCATTATGTTGTGGTCTGATAAGTACTCTAAGACACAAAATATAAAAATATTGAGATACGAACGTTTTTTTTTAATGGGTCTTTATTTTTATTGTCTTTAGTCTTGTTGTAGTATATATACTATTACTAGTATACAAAAAGTTGAATAAATTATCTCGAAACAAAATATTATATATACTGATGTATATATTAAAAGAATAACTAGTAATTATTTTATCTATTAATGAATCCATATATATTTTTATTTATTAAATATGTATAGCAATAACAAATATGAGATTAATTAAAATGATGAACACCTTCGATTCAAATTTTTTAAAAAGCAAAATATATTTTTTATGGACTATATATGATAAAAAAATATTTTCAAAAACTAAATTATGTACTAAATTAAGCCTTTCACATATCCTTATGATATATAATAGATAGATCTAGATTTATTTATTTTTTAAAATGATTTTGTGTCCCTTACTTTTTCAATGTTTTGTTCTCAATGACTTAAATATAGAATTTTATCCAAATTAACCATCATTTTAAAACTAGAAACATTATTCAAAAGCCGACCAGTTTGGTATCAAAAATTCACATGTGACATGTCATGTAGAACAAGAATAAGACACAATCACTCTCAACTTTAATAAACTTTCATGTGTCATATTAAACTGCTTACACATGTATGCACTTAATCTTATATATAATGGGATTCGATCTCACCTCGATTCTCATTCTATTATATACTCAAAAAATTAAACCTTCATCAAAAGAGAAGAGTGTCTTATTGAATTATTCTTTGAAATTATTAGAAAGAAAAATGGTTGATAACATTGGAGGTAGTGGTTCTTCTAATAATGAAGGCATCATCAAGGAGCAAGATCGGTTGCTGCCAATAGCCAATGTTGGTAGGATCATGAAGCAGATTCTTCCTCAGAATGCGAAAATCTCGAAGGAGGCGAAGGAGACGATGCAGGAGTGCGTGTCGGAGTACATTAGCTTCGTGACGAGCGAGGCGTCGGAGAAATGCCGGAAGGAGAGGAGGAAGACTGTTAATGGTGATGACATTTGTTGGGCGCTCGCAACGCTCGGTTTTGATGACTATGCCGAAGGGATGAGAAGGTATTTACATAGGTATAGAGAGTTAGAGGTTGATAATAATAATAATAATAATAATAATAATAATAATCAAGAGAGAGGGAAATAATATATAACGTATAAAAGAAATTGAAGATTATGAACCATATTATTTTAAATTGCACTGGCAAATTGTTTCTGAAAAATAATGTTGAGGGTGAGAGTAGGTAGTAGTTCTTATGATACCATTTCCATCTGAAGGGTCAATGCAAGTTAAGGTTTTCGAGAATGAGATAATGTAATAGTTTTTTTCTTTATTGTTATGATCTACTGGATTTTGATTGACTACAAAACAAGTAGATTACAACTTTTAATTTACTTTTTCTCTCTCCTTTTTTTTTTTCTTTTTTTGGGGTATCCTGTATTCATACTTAGCTTCAAGTCTTTGCATGCTGCTTAATTTGGTTCATCAGTTGAATTTGAGAATTATATCATCTTGGCCATGGTTTAAATTCTTTGTTATATATATATATACACTATTTTCAGTTGGAATTGATCATAGTGTTTGTCTTATCTCCAAGAAAATGAAATAAAATGTGTTATATTCTAGGATTTTTTAAATGAGTGATACTATGTATACAAGTCTTTTTAACCAAATTCAATTAAGTTAGTGTAAAGGTTAGCGAAAAAAATGCGTACATAGGTCACTATTTTTTTTCGCATTTTCTGTAGGACACAATTTTTTGTAACTTATTGATAAAGAACATAAATTTTTAAAGCATAACATAAAAAATTTTGTACATTTACTCATAGCACATATATTTTTTGTATATAACACACAAATCTTTATACATAGCACAAATTTTTATTGTGAATGCATTTTGTTAGTTGGGTGAGTCAATGTTCTAAGTATGTACGTAGTCCTTCAAAAATTTCTATGCTGCACATAAAAAATTTATGTGTTATACATCCAAATTCTATGCTCTACTTTCCTGAACATTTATAAGAGAAGAAGTTGAAGACGATGAGGACAATGATAATGATAATGATAATAAGAGAAGATGAGAAGGGAAAAAAAGAATAAATTTAAAAAAAAAAAAGAAGAAGACAGCGGTGGTGACAGCGATAATGACGATGGCGGTGGCGACAGTAATGACGACAACGATATTGAAGAAGGAAGAAGGAACGTAAGAAGAAGAAGAAGCGACGAACATTAAAGAAGAGAGAAGTGGCGCGTGAATAAGTTTTTATTTTTAAATAACTTGGTTAAACTTTGTTATTTAAAAGACTTAGACATCTAGTATTTTTGTTTTTTAAAATAAATAAATTAAAATTTTTTTATTTATTTAAATACGTAATTTAAGAAAATTTATGAGTTTATATTGTATTATTCATTTTGTTTACACAGTAAATGAAAAACATATACAAGTATCTCGCTTTAAATTAGATAAGTCAACTTTTTTAAACTTTATCTTAGATGCAAATGAAATAAGTGTGAAAATTTTACTTGATCATATCTTATTTAATAAAAGAGACACATATATTCTACATTGTAAAAAAGATATGAGTATTTGTAGTTGTAAAAAATTTAATTTCAAAATATAAAAAAATATTTATAATATGATTGGGATCGATTTACAAAACAAAAAAATTAATATAATTTATTATTATTTAGATTAATTTAGATCGATTTACCCATAATCTCGCTAGTTATAAATTATTTCAATCCACAAATTTTTTGTTTTTTTCTTACATTCCCAACATTATAAATGGCATGCAATAAGCAAAATTTTGACAATATATAATTTAAATTTAAAATTTTTAAATAATAAAATATTTAAAGTTAAGAACTTTTTATGTACTCTTTTAAATACTAAGAGTAAATCCCCAACTTGCTTCCTAACAATTTCACAAATTTTCGTTCTCCTTCATTGATTGGAAAATGACATTGCGACCCCTCTCGATTAACTCCATCAGACATTATGCCTCCTCTATTAATGTCTCTGTCTGGAGATAACGGATCTTGTCTACGTATACTATTAACTCAACACCTATCAAGCAACCATTTAAAGGGACAAATCGCCCCCTAGTGAGTTAGCAGAACACTACTGTTTTGCACATTTCAAAATGATTACTTCTTCTTTTTCCTTTCGTGTTGTTCGTCCCACAACAATCACACCTCCTCACTCCACTCCAACTTCCACTACCTCACTCCCTCACCTCCATCATTATCTAACTTTTGTTGTTGCATCTCACTAACATCTTTTACTGTCACCATAAATTTACCTCCTCCATCATCTACATCATCTTCTTTCATTTTACTTCTCTTACTCCACTTTCATTATGTATGTCTAACTTTACCTTTCATCTCTCATTATCGTCCACCATATCACCATTTCTCAACTTTAACAACAACAAAATCATTAGTTGCAACATCAATTTTTTTCTTTTAAAATATATATCCAAAATTAATAAAAATTAAAAAATATCAGAAACAAGAGGGATGGATGGGAGAGAGAAAAAAAGAAAGAGAGGAGACGACGAAAACTAAGTGGAGTGAGATATGGAACTAATAGATAAATTGCATTGTTGTACCAGGGATAAGTGAGACCATGAGAATGGGCCGGGGACAAAGTTGAGAAATAGAAACAGAAGTGGCCATGGTGAAGTTGGAGGAGTGAACTACCAACCCGGCCCCTGTCCATTTCGCAGAATGACAAAGCAAACCCTGACGGATAAAGCAATTCACTTCAGTACCTGTCCCAAACTTTTGTGACACAAGACGGTCCCTGTGGGTGAATCTCTGGTAACTATGAATGGAAAACGCTAAGCTATCACGGTGAGCACGTGTTAGCTTGCTGATGTGGATGAATGCTGCAGACGTAGACACCTCAAATGGTCAGGGGGTTAGTTGTCCCCATTCACGTAAACCAAAACGACCTCCCTCTTTCATCTTCACTCAACTGCTATGCCGGAATCGAGGAACTGCCACCACGGCCCACCTCCGCCATCCCCAACGCCCACACTCGGAGCTACTAGCAGTGGAGTAAGCAAGACTTCTTTCCGGAGCCCTCATTCTAGAGCTTCACCACCTACCGAGCCGCCCTTGCCTCCGCGTGCCCCCGTCTAAGGGATTGCCTCCTCAGCCGCTCCTCTGACAACAATGAGCTCAACGTCCTCCCTCACGCTAGCGAGAATCCAATGCGCCGCTGCCTCACTGCCTGGGACCTTACTTGGCTCGCTTTCGGCTCCATCGTCGCCTCCAGAATCTTCGTAGTCACCGGCCAGGAAGCCCGCACCGACGCTGGTCCTGCCATCGTTCTCGCCTACGCCATCTCTGGCTTCTCCGCCATTTGCTACATCCGGATCCGGGTGAATTCCTTCCAAGGAGGGTTCAACATGATGGATCCAATTGTTGTTGTCATTTTTTTATCGCCAACAGTGTTGCAATGAGCAGCACTAGGAATACCTCAATCCTAAATTGGCTCAGCTCCATTACCACTACGCTTGTTATTGTGTTCATCATCGTAGTTAGATTAGTTCATGGTAAAGCATCAAAGCTGACGCCATTCTTCCCTATGGGGATGAAGGGAGTGTTCAATGCTGATGCGGTTGTGTATTAGTCTTATACAGGTTTTGTCATGGTGGCAACTATCACTACAACAAGAACGAAGAACATCGGCGATAAATTGGGGGCCGTTCCCTTGTCGCCGCAAAGCAAGGCTGCGGAAGAAGGATCTCTTCGTGTGCCGCAACATCAGCGGCGATTGCTTAGTGAAACGCCGCTAGATGAGGATCTAATAACTCAATTTCTATTTTACCCATTTTTAATTTATCTTATATCATCTAATTGATTCCTCCCCAAATTTTGTAGAACCCCACGAACAGTCCTTGGAAGCGCACGAACACTGCCGTCACTGCTCCACTGCGCCACTACTGCCAATCCATCATCCTCTGGCCGCCGTCGAGCCTTTGCCTCATCCACAGTTCCTGAAACCCATACTCTCTTGTCTAGGGTGTGCAAAATCTCTAAGATCTTCTCCACCTTGCGCCTCTGTTTGGGTTGTGAAGTCGCACAGCTCCCATACACGCTTCTCCCAACGGCGTCGAAGTCTCCCATCACCTAGGTCGTGCACGAAACTGTTACACCATCCTCCACCGTTCGCCATTCTGAGCTATCGCGGCCTCTCCCTGTCACTGGTTAGTTCTGACACTTTGAGCTTTCCTTCGTGTTTTCACTCTTGGTTCGGAATTTTGAACAAGAATTTGTCCATATCTTCTATTAATTAGGGTTATTGCTACTGTTTAGGGTTAGGAATTTGATTCATGTGACTTGGTCCCATATGAGCAAGCTCAGCTGGCTAATCATTATTCTGCTTTTGTCATAACTTTAACTACTAGAACACGTGAGAGTTGATTGGCTAGATAGCTAATTGAGTTAGATTAATTAGCAGATTGTAATTCTATCTTTTAAGAGATAATGCTAATTAGAGTATACATACATCTGTGTTTGATCAACAAGAATGAATTGCTATATTATTTTGTTTCTCTTAAGTAATGAGACTAGATTGTAGCGAATTAATCTCGTCTATCTCTCCCCTTGAGTCACTCTCTTATTCTGTAAATAGCTCGAGTACTTTTCACATAGTGTGATGAGTGTGGAGTTGAGAAACAAGGTTGACTGGTTCAAGTGATCTAAAGAGCAAGTTGATCTCATTCAATTGAATTAATTTTTAAAGATCTTGTGATTCTCAATTGACTGTTCATTTTTTTTCTCCCATTTTTCTTATGATTGATCATCCATTTTTCCCTTCTCTCTTAAACCGGCCTTAGTTAGTAGAATTTGAAGGGAAATCATGTGAGTTAAAATGAATCAAGTAAGCTTTAGTACAAGTTAAAGGAAAACTCCATTATCCTTTAAACCCATACTGAACCCGCTCCGCATGCATGTTCCTTTTAAAGTGAAGATTCTTAGACTAATCTAGTTACAAGGTTTTGGACGAATCCTAATAAATAGAGGCCAAATGGTTGTCATCATTTTCTCTTTTTTGGTCTCTTCTACACGTGATCTCTACTTTTAAGTTTACCAGTTAACCCTTTAAATTAATTTTCCTTTTCAAATGAGTCATGAACATTAAACAAGCCTTAAACATTTCTGGCTGCCCCTAACAATACCATAATTCACTAGGCTAAAATCTCTCGAGATGATCACCTAACCAAGGTTTCGATTCATTTCTTCCAACTAAAGAAAACTTGTGTTGAGAGTGTTACTTGTTTTATACATAGGTAAGATAATCTAATTAAACTAGACCAGATTAATAGGACTACAAAGTAAGAATAATGCACACTATGGATTAAAAGATACATGCATTTGGTTTTTGGACATTATAAAAGAAAAATGCTGATCTCCACTATGCTCTTTGTATGCTACTAGCATCTATGTTCTGCTTCTAAGTTTTGAAATTTAAAGTCACTATACAGTTACACTCTATAAAGAGTTTTGGGAACTGAAATCTTGTTGTTTTAATGTAGATTGATTTGAAACTGAAAGTGTGTAGAGGCTCTTCAACAAACCTGGTTCTGGTGCAGGAAGCGACTTCGTTTGGTGTCGATTGCTAAGTACTGCGCAAGAAAATTGCCAAAGGTTGTTTTTGTTTTCACTGTTGATAAGAATTGCAAAATTACTTGCAGCAGAGAAGCTTCTAGAGCACACTCCAAACAAGGTTATTTTTTTTTCAACTTTCTTATTTGTTATGAATATGATGATTTTGATTTATTATTATTGTTCTATTCCTCTTTAGCCTTTGCGAGTAGTAGAATTGATTATTCTGTAGTAAGAAAAAGGAAAATAATAAGAAGGAATTGAGACTGATATAAACTATAATACTATTAAAGTGTTATAAGCAATATACAACATTGGCAACTGCTCAACACTACAACTTGGCCTTACTATTAGTTTTATCAAACTGTTATAATCAATATTCCGGTAGTTTTGGGTATTGTTGGATAATTGATACTATACTATATTGGGGATTATTGGGTTGGTGACCTGGATTTTAGATTCGTTATCAGCACAAGTTTAGAAAAATATACATTACTTGATGGGGACGTTAAATGGGAAGGGTATGAGTTAAAAAGACTGAAATTCTAATAATATTTTAAGGATAAAGGATGAAGGGTATATAGAGAATACATATCTAATCAAGCCAATTTTTACAAGAACTAGCACTTTGTTATTGACTCTTTCAAGTGATAATTATTTTTCATATGCTGTGTTGCTGGTCTGTTAATTGTGCTTTACACTTTGGTATTTTTTTAAACAATTTTGCTAGAAAAGGTTAACATTTTATTTTAGTAAAATTTATATCTGATAACTTTGATCCATCCAAATGCCTTTGATGGAACAATTTTAAATCTGCTTGCTTAGTTGAATTTCTTTGAAACTTGTACATGTCATTGTATAATTTTAATTTCTCCTTGCTATTTAGTTCCTGAGATGGCTGAATTATCAGAGTATTTGGTTTATTGTGTCCAGTTCATTGAATTTATGAAAGGTCATTGATTACACTTTCTATATATTGTGAACCTAGTTCTATTCCATGTTTTACAACATTCATGCATGTTATTATCTGATTGATGAATGAAATGTTAAAATCAAGAGAAGTTTCTAAGTTCTAACAAACATATAGACACGTGACCCTTTATCCTATTTTTTATTTGTCCGATTGGTAACTGTTATGTTCAACAAAATGGTATAGAATATAGAAGTTGCATTTGTATTATCCGCTATGTAAAATTAGAAAATAGTACTTAATTAATTTGTGCAGCTAGCTAGCTTAGCTGGATTATGTATTAATTATTGGTAGAGAAATTGTTGTACAGAAGAGAGGAAAGTTGATATTTTTACAAGCTAAGTATGAATAATAATGGAGTTATTATAAACTTTGCATATTTAATTTAATTCAACATTTATTTAATTGATTTCAATTTCTTTGCATGACGAAAGTTTTCTCTTTCTTTTTCTTTTTTGGTTAATACAATTTCTTGCTTCATTGCAAATGAAGCCAAAATTTCCACCGAACTCAATTATATGCTTCATTGTTATTACTTTAATTATTATTGTTAAAGCATCTTCCTTCCATGACTCAAATCCGAATAAGGGTAACCTAATAATTCAATGTACTAAGTCCATTTGTAACAAGGTCTAGTTTCATGCATTCATAGCCATGTCATTTTTTCTATTATTTCTCAAAATGTAGATTTTAAAGTTTAAATTTTCTTGTTCGTCTTTCTTTTTTTTTTCTAAGTAAAAAAAATATTACACTCATAGTCCTGCCTTTTCTATTCCTATTTTTTATGTTTTTTTTCATTGGACCAATTATTTGCACTTACACGGTAGATGATAGGATAGGGAAACTATAATACGACTTTCTTAGAAGTATATCTAAAATAAAATATCTACAATTTCAAGATTCTATTCCCTATCTGTTATAATTGTTTAGTTACATTTTTTTGATTTAATTGTTTTCTAAATCTAACTTTTAATCATGTTTTCTTTTTCGTTTTTTAAGATATTTTGAAGATTCTATTCTATTCTATTTTGATTGTTTAGTTATATTTCTTATTTTAACTATTTTTTAATTCTAACATTTATTCCTGTTTTCTTTCTCATTTTTTAAGGAAGCTTTTCTTTATCTTTTCATTTTTTGGACTTGGAACCAGAAATTCTTTCTACCAGTATTTTTTTAGAAAGCACAGAATTTTGCAATGAATAAGCCTCCTCCCCAATACCTTTCGTGTGCTATTTGTTATCCTGGATGCAAGAAACCTTCTTTCTGTTTGCGGTTTGAGTTATTCTATCGCTCCCTACATGGTTTTGCTTGTACTAAATTGTTTAGTTTAAGTCATATATTAGTCTTCCATTTCATAATTGTGATAAACTGTTATTGGTTCTTCTGACACAGCCATTTTGTCTTAGTTTTTTTAATTCATGTCCTTATTTACTGTTTATTCATTTGTTTGTGCTATTTCATTAAAGCCGATATTGATAAGGGCTGGATTATAAAGCCATGAGGTAGTGCAGAATATAGGGATGGTGTAAATAAATTCCTTGACTTCGCATTTGTCAATGCATCATCCGATAGGATGATACATTGTCCATGTCCTTTGTGTGGGTTCCGATTTTTCCAACTAGAGAGGATGCGTATGATCATCTTCTGATGAAACCCTTTCCCTCTAACTATACTTTTTGGTTATATCATGGTGAGAAAATCGTAGATGAGAGCTCTAGCGGCAGAGAAGAATTAGAACCCACTAAGAACTCAGGAGATCAAATGCGTGACATGGTCCACGAGGCATTCAACTTCTCGGGAATGCAGGGGGATGATGAAGACTCGATGGATGAACATGTCGGAGACGGTGCGAAGGGGTTGCCGTACTTATCCGATGAACCTAGCCACGAGGCTCGTTCCTTACATGACTTGCTTGAGAATGGCGAGCAGGAACTATATTCGGGATGCTTAGGATTCTCGAAGCTGTCTTTCTTGGTGAGACTGTACCATATAAAGTGCATGTGCAGAGTGAGCGACAAGGCTTTTGGTTTGATTCTAGAGCTATTTGGGGACGCCTTTGAGTATGCAAAGATTCCGAAGATCTTGAACGATGCCAAGAGGATCATAAGGAAGCTTGGTATTGAGTACAAGAAGATAGATGCATGTCTAAATGACTGCATGCTATACTAGGGCTCCGACCAAGACCTGTCTAGATGCAAACGGTGTGGAGCATCCAGGTGGAAGCAAAAGACCCAGAAAAATTCTTTAGTAAGGATCAACGTCATCGTCAAGAAGAATGGGAAACCTCAGGCAGCGAAGATTCTCCGCTACTTTCCTCTGATTCCACGGTTGTAGCAATTATTCATGTCCAACAAGACAGCCGTGGATATGTTGTAGCACAAGAGAGGAACCAAATCTGATGGTTCTTTGAGGCATCCCAGGGACGGTGAGGCCTGGAAAGCATTTGACAGGAGATATACTGACTTTTCTGGCAATCCGCGCAGTGTTCGCTTAGCCCTGGCCAGTGATTCTTATTCCGTACAACTTACCCCCATGAATTTGCATGAAACAAACCAACTTTATTCTCTCCATGATTATTCCCGGTCTTAAAATACCTGGCAATGACATAGATGTCTACCTACAGCCCCTAATCGATGAGTCGAAGCAGTTGTGGGCTGGTGTTGATACGTACGATGCCAGTGAGAAGAAAACATTTAAGATGCATTGCTACGTTGATGTGGACTATCAGCGATTTTCCTGGATTGGGCAATTTATCTGGCTGAAATATGTACGGCGGGAGAGCTTGCCCCACGTGCAATTTGGACGCCAAGACTAGGTGACTCACCTTCAGTCAGAAATGATGTTTCATAGGTCATCATCGCTTCTTGAATCATGATCACAGATATAGACAGGACCGGGGTAGATTTGATGGAAAGGTAGATGATAGATCTCCACCTGTCAAATTGACTGCCAGGGATATCTTGAGACAGTTGGAGGGTGTGCCAGTCTCACATGGCAAGGTGCAAGCAGTGGGCGGTAAAAGAAGGCGCGGACAGCAGATCGTGGTTCAAGACAAGTCTCTCTGAAAAAAGAGGAGTATATTCTTTGATCTTCCATACTGGAAGAACAACGAATTACGTCACAACCTTGACGTGATGCACATAGAGAAGAATGTGTGCAACAACATTGTCTTTACCATGTTGAACGAGAGTGGTAAATCCAAAGACCACCTAAAAGCTCCAAAAGATCTCCAGTTGATGGGAATCAGGCATGATATGTGGCCACTTGAAAGTGAAAAGTATCCCTCTGCAGTCTTTACCATGTCAAATCCACAGAAGGATGTCTTTCTTAGGACTATCAAGAATGTGGTCTTTCCAGACGGGTACTCTAGCAACGTCTCTCGTTGTCTTGATTTAAAACAGCGCAAGTTATCGGACTTGAAGAGTCATGACTGCCATATTCTAATGGAACATCTCTTGCCAATTGTGTCAAGACACGTATTGCCCACCCCAGTGTCCGCCGTCTTGGCTGAGTTATCAGCCTTTTTCCAACTAATATGCAGTAAATCCATAGATCCTTAGCAACTTCCTCTCCTTCAGGATCGTGTGGTCCATACTCTATGCCACATGGAGATGATATTTCCACCTTCTTTCTTCACAGTCATGGTTCATCTAACGGTGCATTTGGTCAAGGAGGCATGCCTCGATGGCCCAGTGTATTACCGGTGGATGTACCCAATTGAGAGGTAAAAATCTACTTAAGCTTTCTCGACCTATTTTATTAGGATAGCTATCATCTAGTACTTTATATGTTATGTTCTCGAAGGTACCTATGTCGTCTCAAGTAGTACGTGCATAATAGGGCACAACCGGAGGGATCGATTACAGAGGGCTACTTATCCGAAGAGATTCTCACATTCTGTTCAAGATACCTAGATAATGTCGAGACTAGGATCAACCGACGGCCGACCGATGCTCTGCCGAGCGAGATTGCCAGCATATTCCCAGAAGTTGGAAAGGCGGTCAGAGCTGCTTCATTTTTTACTCTAACAGCAACCAAAATCTTTCAAGCACATCATCATGTACTGGTCAATTGCATTGCTGTAGAGAAATTCTTGGAGTAAGTATCGAGACTGAGTTCTAAAATTATACAGTGAGCCAATATGGTATTGATAGTATTGAATATGAACAAACTTTTTGTATGCATAATGAGTACAGAGCCATCACAAAGAGAAAACTGCGAAATAAAACAAGGTCCCAGTCTCACATAGATAGTATTGTGCACAGAGAATTTCTCAACTGGTTTAGGCATGAGGTAATCCTTAATATCACAGGATCCCACTACCCTTGATGCTTTCTTGCCTTTAATGGTTCAATGCCAGTCCCATTTGGAAGCACCAGTCATTCAAATGAATTGCAGTGGCTTGCCTGTGGGCCCCTTGCTCAGGCCAGATGCTTTCAGGCTTACAACGTCAATGGATTTAAATTTAGAATCATGTCGAGGGAGGAAGGGATGAAAACACAGAATAGCGGGATTTATGTCACTTCGGATACTAGAAGTTACGCAAGCAAATGGGATGTCAATGTTGCCATTGGCGGTGTCTCGTATTACAGGCGATTAGTAGACATCATCGAGCTAAATTACAGTGGTCAATTCACTGTAGTATTGTTCAAGTGTCTTTGGGCAGACACCATGATGGGATAAAAATCGTCGGTAAAGAATTTCACAAAATAATCGCGTTGCAAGTATGGATCTAAACCGACAATTAAATCTCAATCAAATTTAATTTGTTTGTCACTTAAGCAAACCCAATAAAATTAACTGAAGTATTAAACCTTGGGTCATCTCTCAAGGAATTGCAGGGAGGTATACTTATAATTGGTTATGAGATTGTATCTTTTTGGGTTTTTGAAATAAGGAACATGAAAAGTAAATGACAAGAAAGTAAATGGAAATACAAATGATAAAAGCTCTTGGTAAGGTATGTATTCCGAGGGTTACCTGAAACTGGAGGTCGATCTCTGTTTGAGATCTTCTGGGCTGGTCGGTGCTGATGTGTCCGGCTGGTGGGAGTCGGCCAGAGCTGTTGTGTCCGACTTGTTGGACTGACTTCACTATTGATCCTTCGCCACCGGAGGGTGGGGGGGTACCTGCAAGGGACTCCGATGCTTAAGTTAGCAAGGGTATTAAGCAGGTTTTTAGTAGAATCAGAGTATGAGTTATACCTGGGTGCTCTAGTGTATTTATAGTAGTGTGGAGTGACCTTTTTAGATAAGATAAGTTAGTTATCTTATCTTATCTTATCTTATCTTTGGGTGAGGTCAGCTTATCTTCAACGGAACCGCCCTTCTCTCTGTAGGCTTGGGCTACCTTTGGATTGGGATGTGTTCCTTCGTTTTGGGCCCCTTGCTGGGCTTTCCAGTCAATTTGGGCCGACCTCTTTTAGGAAGAGATTGGATAGCCTGACCTAAAGAGGTCGGTCGCTTTGTCGCTAATCATCCCGGGTCGGATAGCTCGACCCAGGGTATGAACAGTGCCCCTGCTCGAGCTCGGTCTTTCTTTTGGAGGTCGAGTCTTGGTTTTAGGACTTCGATCCTTCTCGGGTGAAGCCGAACTCGAGAATTTTGTCGACTTCTTTTGTAGGTTCTTTTTGAATGTAGAACGTTTTTCTCTAAAAGCGCGCACTTTTGTATTAGCGCTTTGTTCTAGGGAACGTGCGAGGGTTTAATACCTTCATTAATTGGTATTAATTGCCCCATTTCCCTTGGCTTTATTTTGAATTTTGCTTCCTCAGAAAAACGGTTTCTCTTCTTCCTTTTTCTTTGTAACTCCTTCGTTCTCTCGCTCTCTGTCTCTGTCTTTTTCTTGCGTTGCAGTATCTTCCAGCGATCCGGCAATTCCTTCCTTTCCGGAGTTTCTCATTTCTCCAGGTTAGTTCTATTTTTGCGATTACTTTTCTCTTTCGTTGCTTTGGCTTTGGTTTTGTGGTGAAGTTTTGATTTTGCTTGGAGAAAGTTTGGATCTTTCTGTTTTTGTTGCGCCTAATTGCTGTTGTAATGTGTGTTCTGGGAGTTTCTTCGTCTTTCGTATGAACCTTTTCGCTTTTCTTGTTGCTTGATGCTTTTAGGACTTTTGCATGTTATCACCGTTTCTGCTTGCGCTTTCGATGATGGTTTTTGCTTGATTCTGAAAAAGGTTGTGTCTTTGATGATTTTCTGCTTGGCATTTTTGATGTTGACAATGCTTTTTGCTGGTAGACTGTAGAAAGATAGTGGCTCCAATGGACTTTTGTGTTTTTACTTCCCTTTTTCGAAACCGATGATTACTTGGAATCTTCTTTCTTTGTAAGCTGTAGATTTTTCCTGAAACCTTGCTTTGTTATTGCCTCCAAAGGATGCCCCAGGACTTTGGTTTGAGTTTTGGGGTTTTCCTTTTCTGTTTGTTCGTCTGTATCATATTAGTCGAGTTGTTTTGCCCCTCGCCCGAGATGTTTTTTAGTAATCCAATCTTCTTTTCTTATTGTAGGATTAGTTGGCCTCATGTCTTCTCGCAATAACATTGTAGAGATGTCTTCCCAGGTCTCTGAGGGCATGGCTGATTGGGTGGATTCAATGGTTCTTATGTGTGTCTCTTTGGTTGATTATGAGTTTTGTCAGCAGCTTAGGCAGTTTCATAGGGTCTGTAGTAGTGTTGGCGATGAAAAGAATTATGAACTTGTACCTCCTTTCTCTGAAGAGAGAGTTTGTTTCTCTACTCGGATTGTTAGAGATCCCCCTTTTTTCTATGCTAATGACTTCTTCTTTGGTCAGATGAGTATCACCCTTCCTTTTACTGATTTTGAGACCAACCTGTTATGGTCCTGTAATGTTGCTCCTTCTCAACTTCACCCTAATTCCTGGGGTTTCATAAAAATTTTCAATTGTTGTGTAATGTATTCGGTATTCCTGCCTCGCAATCTCTCTTTTTCTATCTATTTGTTTTGACGAAGCCTGGGGTAAGTAAAAAAGAAGGCATCTTGGGTCTCCTTTCGAGCTTCCCAGGGAAAGAAGGTCTTCTCCATGTTTGACGAATCGTTCCGTGACTTTAAAAATTACTTTTTCAAGGTCCGAGCTATTGAAGGAGCTCGGCCCTTTTTTCTGGATGAAAATGATGAGCCCGCCTTTCCCTTGGAATGGAAAAAAGATGTGAGAGTATCTAGATACACGTGGAAAATGTTGGATGAAGCTGAGCAAGCTTTTATGACCGTCTTGGAAGAACACTGGGGTCAACCTCCCCATCTTGATACAAAGAAATTTTTAACCAATCCCTCTCTTCTCCAAACTGAGCTGGGTATTTTGCGTTCCTGATTTTCCCTTTTTGTCTGTTCTTATATTTGCTCATAAATGCTTTTCTGTCTTGCGGCTTAATTTCTTACTATTGTGCTTTATTTGCAGAGACGATGAAGAATAACGAATCGATGAAGGCCTGAAAAGGGCGAGGAAGGCCACCGCCACCCACAATGTCTCGGCTAAGGCTGCCGGAGAGGGATCATCTCTGGCCCAGTCAAAGCCGGCAGTTCCGAGTTCACCTGGGGCGAGGAAAGCCATCCCGACTCCTCGGGTTCATTTGATTGATCTTTCCCAAGCCTCTGTCGCCACTTCTGGTGTCCCTCCTAATAAAAAGCAAAAAACAGTTGATGCTTTTAACCTTGATGCCCCTTATTTTAATGCAATCGAGTTCGTAGACCAGCAAATCGGTCCCTACGGTGCCCTCCCCATGGATGATGTATCAATCCTTCGCCATCTGGACTTTATGACCCAAAATAGTGTTAAAATGGCATATATGGGGGCTGCCCTGTACCGAACTGCTCAGAATCTTCCTCTCTACGCCACCAAAGAATTTATGGAGGAGGCTAAACAGGAGTTCGACCGGATGAAGGGCCTGAAGGAATAGCTCGAGGTAAAGGTAGCCAAGTTGGAGAAGGATCTGGAGAATGAAAAGGCAAGTTCCCTCGCTCTGGCGGCTTCTGTGTGGTTGGCCGAGGACACGGTATTGAGGCATAAGGATAGTTATGTCACATCCTATCGGGAGGGAATGCGCTTGAAGGAGGAGTTGGAGAAAGCCCGAGCTGATTACTCCGAGCTCCAGGGTCATCTTGTTGGCAGTGTGAATGCTGCTTACGAGAACCTGAAGGAGCAGGTTCGGATTATCGCTCCCGAGGCCGATCTTACTCTTTTTAGCTTGGATAATGTTGTGAGGGATGGTAAGATTGTCCCTGATGACCAGGATGATGATGATGTCGAGCCTATCCCTGTGCCTTCTGTCAAAGTGTCAACTTCCACAGTTCCCCCAGTTGAAGTCGGTCAATCCATTTCTGATCCGGATTGTCAGATCTTGAATCGGGATGATGGTAGCGTGGATGCCGTACCTATTAAGACTCGCCCCCTTCACCTCAGACTGATGCTGCCAAGAAGTCTTCCAACTTTAGCTGAATTTTCTTGGATATTTGTGTAGATGGCCCGGCTTGTGGGCTTTTAAACTCTTTATTGGTTTGTATATTTTGCTGACTGTTGATACTCTTTCTGGTTGCTTGTTTAGCAACCCTTTATTTTGAAGAAACAACAAGTAGCTTCTAAGCTTTTGGGCCTGACCCAGAAGCTTGTTATTGTATTTATATCATGCTTGTTTGCACTTGTCTTAGCTCCTTTCTGTGTTTTGTGAATGCTGGAGCCTTGCTGCTCGACCTCTTTGAACTGCTTTGTACTTGGAGGTTGTAGATGCGTGGATCCAATTTGTATTTCTAGCAATCCATAACCGATTTCTTTACGTTGGCCTTTTTTCCAGTGGTTTTTGTAGTCCTCTGTTTGGGCCTTTGTCCGACCTCTTTCTGGGGCTATTTTCATAACTTGTTTTTGTTGGGAGGCCGACTTCTTTATGTCGTCCTTTTCCAAGTTATTTTTGTAGTGGACCGACTTTGTCATGTCGATCTCTTCCTAAGTTATTTTTAGTAATCAAGTTTTTAATTAGACCCCACCGGATCTTTTTTATGGATTTACTTTTTATAACTCTATAGCTTTAATCATCTTTGGGCCGACTTCTTCATGTCGGTCGCTTCTAAGTTATTTCTAGTAATCCATTTTTAATTGGACCTTAGTGGGTCTCTTTTATGGATTACTTTTTATAACTTTTTGTAGCTTGGTTGGGCCAACTTCGTCATGTCGGTCCCTTCTAAGTTATTTTTAGTAATCCTCTTTTTTGGACCTTGTTCAGGTCTCTTTCAGGGATTACTTTTATAACTTTATGTTTTGGTCCGACTTCATCATGTCGGGCCCTTCTAAGTTATCTTTTTAATCCTCTTTCTTGAACCTTTGTCAGGTCTCTTTCAGGGATCACTTCTATAACTTTTATGTTTTGTAGGAGATCGACTTCGTCATGTCGATCTCTTCTAAGTTATTTTTGTAATCCTCTTTCTTGGACCTTTGTCAGGTCTCTTTCAGGGATTACTTCTATAACTTTTATGTAGGAGGTCGACTTCTTTACGTCGTCCTCTTTCTAAGTTATTTTTGTAATCCTCTTTCTTGGACCTTTTTCAGGTCTCTTTCAGGGATTACTTCTATAACTTTTTTGTTTTGGGCCGACTTCGTCATGCCGGGCCCTTCTAAGTTAAAGTAATCCTCTTTAATAGGGTTGGCCAGACCTCTTTCCAGGGTTTACTTATAACTTGGGTTGACTTGGTCCGACTTCTTAACGTCGGCCAGTCTTTACGTTATTATTTAGCAATCCATAAGACCTCGTCAGGTTCTTTTTTCGGATCACTTTCGATAACTTCTTGCATTATTCTGTGTTCATCTTTGCCGATTTGTAGGAAGTGGTTTCTATCTTTGTTTGATCGTCCTTTAGGTGAATCGCATTTTCACCTTTATCAGACGATTATCTTTATCGTGATCGTGCAGTGAATTTGTTTTTCACTTTCTGCCGATCTGTTGCTTTATAATCGGACGATGAATGCTTTAGATTAATGCGTCTTGAGAATTTGTAGAATATCTAAAATATATTTTATTCAAAAGAAAGTGCAAATATATACATGTGGGAGTTTTTCATCCCTTTAAGTCGGATAATGTCTGAATCTCATCTTGGTGCCTCATTAAAAAACCTTTTAAGGAAAAAGAGTGCATCCTGTGATTAGATCTTTTTCCTTCTCTAGCTGTAGTACCTTCTTAGGTTACAGGCGTGCCATGATCTGGGGAGCTCTCGTCCATCGAGTTCGGACAGTCTGTAGGAGCCCTTTCCAAGTACCTCTACGACTCGGTAGGGTCCTTTCCAGTTTGCTGCCAGCTTTCCTTCTCCTGGTCAAGTTGTTCCAATATCATTTCAGATTAGGATGAGATCATTCTTAGCGAAACCTCTTGGCACTACCCTTTGATTATATCTGGAAACCATTCGACGTTTTAGTACTTCTTCCCTGATCCGAGCTCTTTCTTGGATTTCAGGAAGTAGGTCGAGCTCTTCTTTTTGAAGTTGGGAGTTGGCTCCCTCATTGTAATGAACCACTCTAGGCGACCCTTCCTCAATCTCTACTGGGATCATTGCTTCCATTTCGTATGCTAACCGGAAGGGGGATTCCTTTGTTGTGGAATGTGGCGTCGTTCGATACGCCCATAGGACTTGTGGAAGCTCTTCTGCCCAAGCTTCCTTTGCATCTTGTAATCTCCGTCTTAACCCAGCCAATATGACTTTGTTGGCAGCTTTGGCCTGTCCATTGGCTTACGGATGTTCAACGGAGGTGAACTGGTGCTTTATGTTCAAGTCGGCTACTAATTTTCTGAAGCTTGCATCTGTGAATTGAGTGCCATTGTCTGTGGTGATGGAGTGTGGGACCCCGAACCTTGTGACAATGTTCCTATATAGGAATTTCCAACTTTTTTGAGCAGTGGCGTTGGCTAGGGGCTCTGCCTCGATCTACTTTGTGAAATAGTCTACCCCTACTATGAGAAATTTAACTTGTCCCGATCTCTGGGGGAAGGGTCCAAGAAGATCGAGTCCTCATTTTGCAAACGGCCAAGGTAAAGTAACACTGATGAGCTCTTCTAGCGGGGCGATGTGAAAGTTGGCATGTTTCTGACATGCTGGACATGTCTTTACAAATTCTGTAGCTTCCTTTTGTAGAGTTGGCCAATAAATCCCGCCCGTAGTACTTTTTTGGCGAGAGCTTGTGCTCCGAGATGATTGCCACAAATGCCGCCGTGTACTTCTTCTAGCACTTCCCTTGTGTTGGAGGTCGGCACACATTTTAATAATGGTATTGAGATCCCTCTTTTGTACAGGATGTTGTTTATGATAGTGTAGTACTGTGCCTCCCTTTTTAATCTCTTTGCCTCCTTTTCATCTGTGGGGAGTGCTTTTGTTTTGAGGTAGTTAATTATGGGGTCATCCATCCTTGATCCCGACCTGTTATGGCTAGGACTTTTTCTTCTTTCGAGATTGATGGGTTTTGTAGCATTTTCTGGATGAGGCTTCTATTGTTGCCCCCTGGTTTGGTGCTGGCTAGTTTTGAGAGTGCGTCAGCTCGGGCATTTTGTTCGCGGGGTATGTGGCAGATCTTATATTCCCCGAGTTGTCCGAGCTATTCCTTAGTTTTATCCAAATACTTTTTCATGGTAGGATCTTTGGCTTGGTAGCTCCTTGTTATTTGTGAGGTGACTACTTGTGAATCGCTGAAGATGTTGAGTTTTTGAGCTCCAACCTCCTTAGCCAGCTTCAAACCAGTTAGTAACGCTTCATATTCTGCCTGGTTGTTTGAGGCCAGGAATCCAAATTTGAGGGAGAGCACAACTTGGGTTCCTTGGTTGCTTTCTATTATCACACCTGCGCCGCTTCCAGTCTTATTCGAAGAACCGTCCACGTAGAGATTCCACTCTGTGGGGGTTTCCAGGGTATCTGTGAATTCTGCGATGAAGTCGGCCAAGTACTGTGACTTGATGGCTGTTCGAGCTTCATATTGGAGGTCAAATTCGGATAACTCGACTGTCCATTGTAGAATTCTGCCTGCTAGATCTGTTTTCTGCAGTATCCCTTTTATGGGCTGGTCGGTTTGAACCTTAATGGTGTGAGCCTGGAAGTACGGGCGAAGTCGTCGAGATGTTAGTATGAGAGTATAGGCAAACTTTTCTATTTTTTGGTAGTTCAGCTCGGATCCCTGCAGCGCTTTGCTAATGAAGTAGACGGGTTGTTGCCCGCTTTCGTCTTCTCGGACTAGTGCTGAGGCTATTGCCCGACTTCCTACCGCGAGGTATAATATGAGTGGTTCTTCTTCTCGTGGCCGAGATAGGATAGGTGGTCGTCCCAAGAATTCTTTGAAGTCTTGGAAAGCTTGCTCACATTCTGTTGTCCATTCGAACTTCTTTCCCTTCCTTAAAGTAGCATAGAAGGGGAGAGATCTTATCGCCGATCCTGCTAAGAATCTGGATAAGGCTGCCAATCTCCCGTTGAGTTGCTGCACTTCTTTAACACAGGCTGGGCTCTTCATGTTGAGTATGGCTTGACATTTATCCGGATTTGCTTCAATTCTTCTTTGTGTGAGCATAAAGCCCAAGAATTTGCCCGCTTCTACTGCGAAGGTGCACTTTGCAGGATTGAGTCGCATGTTATGCTTCCTTATAGTGTCGAACACTTGGGCCAGGTCGGACAACAATGTCTCTTCACTTTGTGTCTTTATCAACATGTCGTCTACGTAGACTTCCATAACTTTTCCGATGTGATCTGAAAAGACTTTATTCATCAGCCTTTGATAAGTGGCTCCCGCATTCTTGAGACCGAAAGGCATCACTATGTAGCAGTAATTTGCTTTTGGTGTTAAAAACGAGGTCTTTTCTTGATTTGGTGGATACATGGGGATTTGATTATATCCGGAATATGCATCCATAAATGAGAGGTATTTATATCCGGATGAGGCGTCCACTAGGACGTCGATACTTGGGAGTGGATAAGGATCTTTTGGGCAGGCTTTGTTGAGATCTGTATAGTTGGTGCACATTCGCCACTTCCCATTTGATTTTTTCACCAAGACGACGTTAACTAGCCATAGCGAGTACTTCCACAGCTTGGGATCGTTCTAGCCCGAGTTTTCTTCGTCTCTGCTGTACCGGCCGAGATCCTGGATAGACTGCCAACTTGTGACACATTAGATTGGGATCGATGCCTGGCATGTCTGCGGCTTTCCATGCGAAGAGATCGACATTATCTCGTAAGAATTGTACTAGTAATTCTTTTGTGTCTCCTTTCAGGATCGTGCCAATGTTAGTCATTTTGTCCGAGGTGTCTCCGATCTGAACTTTCTCTACTTCACCTTCGGGCTGTGGACGGAGTTCTTCTCTTCTCTGAATTCCACCAAGCTCAATTGTATGGAACTCTTCTCCTCTGTCTCTGAGGTTTAGACCTTCATTATAACAGCGGCATGCCGTCTTTTGATTTGCTTTTATCGTGGCTATCCCTTCTGAAGTTGGGAATTTCATGCATAGATGTGAGGTGGAGACTATTGCGCCGAGTTGATTGAGTGTTATCCGACCTATTAAGACATTGTAGGCTGAACTCACGTCGACCACGATGTAGTCTATCTTGAGTGTTCTGGATTGGTTCCCTTTTCTGAAGGTTGTATGTAGTGACACGTACCCCAGTGGTTGTACTGGGGTATCTCCCAGTTTGAACAAACTGTTCGGGTATGCTCTAAGCTCCTTTTCTTCTAAGCCGAGCTTGTCGAAGGCAGTTTTGAACAAGATGTCGGCAGAGCTCCCTTGGTCTATTAATGTGCGGTAGAGATTGGTGTTTGCTAGTATTATGGTAATGACCATGGGATCGTCGTGTCCAGAGATAATACCGGATGCGTCTTCTTTAGTGAATGTGATTGCAGGGATGTCGGGTGCTTCCTCCTTTCCTTCGACATGATATACTTCTTTGAGATATCTTTTGCGAGATGATTTGGAGATTCCTCCCCCTGCGAATCCGCCGTGTATCATGTGGACGTGTCTTTCTGGTGTTCGAGGTGACCGCTCAGTTCGCTCGACATCTTCGTCCCTTCGTCTCTTTCTTTGGTCATCATCTCAGGTGGCCAGAAACCGATCTAATTTTCCTTCTCTCACCAATTTTTCTATGATGTTTTTTAAGTCGAAGCACTCGTTGGTGGAGTGCCCTCGGACTCGATGGTATTCACAATATTCATTCCGGTTTCCTCCTCCTCTTTTGCCTTTTCGGGGTCGAGCTGGGGGTATTTTCTCTGCATGGCAGACTTCTTTGTAGACGTCGACCAGGGATACCCTGAGAGGGGTGTAATTATGGTATTTTTTCATTTTCTCCCCTTTTTGATCTTCTTTCTTTTTGGATTCTTTATCTTTATCTCGGTAGGGGACTTCGGATCTTGAGGTTTCTCCCAACCGAGCGTTTTCTTCCATGTTGATGTATTTCTCCGCTCGTTCCTGCACTTCGTCTAGAGATGTAGGGTATTTCTTTGATATAGATTGGCTAAAAGGTCCTTCTCGTAGGCCATTGATGAGACCCATGATGGCGGCCTCTGTTGGCAAGCTTTGTATGTCCAGGCATGTTTTGTTGAATCTTTCCATGTAGTTACGAAGACTTTCCCGATCTCCTTGCTTGATCCCTAGTAGACTAGGGGCGTGCTTAGCCTTGTCTTTTTGGATGGAGAACCTGGCTAGGAACTTTTTGGCCAAGTCGTCAAAGTTTGAGATGGACTTTGGAGGTAGGTTGTCGAACCATCTGATTGCTGTCTTCGTGAGAGTTGTTGGAAAGGCTTTGCAGCGAACGGCATCGGAGGCGTCGGTGAGGTACATTCTGCTTCTGAAATTGCTGAGGTGATGGTTGGGGTCTGTAGTGCCATCGTACAGAGTTCGGGAGTTTGAAGTCTTTAGGAATTTTGGTTTTCATGATTTTCCTAGTGAATGGATCTTGCTCTTTGCGTGAATTCTCCTCAGGGGCAGTCCGAGTAGCTTTTGCTTTGAGATCGGCTTCGAGTTGTAGGAGTTTATCTTCCAATTCTCGACGCCGCTGTACCTCTCTTTGTAGATCCTTTCCGACTTCTCGTTGTTACTGGGTTTCTTTTTCAAGTTGCTTCAAATGGTCTTGAAGCGCTTTTATTACCCCTGGATTTGACGAGTCTTTGTCCTCGTTCGATTCCGGAGTATCTTTTAGCGTAGTGTCCGCGTTCTTGTGCGGTGTCCTATCTTCCAAACCTGAATCGTGGTCGTTGTCACGGTCGTCCGCCATGGTGATGGGATGACTTCCAGATTTCCCGGCAATGGCGCCAATGTTCCGAGGGTTACCTGAAACTGGAGGTCAATCTCTGTTTAAGATCTTCTGGGTTGGTCAGTGCTGATGTATCCGGATGGTGGGAGTCGGCCGGAGCTGTTGTGTCCGACTTGTTGGACTGACTTCACTGCTGATCCTTCGCCACCGGAGGGTGGGGGGTACCTGCAAGGGACTCCGATGCTTAAGTTAGCAAGGGTATTAAGCAGGTTTTTAGTAGAATCAGAGTATGAGTTATACCTGGGTGCTCCAGTGTATTTATAGTAGTGTGGAGTGACCTTTTTAGATAAGATAAGTTAGTTATCTTATCTTATCTTATCTTATCTTTGGGTGAGGTCAGTTTATCTTCAACGGAACCGCCATTCTCTCTGTAGGCTTGGGCTACCTTTGGATTGGGCTGTGTTCCTTCATTTTGGCCCCCTTGCTGGGCTTTCCAGTCGATTTGGGCCGACCTCTTTTAGGAAGAGATCGGATAGCCTGACCTAAAGAGGTCGGTCGCTTTGTCGCCAATCATCCCGTGTCGGATAGCTCGACCCAGGGTATGAAGAGTATGAGAACTAGAAGTCCTATCCTCATTATCCTCCTCAATTGTGACATAACAATTGTCCATTGCTCCCACTTAGTCAACCTCTAGCTATGAAGGAAAGTCAAGTGGATGAATCAACTTGATTCCTCAAGTCCTAGTCAACTCCTAAGGAAAGACTAGCTTTAGTGGAATTCAAATCAATTAGCAACTTCTAATTATCAATCAACAAAAGAGTTTGATAATTCAAGAGTCTCCAATTACTCAACCAAAGCCAAGAGGAGAAAAACCTACTCTAGCATCCTTCCAATCATTTTATCAAACACTTGGAAGGCACATAATAAAAGCATAGAAAAGTAATAAGAGAATATTAAATCTAAACAGATGAAAAGAGAAGCAATAAACATAAAATACCTCAATTTGCATTGAAAGGAAAATTGAATCTAACATAAAGAATTCATAAACTAAATTGACAAAATAAGGAAATCACAAAGGGAAATAGATAACTAAAGTACTAGAATAATAGAATGTAGAAGATAAAATAAATTAAAACAACATGGAAATCTGAATTAGAGAAGAAATAAACCTAAGACCTAAAACCTAGAGAGAGGAGAGAGTCTCTCTCCCGAGAAAACTACGTCTAAACCTAAAATTATATGAATGAGAAGTTGCATTTCTGATTCCCCCACTCTGCAACCTCTAATAAGTATTTTCGGGCTTGAAACTGGGCCAAAATAGCCCAAAAATTGCGTCCAGCATTTTCTGATATGTGCAACACGTGGCTCTATCACGCGTATGCGTCGCCCACGTGTACGCGTCACTGAACTTTTGCAAGGTCACGCGTACGCGTCATCCATGCGTACGCATCGCCTAACCGCATGGCAACTATGGAAAATTGCATATCATTTCGAAGCCCCGGATGTTAGCTTTCCAACGCAACTAGAACCATTTCATTCGGACCTCTGTTGCTCAAGTTATGATCGATTTAGTACAAAGAGGTCAGGCTTGACAGTTTAGCAATTCCTTCAATTTCTTGTATTCCTTCCACTTTTGCATACTTCCTTTCCATCCTCTAAGCCATTCCTACCCTATAAACCTTGAAAATACTTAACAAACATATCACGGCATCAAATGGTAATAAGAGAGGATTAAAATTAGCAAATTTAAGGCCAAAGAAGCATGTTTTTAATCATAGCACAAAATTAGGAAGGAAAATGTAAAACATGCGAATTATATGAATAAGTGTGAGTTTAGTGGATAAAATTCACTAAATTAAGCACAAGATAAACCCTAAAAATGAGGTTTATCAGTCTCCCCACACTTAAACATTAGCATGTCCTCATGCTAAGCTCAAGAGAACTAAAAGAGTGAAGAGGAATGGTAGAAATTATGAAATGCAACCTATCTATATGAATGCAGCTAAATGCAAAATGCTTTTACCTACTTGGTTAAAAGTAAACAAATCCTTCAAGAAGAAATATGAACTGGATCTCACTAATTCAAATAATAAAATAAGGTACAAGTAAACTTGCAAAAGAAGATAGCTCATGAAAGCCGGGAACAAGGAATCGAGCATCGAACCCTCACTGGAAGTGTATACACTCTAATTACTCAAGTGTTTAAGGTTCGATTCTCTCAATTCTCTACTAACCTTGCTTTCTTAAGACTTGCTCTTCTTCTACCAATCAACAGAAATTTAATGCACAAATACACAAATCAAGAGGTCTTTTAAGGGTTGTAATGGGGTCAAGGTCAAGGTAGGATTGTATTTGGTTAAGTAGACTAAAAATCTGAATCCTTAATTAACCTAAACATCTCACCTAACTTAGGACAATCCATGTAATCATAATATAAAGCCTAACTACCCATTAGCTATGTTTTGCCACATATTCATGCATCCCAATTTGAGTACAACTCGTATGCATTGCTATCACCATTTACTTTGGGGCATTTTGTCCCCTTTATTATTTGCTCTTTTTTTTTCTTTTCTTTTTTCTCTTTTTTTATTTTTCTTTTCTTTTCTTTTGTTTTTCTCAATGCATATGATTAAATTATTGAATGCAATAATATGTGCTCAACTATTGTTTTGCACATTTTCACAGGAATATACAACACCCAATTCTCAAACCAAATATTGGCAAACCCAACTTCCCCACACTTAAATTATGAGCACTCTCATTAGTCTAAGCTAACCAAGGATTCAAATTAAGGACATTATTGTTTTTTGCTTAGAGTTAGTGATGAGCTAAAGTAAAGAATAAAAGGGATAAGTAGGCTCAACATTGGTTTACAAGGGATAATTAAAAGGTTAAGGCCATATGGGTATGTAAGCCTAGTGAAACAAAGGCCTCAATCATATAAGTGCATGCATACATCAAACAATGGAAATATAGAATTAAGCAAGACAAAGATCACAATTTTAGAGAGAATAATACACACCAAAAATAAAGTGTTGGTTGATAAAATGCAACCAATCAAATAAGCTCAAAATCTCACTGGTTTTGTGTGTTCGAGCTCTAAACCATGTTCCAAAATAAATTTCTTCAAGCAAGGTTTAACAAAAATTTTAATTTAAATTAGTGAAATGCTATAAAATAGTTTCTTGAAAAGAAATTATCACTTCAACCAAGTGGTACATACATGTAAGCAACTAACTACACATGCAATCTATAATGCAATGCAACAACTCAGTAACAAAGAAAACTAAACATTGGTGCTGAAAAGAAAGCAACTAACCCATGGAAGTCAGTATCGACCTCCCCACACTTAAAGATTGCACCGTCCTCGGTGCATGCTAAGATGTGAAAGTGGACGGGTTGCTACAACTGTGGACTTCCTTCAAAAGATTGTACAGAGCGACTTGTTGTTTGCCCCTCTTAAAAGTGTTCCATTTCTCTTCTTGGTAGCCATCCTGAAAGAAGAGAAAAGGGAAGAAAAGTAACCCAGAAACAAAGATAGAAAACAAATAAAATATGGGTGGGTTAATGCCAAATAATGAGGGTCTCAATTACATGGTAGTTACAACATGCAAGTGAGAAAATAGTAGAACCAAATGGCATATCAATAGTGCAGGAATTGCAACAATGAGGGAGAGAGAGTGGGTCATGACAGACGATATAAATTCATGTCAATGCAAAAGGAATACAAGTATCATAAAAGATTGGTATTGACATATAAATAATATCACCAAAAATATAAAATAAGTCACTAAGCACCAAAATAATGCAAGAAAAATGCAACCGCTGAAGAAGAACATTGAACACCAATGATAAAATAGGAAATTAGAAAAGAAAATAAAAAAATGAATAAAATTAAAATGCAATGAAAGGCAATATGAAAATGCAATATGTAAAAGAGAATGAAAGAGAATAAGGATGAGAAGTTAAAGAAATGAAGAAGAAGAAAGTAAGAAAGAAGGAAGAAAGAAGTAGAAAGGAGAGAAGAAAGAAGTAAGAAATGGAAAATAGGGTGTGACGCGTGCGCATGCATCACGCGTACGCGTGATAAACTGAAACAGCCACGCGACGCGTACGCATGGGTGGCCAAAAATGAACACGGATGCGTGAGCATCGGTCACTCATACGCATGACTACTCATGTGATTCCAGCACAGTGGCAGCCCAACTCTCTGTTCAATTCACTATTAACGCCGATTTTCAATCCCACGCGTACGTGTCGCTGACGCTTATGCGTGGATTGACAAAACTGCTTGCGACACGTACGCGTGGGTCACGCGTACGCGTGGGGAGGCTTGTGCGCCAGGCATTCATCCCGCACAGTTCCAGCGTAACTATCTGTTCAATTTAATAGAGAGCGAAATTGCGCATCGACGCGTATGCGTGGGTTACACGTACGCGTCACATCCTCCTTTTTTTTAAAGCAAAATAAAGGTAAACATGCAGAACTGGAAATAAATACTGATATTAATAAAATAAAACTAATAAACAGGAAATATCATACCATGGTGGGTTGTCTCCCACCTAGCACTTTTAGTTATTGTCCTTAAGTTGGACATTTGGTGAGCTCTTTGTCATGGTGGCTTGTGCTTGAAATCATCCAGGAATCCCCACCAATGTTTGCAATTCCAATAGCCTCCGGGATCCCAAACTAGGCGCATAAAGCCTTCAAGCAAGTTAAAGCAAGTGACAAGGTCCCAAGAGTGTTGATTTCTAGAATGAATTCTGGGGTCCCAAACCTTGCTTTTGCACCCGTCTTCGTATTGATCATCGTTGTTCCAACCGGGTGGCAAGCAATCTGAATTCTCACTGAGACATCCAAACAACTTCCTGGACCCATTTAATCGAGTTCTACACCAATCCTTGCACTTCAACTTTGAGCATGCAACCGTATTGAACCTTGCTTGACAACTCCAACCACTACCCATCTCCCTCTTATTCTTAAAGCCACAAAGAGCTCTAAGTTGACCATCCGTCTCAAGTAACCCATATTTAAGTGGGAAAGTAAAGGTTAAGGATAAGAATTTTACCCACTTGAATGTTGTATTGGATGGTAATGGCTTTGGGAGAGGTGTTTCTAATGATCTTGCAAGCTCCACTCCCTGATGCTTTTCCTTGATAACTTCCACCTCTTTGCGAGCTTCTTCAATTTCAACCTCTTCCTCTTGGTAGCTTTCTTCCAATTTGATCTCTTTTTCATTACTTACCAAGGGCATGGGAGGTTGTGCCCCTTCTTCTTTAATCTCCATGTCAAGTCTAGTGGGAGAGGATTCAATTGTAGATAAGAATTCATCAATGATTGAGTCCATCTCATGATCAACCTCCTCCAAGTCTTCAACCATGATATGCCTTGGAGGTTGTACACCCTCCTGAACATCAAATTCAAACATCTTGGAAGGAGGCTCTATGACTTGAGTTTCCCATGGAGGTTCTGCATCTCCTAAGTCTTCAACCACTTCTTCTTCTTTGATAATTTTGGCTTTCTCCACTTGCTCTAGTACAAAATCAAACTCCTCCTTGATGTCTTCCACCTTTTAACATCTTTCTTCAAGGATCTCTACTACCTCCACCTTTTGGGCCTCCTCTTGCTTCTTTTGAAGTATGGATTCGTGAACCCGATCCATTAAGTCCCTAAGACGATCCCTTCTCTCTTGTTCCATGTCAATAGCATAATTAGGATTATGTTGCTCTTGGATTGATGGATATGGGTGAAAAGGAAGTGCACTAGAGCTTGAGAATTGAGTATTGGGAGTAAAGGATGGATCCACACGAGATATAAGAGCTTGGAGAGTAGAGGTGAGACCGGTGAGAGCAGAGGTAAGTGTGGTTTAAAGCTCCTATTGCCCTTGACGAATAACAGTAAAGGTATCATCTATGGGAGCTTGGGGTAGATAGGAGGGTTCATTTGTTGGAAGAAAGGGCTCATAATACGGAGGTGGTTCTTCTTGATAAAGGTATGGAGATGGTGTATATTGAGGTGGTGGTTCTGGGTATGGTTCATATGGTTCGTATGGTGGTTGGTATGGTGGATAAGGGTTAGGGTCATATGGAGGTGAATGGTGGAAAGGGACTTGTGAGTATGGTGGTTCATAACTATATTGAGAAGGGGGTTCATAGGCATATGGTGGGGCTTGTTGGTAACTACAAGGGGGTCCACCATATCCATTGTCTTGGTACGCACCTTGGAATGGCTCTTGCTCATAGTAAATTGGTGGAGGTTGATTGTCACGAAAAGGTCCACCATAACTATTATCTTGGGATGCATCGTAAAATGGTTGTTGCTCATGGCACATTAGAGGAGGTTGTTGCCGAAAGGGTTGATCAAATCCTTGTGGCTCCTCCCATCTTTGATTGTCCTAACCTTGATGCATGTTCTCAATGTAGCTTCCATTCCCTACAACATAATTTGAACCAAACTCATAGCCAAAGAGGTGAGAATTCATAGTAACTAATAAAAATAAAAACTAATAAGAATAAGCACTAAAGTCCTAAAACTAACAAAAACTAACAAATAAGCAAAAATCAAATATGTACAATAACCAATAATAAGGTACACGTTTGCAATTCCCTGGCAACGGCACAAAAAATTGATGGGGGTAAAAATCGTCGGTAAAGAATTTCACAAAATAATCGCGTTGTAAGTATAGATCTAAACCGACAATTAAACCTCAATCAAATTTAATTTGTTTGTCACTTAAGCAAACCCAATAAAATTAACCGAAGTATTAAACCTCGGGTCGTCTCTCAAGGAATTGCAGGGAGGTATACTTATAATTGGTTATGAGATTGTATCTTTTTGGGTTTTTGAAATAAGGAACATGAAAAATAAATGACAAGAAAGTAAATGAAAATTCAAATGATAAAAGCTCTTGGTAAGGTATGAGAACTAGAAGTCCTATACTCATTATCCTCCTCAATTGTGACATAACAATTGTCCATTGCTCCCACTTAGTCAACCTCTAGCTATGAAGGAAAGTCAAGTGGATGAATCAACTTGATTCCTCAAGTCCTAGTCAACTCCTAAGGAAAGACTAGCTTTAGTGGAATTCAAATCAATTAGCAACTTCTAATTATCAATCAACAAAAGAGTTTGAGAATTCAAGAGTCTCCAATTACTCAACCAAAACCAATAGGAGAAAAACCTACTCTAGCATCCTTCCAAGCATTTTATCAAATACTTGAAAGGCACAAAATAAAAGCATAGAAAAGTAATAAGAGAATATTAAATCTAAACAACTAATTTCAAGGAATCAATAATAACAAATGAAAGGAGAAGTAATAAACATAAAATACCTCAATTTGCAAAAGGAAAATTGAATCTAACATGAAGAATTCATAAACTAAATTGGCAAAATAAGGAAATCACAAAGGGAAATAGATAATTAAAGTACTAGAATAATAGAATGTAGAAGATAAACTAAATTAAAACATGAAAATCTGAATTAGAGAAGAAGTAAACCTAAGACCTAAAACCTAGAGAGAGGAGAGAGCCTTTCTTCCGAGAAAACTACATCTAAACCTAAAATTATGTAAATGAGAAGTTGTGTTTATGATTCCCCACTTTGCAGCCTCTAATTAGTATTTTTGGGCTTGAAACTGGGCCAAAAACAGCCCAAAAATTGCCTCCAGCATTTTCTGATACGTGCAGCACGTGGCTCTGTCACGCGTACACGTCGCCCACGCGTACGCGTTGCTGAACTTTTGCAAGGTCACGCGTACGCGTTATCCATGCGTACGCGTCAACTAACTGCATGGTAATAATAGCAAATTGAATATCATTTTGAAGTCCCGGATGTTAGCTTTCCAACGCAATTGAAACCGCCTCATTCGGACCTTTGTAGCTCAAGTTATGATCGATTTAGTACGAAGAAGTCAGGCTTGACAGCTTAGCAATTCCTTCAATTTCTTGTATTCCTTCCACTTTTGCATATTTTCTTTCCATCCTCTAAGCCATTCCTGCCCTATAAACCCTAAAAACACTTAACAGACATATCACGACATCGAATGGTAATAAGAGAAGATTAAAATTAGCAAATTTAAGGACAAAGAATCATATTTTCAATTATAGCACAAAATTAGGATGGAAAATGTAAAACATGCAAATTATATGAATAAGTGTGAGTTTAGTGGATAAAATCCACTAAATAGAGCACAAGATAAACCCTAAAAATGGGATTTATCACACCACATCGGGCAGAGGCATACGACAAGACGTTTTGGGCCACACCTGTGTCAATTTTGCTACTCCGATTCACACTGGTGATCGAGAAGACTGATGAGCGGATAATTTATACGCTTTTTGGCACTGTTTTTAGTATGTTTTTAGTGTGTTTTAGTTAGTTTTTATTATATTTTTATTAGTTTTTATTTAAAATTCACTTTTCTGGAATTTACTATGAGTTTGTGTGTTTTTCTGTGATTTCAGGTAATTTCTGGCTGAAATTGAGGGACCTGAGCAAAAATCTGATTCAGATGCTGAAAAAGGACTGCAGATGCTGTTGGATTCTGACCTCCCTGCACTCAAAGTAGATTTTCTGGAGTTACAGAAACCCAATTCGCGCGCTCTCAATTGCGTTGGAAAGTAGACATCTAGGACTTTCCAGCAATATATAATAGTCCATACTTTGCCCAAGAATTGATGGCCCAAACTGGCATTCAAAGTCAGCATCAGAATTCCCAACGTTAAACGCCGGAACTGGCACAAAAGTGGGAGTTAAACGCCCAAACTGGCACAAAAGCTGGCGTTTAACTCCAGAAAAAGTCTCTACACGAAAATGCTTCAATGCTCAGCCCAAGCACACACCAAGTGGGCCCGGAAGTGGATTTTTACGTCATTTACTCATTCTTGTAAACCCTAGGTCACTAGTTCTCTATAAATAGGACTTTTTGCTATTGTATCTTCATCTCATGACACATTACACGTTTCATATTGTATGTTCTACGGCATGAGTCTCTAAACCCCATGGTTGGGGGTGAGGAGCTCTGCTGTGTCTTGATGGATTAATGCGATTACTACTGTTTTTCATTCAATCACGCTTGCTGCTATTCTAAGGTACCACTTGTTCTTCAACCTGATGAATGTGATGATCCGTGACACTCATCATCATTCTCACCTATGAACGTGTGCCTGACAACCACCTCCATTCTACCTTCGATTGAGTGTGTATCTCTTGGATTCCTTAATCAGAATCTTCGTGGTATAAGCTAGAACCCATTGGCGGCCATTCTTGAGAATCCGGAAAGTCTAAACCTTGTCTGTGGTATTCCGAGTAGGATTCAGGGATTGAATGGTTGTGACGAGCTTCAAACTCGCGAGTGTTGGGCGTTAGTGACAGACGCAAAAGAATCACTGGATTCTATTCCGACATGATCGAGAACCGACAGATGATTAGCCGTGCTGTGACAGAGCGCGTTGAACATTTTCACTGAGAGGACGGGAGGTAGCCATTGACAACAGTGAAACCCAACATACAGCTTGCCATGTAAGGAGCCTTGCGTGCATGAAGAAGAAGACAGTAAGAAAGCAGAGATTCAGAAGATGGAGCATCTCCAAAATCTCAACCTATTCTCCATTACTGCAAAACAAGTATTTATTTCATGTTCTTTTGCTTTTTACAATTAAATCTGAGAATTATTGATATCCTGACTAAGAGTTACAAGATAACCATAGCTTGCTTCAAGCCGACAATCTCCGTGGGATCGACCCTTACTCACGTAAGGTATTACTTGGACGACCCAGTGCACTTGCTGGTTAGTTGTGCGGAATTACAAAAGTGTGATTGTGATTTCGTGCACCAAGTTTTTGGCGCCGTTGCCGGGGATTGTTCGAGTTTGGACAACTGACGGTTTATCTTGTTGCTTAGATTAGGAATATTTTATTTTTGTTGGTTTAGAGTCTTTTATTTGAGTCTAGTTTCATATTTTAAGTTTGGTGTCAATTGCATGCTTTTACTTTCTCTTAAATTTTCGAATTTGCATAGTCTAAGTTGTTTCTTTACCTTTAAAAATTCTAAGTTTGGTGTCTTCTTTGTGTTTTCCTTTAAATTTTCGAAAATTTGTGTTTGATTTTCTAAAAATTTTTAAGTTTGGTGTCTTTTGTGCTTTTATTTACTTAAAAAATTTTTAAAAAAATTTGTTCTTGGTGTTCATCTTGAACTTCAAAGTGTTCTTGGTGTTCATCTTGACATTCAAAGTTTTCTTGTTTGTTCTCTTTGTTTTGATCTAAAATTTCTAAGTTTAGTGTCATTTTGTTATTTTTCTCTTTCCTCATTAAAATTCAAAAATAAAAAAATATCCTTTCCTTATTTTACTCATAATTTTCGAAATTTTGCATTGATTTAGTCAAAGATTTTCAAAATCATATCTTTCTTTTAGTCAAGTCAAAATTCTAATTTCAAAAGAATTGATTTTTTTCAAATCTTTTTCAAAAATCAAATCTTTTTTTAATTTCTTCAATCATATCTTTTCAATCAAATCTTTTTCAAAATAATTTTCAATCATATCTTTTTAATTAAGTAATTAATTTAGTTTTCAATTTGCTTTGATTCTATTTTATTTTAGTTTTCGAAATTTTATTTTATTTTCCATTTATTTTATTTTACTATTTTCGGTCACTTTTAATTAAAATAAAATAAAAAAAAATATCCGCATCATCTCCTTTTCTCCATCATGGACCTAAGTGGAATTGAGCAGTCCAGAAGGACTATGGGGTCATATGCTAACCCCATTACAGCTGCATATGGGAGTAGCATCTGTATACCTCCCATCAAGGCAAGCAGCTTTGAGCTAAATCCTCAACTCATTATCATGGTGCAGCAAAACTGCCAGTATTCCGGTCTTCCACAGGAAGAACCTACTGAGTTTCTGGCACAGTTCTTACAAATTGCTGACACAGTACGTGATAAAGAGGTGGATCAGGATGTCTACAGATTATTACTATTTCCATTTGCTGTAAAAGATCAAGCTAAGAGGTGGTTGAATAACCAACCCACAGCAAGCATAAAAACATGGAGACAGTTATCAGACAAATTTCTGAATCAATTTTACCCTCCAAAAAGGATGACACAGCTAAGGCTGGACATCCAAGGCTTTAAACAAGAGGATCATGAATCCTTTTATAATGCCTGGGAAAGGTACATAGGTATGCTAAGGAAATGCCCCTCTGAAATATTTTCAAAGTGGGTACAGTTAGACATCTTCTACTATGGGCTTACAGAAAAAGCTCAGATGTCTCTAGACCACTCAGCAGGTGGATCTATACACATGAGGAAAATGATTGAAGAGGCTCAAGAGCTTATAGATATGGTTACTAGAAATCAACATCTATACTCAAGCAGTGAGTCCTCTATAAAAGAAGAAGCTATGGCAGTAACTACTGATCCTAATCCTCAAGAACAGATTGTTGAACTTAATCAACAATTACTCCTGATGACAAAATAGTTAGCAGAATTCAAAGAGATGCTCCAAGAAACTAAAATTGCTAACAAGAATATAGAATCACAGTTGAATCAAACAAAATAGCAGCTATCTAAACAGATAACAGAAGAATGCCAAGCAGTTCAACTAAGGAGTGGGAAGACATTGAATAATTCAGCTCAAAATGGCAAAAAGCCAAGAAAGGAACAACTGACAGAGGATGACCAAACCACTTCCCAAAACCCCTCTGAGGACAGTAAGAGCCCAGAGAGGAATACTTCTGGCGTTCAAACGCCAGAAAAGGGGGAAAAGTTGGCGTTAAACGCCCATTCTGTACCCAGTCTTGGCATGCAAACGCCAATGAGTAATCAGACACCTGAGAGTACTGATATTAACCCCTCTAAGAAGGCTTCTCCAACCACCTCTGTAGGGAATAAACCTGCAGCAACTAAGGTTGAAGAATATAAAGCCAAGATGCCTTATCCTCAGAAACTCCTCCAAGCGGAACAGGATAAACAATTTGCTCGCTTTGCAGACTATCTCAGGACTCTTGAAATAAAGATTCCATTTGCAGAGGCACTTGAGCAAATACCTTCTTATGCTAAGTTCATGAAAGAGATCTTAAGTCATAAGAAGGATTGGAGAGAAACTGAAAAGGTGTTTCTCACTAAAGAATGCAGTGCAGTCATTCTGAAAAGCTTACCAGAGAAGCTGCAAGATCCAGGAAGCTTTATGATACCATGCACATTAGAGGGTGCTTGTACCAAGACAGCCCTATGTGACCTTGGAGCAAGTATCAACCTAATACCTGCATCCACTATCAGAAAGCTTGGGTTGACTGAAGAAGTCAAACCAACCCGGATATGTCTCCAACTTGCTGATGGCTCCATTAAATATCCATCAGGCATGATTGAGGACATAATTGTCAAGGTTGGGCCATTTGTCTTTCCCACTGACTTTGTAGTGCTGGAGATGGAGGAGCACAAGAGTGCAACTCTCATCCTAGGAAGACCTTTCCTAGAAACTGGACGAACTCTTATTGATGTACAAAAAGGGGAAGTAACCCTGAGAGTCAATGAGGATGAGTTCAAGTTGAATGCTGTCAAAGCTATGCAGCATCCAGACACATCAAATGACTGCATGAGCACTGATTTTATTGACTCTTTGGTGGAAGAGATCAATATGACTGAGAGTATCGAATCAGAGCTAGAGGGTATCTTTAAAGATGTTCAGCCTGACCTGGAGGAACCAGAGGAAATAAAAGAACCTCTGAAAATTCCTCAGGAAGAGGATAAGCCTCTTAAACCCGAGCTCAAGCCACTACCACCATCCCTGAAGTATGCATCTCTGGGAGAAGGTGACACTTTTCCAGTGATCATAAGCTCTGCTTTAAATTCACAGGAAGAGGAAGCACTGATTCAAGTGCTAAGGACACACAAGACAGCTCTTGGGTGGTCCATAAGTGATCTTAAGGGCATTAGCCCAGCAAGATGCATGCACAAAATCCTATTGAAAGATAATGCCAAGCCAGTGGTTCAACCACAGAGGCGGCTAAATCCAGCAATGAAGGAGGTGGTGCAGAAAGAGGTCACTAAGTTACTAGAGGCTGGGATTATTTATCCTATTTCTGATAGCCCCTGGGTGAGCCCTGTCCAAGTTTTCCCCAAGAAGGGAGGTATGACAGTGGTTCATAATGAAAAGAATGAACTGGTTCCTACAAGAATAGTTACAGGGTGGCGTATGTGTATTGACTACAGAAGGCTCAATACAGCCACCAGAAAGGATCATTTTCCTCTACCATTCATAGACCAAATGCTAGAAAGACTAGCGGGTCATGATTATTACTGCTTTTTGGATGGCTATTCAGGCTATAATCAAATTGCAGTGGACCCTAAAGATCAAGAGAAAACAACATTCACCTGTCCTTCTGGCGTATTTGCCTACAGAAGAATGCCTTTTGGTCTATGCAATGCACCTGCAACTTTTCAGAGGTGCATGCTCTCCATCTTCTCTGATATGGTAGAGAAGTTCCTGGAAGTCTTCATGGATGACTTTTCAGTATTTGGAGACTCATTCAGCTCCTGTCTTGATCATCTAGCACTTGTCCTGAAAAGGTGCCAAGAGACTAACCTGGTCTTAAACTGGGAGAAATGTCACTTTATGGTGACTGAAGGAATCGTCCTTGGACACAAAATTTCAAGCAAGGGAATAGAGGTGGATCAAGCAAAGGTAGAGGTAATTGAAAAATTACCACCACCTGCCAATGTTAAGGCAATCAGAAGCTTTCTGGGGCATGCATGATTCTACAGAAGGTTTATAAAGGATTTTTCAAAAATTGCAAAACCTCTGAGTAACCTGCTAGTTGCTGACACACCATTTGTGTTTGACACAGAGTGTCTGCAGGCGTTTGAGGCCCTGAAAGCCAAGCTGGTCACAACACCAGTCATCTCTGCACCAGACTGGACATTACCATTCGAACTAATATGTGATGCCAGTGACCATGCCATCGGTGCAGTGTTGGGACAGAGGCACAACAAGCTTCTGCACGTCATTTATTATGCTAGTCGTGTTCTAAATGACGCACAGAAGAATTACACAACCACAGAAAAAGAGTTACTTGTAGTGGTTTATGCCATTGACAAGTTTAGATCCTATTTAGTAGTGTCAAAAGTGATTGTGTACAATGACCAAGCTGCTCTTAAATACTTACTCACAAAGCAGGATTCAAAACCCAGGCTCATAAGATGGGTGTTGCTTCTGCAAGAGTTTGATATAGAAATAAGAGACAGAAAAGGGACAGAGAACCAGGTAGCTGATCACTTGTCCCGGATAGAACTAGTAGCTAGGGCGTCCCTCCCCTCTATTGAGATCTCTGAGACCTTTCTAGAGGAGCAACTCTTTGCCATTCAGGAAACACCATAGTTTGCAGATATTGCAAACTATAAAGCTGTGAGGTTCATACCCCAGGAGTACAGCAGGGTGCAGAGAAAAAAATTAATCTCAGATGCCAAGTACTACCTATGGGATGAGCCATATCTCTTTAAGAGATGTGCAGACGGAATGATTCGAAGATGTGTACCTAGAGAGGAAGCACAAAAGATCCTATGGCATTGCCATGGATCACAGTATGGGGGACATTTCGAAAGTGAGCGAACAGCTACTAAGGTCCTCCAATGTGGTTTCTACTGGCCTACTCTTTATAGGGATGCCCGAGAGTTTGTGCGTAACTGTGACAGTTGCCAAAGAGCTGGTAACTTGCCTCATGGTTACGCCATGCCTCAACAAGGGATCTTAGAGATTGAGTTGTTTGATGTATGGGGCATTGACTTCATG